>NC_037534.1:8989136-9003223 GCF_001531365.2 Cynara cardunculus var. scolymus | reverse complement strand
CAGAGAGCAGAGATGAAGGCGACGATGAGCGATGATGAAGACGAAGATACAGAGAGCAGAGATGAAGGCGACGATGGTGGAAGGCGACGATGGTGGAAGGCGACGATGAGTGATGGTGAAGGCGACGATGAGCGATGGCGAAGCTCAACAGGTGACCGGCGATGGCGACCGGCGATGGCGACCGGCGAAGCTCAACAGGTGACCGGCATAAACGACCGGCGATGGCTGTGAGAAGGCGACGAGGGCTCATGAAGCGACACAAAATGGCTGGAAGAGAAGGGGTGTGGAAGGGTAAAGATGGAAGAAATGCAAACTGAATGGTTGAGTGAGGCTCCAGACACAAAATGGTTAAGAGGTAAATGTAACCATTAAGAGGGTTATTTTTTTTTTGCCAAACAGCCTTTACCTCTTAATCGGTAAGAGGTTTCCTCTTAATGTCACCATTAAGAGGCAACCAAACAGCCCCTTATACCGGTGTCAAACCGGTAATAAGAAATTTTTGAACAAGTTAAAACTTTCTGACTTATAATAAGTTGATAAGTGTTTTTGTAGAAAAGTATAAGTTGTTTCAAGTAAGCAGTCCCAAACACCCCCTAAAAGGAGAAATATTCAAGTCTTTAGTCAACTGGTGAAATACATCGAGAAGGTGAGGTCGTCTTTATTTCCAATTCTCTCAATCTCTAACAAGTCAGCTAACGGAATTCTGCTCCTTGGCATTCACGGATTGGTGGCAACGAAGTAGAAAGCGAAGCTGTCGAAGGAACTCAGCAAAATGACCCCAAGGAACTTACGCCGAAGAGTCCTGTTAAATGATGATTGAGACGTTAGAACACGATCCCCTAATAGAAATCACATCCAATTTTTCTTCCATGTAATAAAACAAGCATAAACGAATAGAAACTAAAAAACCCGAGAAGACTATAAAGAAACTACAAACAACCCAATTAGAACATAACCAACGGAATTTGGATGTAGTTTTTTTAAGCATATAATATTTATATACCGTAAATAAAACTTAAACAAACTTCACTTTCGATGACTTGGAACCTTTAATCTTTAGAAATGTTGGGTTACCGGGTGCTGTTGGGCCAATGGCGTATTGATAATACCAATCAAGTAGTCTTACGTAACACTGATGGGTTTTTTTTTGGAGCTGCTGATCATTTCTTTAATAAAAATAACATAAGACATTATAAATCAGTATTATACTTTATTATATATTTGTTATTTTTGAACATATTTTTTTAACTCATTCTCTACGTCCTTTTTATTTTTGTAGTATCGTGGTATACCAGAATTTTGGAAATAGACCAAAATGAATATGATTTAATATTCGAATATAAGACTTTGATATCCAAGACACCCAAAGATCATAGTAATATCCAATGCTGAAAACAATAAAAAATGAATACATTCCAAGATACCGGGACCATTAAAGTGTGGACACACTATGTACCCAAAATAACATCGTAAACATGGATAATAAACTATCTAAAAATAACACCTTTCGATGATGGGGGATACTTGTTTCCGTTAAGTGGAAGAGCACTAAATAAGCGGTTGTTTACTAAAAGCTTATCCGGTAGGTGCTTATCGGGCAATTTTCCTCACCACACGAACATGATTATGCCCAATAATCTTATCTGATAAGAGCGATAATAAAGATAGAGAGTCTTACCCGATAAGTGAAGTTGACGACTCTTATCGGGGTAAGCGCTTACCAGATGTATTGTTGCATACGATACCATTTTGATATACTACAATCTTACCCAAAAATAAATTATAGTGTTGGTTTTTAACGGTAAACACTTACCGATAAGCATTTAAGTAGACAACTCCCAAGTCACTTGAGATATTGACAGGTAAATCATCCCAACATACAAGCCTTGGTAATTACTCCCTATTTGGGAATAATATGAGAACATCAAAACTCCTTACTTAGTCATTCCCCAAGTTTCAAGATGAGAACATCAAAACTCCTCACTTGCCTAAAATCAAAGATTCTAAAGCGAGAACATCAAAGCTCCTTGTCAAAGACCTTCCAGCCTAGTGGTAAAGGCTTGGGAATGGCATAGTCATGAACCCGAATTCGAGCCCTGGGAGGGGAGTGTTGGCGACATTTAAGTGGAACCATGTTTAACCTCCAAATTTGCCGGGGATTAGTCGGGCTTTGGCCCGGACACCCTTAAAAAAAATCAAAGCTCCTTATTTTCCTGAACTTAAAACTTCTCTTTTGTCAAGACCAAAGGGATCAAGCTGAGAGAGAAGGGTGCAATAGATCACACCAACTTATAGTAAGTATAATTTAAAAAATAAATAAAATGAAATTGTAAAAAGACAATATTACCCTTCAATTAATGGAACTTTGATTAGTGAAGTTAGGACAAGGGAATCGATCCATCTCCAAACCCTCCGTTAATTCTCCATAGCTTCTATACATAAAAGGTCCACTTTCCTTAAAAGTCAAATATGGAGCTCCATTCATGCTCACTTTCACATGCACCCTTGATCCCATCTCGGATGACTCCTTCCCGCCTTGCACTATGTGTCTTCGGTAGGATCTCATCGGCGACCACCCCACAACTTGTTTTCTGAAAACTATTCAGTTCACATAAGTTTTTCTGCATGTGAATATCATCAAAATATGGAATTTGCAGTACATTCCGCATGTAGTTTGTTACCAAAAGACTTGTTTTTCTCTTTGGTTGGTCATCGGTTCCTGATCATCCCAATTTGGGCCTGGTTGCTTTCTAATTGAGATCGATATCTTCAAAAAGATTAAAATAACATCTCTTTTTAAGCACATATTCAAGACAGAAAATAGTCATAAAAAAGCAAATATCTATCAGATGGATTTTAAGATATGTCAGCAAATAAAACCAAGCATAATTTCCAGGGCCCTCTTCCTTATATGTTGTACACACCCACCATAATAAACCCAAGAAGTACATAGTCACTATGTGTTTTTATCTCAACCAAACAAACATCGTAAATTTTTTGGAACACTCGTGATTGTTTTCTTGATTTCTGATGGGTTTTGTTTTGAAATCGATTTATTACACTAATTAAAGTAATATGTAATAGTCAATTTAGGTGTCTAGAAATATGTGATGGTTTTAGTTTTGTTGTGTTAACGGTTACCAGTGATGAGGGGAGCAGGCGATGCGTTTTTAGTGACCTTGTTGTAGACAATGAATGGCTATGGGACGCTAGAGACGACATGTCTTATTGTAGAGAGCGGGGTCGTTCAGTGGAGTGTGACATTGAGTGGACTGAGATGAGAGATGAGGGAAACACCAGAGAAGAGAGAAGGCAGCGACAGGATGTTGTTTGCGGGGGAAGCTGTCGAATTTGTAGGGCGTGTCTGTAATTTACAGACTATAACCACAAGGGTAGTGTCCGATTGATTTGAACCTAAACTCCAAAGATCAAAAGTGCCTGGAGATTTCAGGTTCAAATTCAAAGATGAATAAAAATTCTCCTTATGGCCACAGAGGTCCAAATGCGATGTGTGGTAGTGTCCGATTGGTTTGAACCTAAACTCCAAAGATCAAAAGTGCTTGGAAATCCCAGGTTAAACTCCAAAGATCAAAAGTGCTTGGAGATCTCAGTGTCCGATGTGTGGTAATTATTTATTTTGTTATAATTCGATAATTATTCTAATTATATTTTAGATTTTTATATTAAATAAGATGTTTATCCTCTATTTGATTACGTTTATCCGCAATTAGTTATACGAATTCAAATATCGAGCTTTAATAAGTTGTACTTTTGCATAATTTATTTGTAATATTGAATTTTAAGTAAACATTGGTTTTATGTGGTTTTGAGAAATTGATAATGTTTTTATTTTTGAATAAAGTATAAATTTAAAAATATCATAAATTTTTTTAAAAAAATATCGATATCGGTATTAAATTAATCATTTTAAAAGTTTTGTGTTTTAATGTAATTTCTTTAATTAATTTTTTTAATTATATTTTAATTTAGGTCTAATAACAAAGAAATTTAATTTAGGGTTGATAATATATTTTTTTAAAGATAATTATAATCAGGTATTTTGTTATAATTCAATAATTATTCTAATTATATTTTAGATTTTTTATATTTAAAATGAGATGTTTATTTAATATTTGATTATGTTTACCTGCAGTTAGTTAGACGAATTCAAGTATGAAACTTTAATAAGTTGTAGTTATGCTCAATTTACTTGTAATATTAAATTTTAAGTAATATGCATCAATAAACAGTACTTCGTGCATAAAAAATTGTTTTTAAGAGTTTTTGTTAAATGCTTTATAATATAGTATTACTTGTAATATTAAATTTTAAATAATATGCATCAATAAATAATACTTCATGCATATTAAATTATTTTTAAAAGTTTTTGTCAAATATTTTTTAATATGGTATCAGTAAACAGTTTTGAAATTTGTTTCTAAAACACGCCGTTTTAAACCTAAAAATTTAAAAATTGATGGTCTCCATCCTGTTCTTCCCCTCCTCACGCCGTCGGCCTTCACCACCATCCTCCCTTCAGTGACAGCGTCTCCCACTGTCACATCTAGGGTTTATTTTCGGTAAGTTTTAGTTTTGGCAAGTAACTGATTTTTGTGTGCACAATCTAATTTTTGAAATGTATGAAGCCCTAGCTAGGTTTTGATTCATTCATGTTCTTGTTTGTTCTGGTTTTGAATTTTTAATAAACCAGGATAAAATGGTTTCTGTATACTTCAAGTTCACTCGGTTAGGTTAACAACGGGAGGTGTGTAAACAACACTAATCAGTGAAATATTGTGTTTTCTTTTTTCTTTGGGGAAATTGGAACCTCCCCAAAAGTTATTTCTAATTAGGATTTTAACATTGATATGGATATTTGACTTTTTGAGTTTATATCAAGTTCCAACAGTATTTTTGGTGTTGTAATTCGCAAAAATTCCATATCTTTGCAACTGAGGTCTTAAGTTTGAAATGCAAAATCAAAATATTGCTCTATCCTTTGAAGTAGAGGCACTGAGGGAGTAGTGATAGATCAAGAATCGTGAAGTGATTGTGGTCTTCTTCTTTCTCTATTTGCAGAGAAGAGTCATGAATGCTCCAGATCGATATGAGCGATTTGTGGTACCCGAGGGCACCAAGAAGTACAGTTTCTCACTTTCATTTGCCCTTATGTTCATGTTCATAAATGAATGATCACCTTGATTGTGTTTTGTGAATTTTGCTAACTCTGCTTGTTTAATTTAAAAATAATAATATTAGGGTCTCCTACGAAAGGGATACAAAGATCATAAATGCAGCCTCGTTCACTATTGAAAGAGAAGACCATACCATAGGGAACATCGTTCGCATGTATGCAATCTCCGAAGTTTAACATATCAATTCAACGGTCTGCAAAAACATATTTATTGAATGAATTTGTATTATACCAACAGGCAGTTGCACAGGGATGGGAATGTTCTCTTTGCTGGTTACAAACTTCCTCATCCTCTTCAATACAAAATTATTGTTCGGGTTAGTATTATTGGAAGTTTATTCTTGTAGTTCATTGAAAAAGTATGCATCTGCTTTTTCAAAGACAAGATTTAGGATAGCTAAACATCAATATATCCTTATGTAGATGTCTTATTTTCCTTAAAAAGTTGCCAAACATTTGGTTACTCAAATGCCGCTTTGGCACTATCACCTTCGTTCTAGTTGAAAGGAACAAGTTTCTTAATAAGATGATATATCTTTCTCAGATACTATTTATAACTACATTAAGATGTAAAGCAACTAATTCCGCCCATGCTTTTGGAGGTTAAATTAAACAACCGGCATTGTTCTCTAATTCTAGGAGTGAATTGTTTGGCCACAATTTTTAATTATATTTCTCTTTTTCCAGGACTAGTGAATTGTACTCATTTCTTTCGAGGACTTTGTTGCTTTCAACTAGCATGAGACGACAATGATCTATATGCAGTTGGGGTCTTGTTGAATATATTCCTTCTATCTTTGGATTCGTACTATAAATATTGACTAGTCACGCCATATTGATTAAGCTAGTATACTAGCTATGGCCGTAGATTCGTTTGCTGGATGAAAGACTTGTAGTTGTTCATTCCATAGTGTGACATAATTTCGAAGTTTGATAAAGTTGCAACTTGCAAATGTTGTATGTGACAGGAGGTTCAAAACATGAATTGGCATGGACTGAGGGAGATACATGTAATTGTGAATGCATCAGTTGCCATTATGGTTGGAGCATAAAGTCGCACGATACGTGTGTGTGAGATAAGGAGGTTAGGACTTAGGAGGATAGGCTACAGTCAGACAGAGCATGGATTATGTGAGAAGGAGAGTTCAGAACTACTGGCTTGTCATGCCACATTTTAAGTAGAGGATAGCTGTGATTTGAACTACAGGGTATCAGTTTAGCATGCAAAAATTCATAGTTGAACAAATCAAATTAGCAACTTGAATATTTTTGGGCAAATGATTTACCATACCTAAGATTAGTCTACAAGTTTGAGTGGAATTGGCTTTAATGAGTACTGCATGGTTCAAGTGTGTGCTGTCAAAGAACGGGGAGACATGCGTGAGAGCAAAGTAAATATGGCCACTAGGAATTTTGGATGCAGCATGGTGAATTATCACAGTGCTATGTGAATAATAAATTATATTGTAAATATTATTCATGATCATAACATGCTATCTTAAATAGATGAGACAGTTTCGTGATCTCTCATTCCTAGTGCTACCTTTGCACTATCAAGTATGTAGACTGTTTTTTCTGCATGATCCTGGGTAATCAATTGTGGAGCATCCAATCATGACTAGGAATAGGAGCATATGACTTGGTTTCAAATATTTACTTCCCACTTCCCATTCGAATGTCTAACTTGACTCGCGTATGGCTCTTTATGTCCCTTTAAAGGAGTCGTCGGTACCTCCCATATAACACACCTACTTTTAAGTTTTGATATGCATCAACATTTTCTGATAATATTCTTTCTTTTAGCCAAACTACACGTGATATAATTTACTTCCATACCATGAAATTGTTAGAGCTGAAAAACTTACTTTATTATTGAGGTGATCATCACCTTAAATGGATTACATGATAACTGATGATAAACACAGGTGGCTAAACTTAGTGAAGATAAACACTAAAGAGTTGTGAACTGTTATGACTCTTTTAATAGCTCTGAGTTCTGAACCTCTTGTGAGGGTAGGGCTATATGGGTTCTCTCTCTCTCTCTCTCTCTCTCTCTCTCTCTCTCTCTCGTCGTGTTCAGAGCTGCAGAGTCATTACTCTTGCTGCAAGCTTGAAGCGAAATGGTACTGCTCTGTGAATAGAAAGAAAACAGTTGGAGGCCAGGAGTAAATGCACGGGTGACACCATGGTAAAACAGAACAGACAGAGCGCTCAGTACAGCAAAAGAAGATTCAGGTGGCAGGGTGTGGCAGCGATTTGGGTGATTAAGAAGTTTTCTGTGCTGAGTGCTGACAGAGAGAGATAGATCGAACTAAGTGACCTTTCTCTCCTATTTTTGTTTTCTTCTTATGTAACAAATTGTCACTTGGAGTTAAGTGACTCCAATCAGGTTACTGGGTAGGCGTGGGCCCTTACCTGTATATCAGAGCTGGATTAAGACAGCTCGAATTAAGTGATGGATTTGATATGGACCCTACCTGTATATCGGAAGTGGATAACAAGGACCATTGTGTTCGAATTTGAGTATCACAGCGCATATGTGTTAAATGCTTTGTATCGTGTTCACGGTTCTGTTTTTTATGTGTACGGTTTGGAGATGTGTTTTCTATTTAATCTGTAATGGCAGAATCTTGTCATATCTAGTTATTGGGAGGTAATTCAGTATTTCTTTGTTTATTTATTTATATCCTCTATTATAATTGGTGCTTGTAGTTTAACCGTGCTTGGGAAAATTCACAGGTTCACACAACTAGCCAGTCGTCGCCAATGCAGGCTTATAACCAGGCTATCAACGATCTGGACAAAGAACTTGATCATTTGAAGGCTGCATTTGAGGTGTGCACTTTTTTCTGTTATTGCTTTTATCTGTGATTTGAATAGAACAAACACTACCATTGTCTACCATGTATATATGTGAATTGTATTGCTGTTAGGCATTGCATGGGTTTGCTAATATATTTTCTTGATGAAACGTTAAGCAATGTGACTATGTTTGATAACAAACAGTAGAGCTATATGGTTTTTTTTTTTGGGGGGGGGGAGTAGTGAAGTATGTTGTGATTATGATTAACTAGAAAGGGTACTCGCGCAGTACAACGAGATATATTTACATTCTAATGTTTCATTCGGTTTCTATAGATGTTATAATACAGTTTTTATGTGGTTTGGAGAAAAGAATAATGTTTTTATTTTTGAATAAAAAATAAATTTGAAGATATCATAAAATTTCAAAAATAAATATATCAATGTTAATATCAAATCAACTATTTAAAAGTTCTCATTTTTTATGTAATTTCTTTAGTTCAATTTTTCAATTATAAATTAATTTAAGTTTAATAATGAAATAATTTATTTTTGGTTAAATAATATAACATTTTATAAAGATAATAATTAAATATTCTGTTAGAACTTAATGATTATTCTAATTATATTTTATATTTTTTATATTTAAAATGAGATGTTTATCCTGTATTTGATTATGTTTATCTGCAGTTAGTTACACGAATTCAGATGTGAAGCTTTAGTAAGTTGTACTTACGTGTAATCTACTTGTAATCTTGAGTTTTAAGTAATATGCATTAATAAACAGTACTTTATGCATAGAAAGTGGTTTTTAAGAGATTTTGTCAAATGCTTTATAATATAGTATAGATAATAGAAAGAATGTCGATGCAGTTGCAGAGTCGAGTAGTTTCTCTGCTATCTTTAGGCTTAAAGTTAATGTATGTTTGTTATTTTTTTATATTAATTTTATCATTTTATGGTTTCATGTTGTGATGAATGTCTTTCATCAAAGAGAAACCTCCCCAAGTTAAGATTTAGAAGGATATGTGCACTGATGTATTCATGAATAGGACGTTCTAGGAAGTGTACGATAGACCGCCCCGGCTCTCCCCATGCCTTATCTCCATGCGTCACCACAAAACATAGGGACTTTTTGACTAGGGATCTGTTTTGTTGTTCACACTCTTTCTAGGGGTCAATTAAGGTACACCTGCACCACTGCAGGAGGGATCTTCTCTGCTCTAAGATTTCTAAATGTAACTTCACTTCTTTGGTAGCTCGATAATTATCAGACCAATGTAAAACTAGCATGACATATTTGCATTGCACCAAAATTATATCTTCTTTCTTTGGCCCTCGGTTTTGTTTAATGAAGTTACTCACTGTAGGGAAAACATGTACTGATAGAAGTATTAAATACATGATAGGTGGACGCAACATAAATAAAATATTGGGGAGATAAGAGCCAGGTAGGAAAGACAGCAGTTATAGATGTTCGGATAATATACAAGGGTTAGACTTAAAAGTTTTGAAAGGAGGAGGTTGGGGGAATTGGCAGGTAGGAGCCTTTCTATGTCTATCTTTATCCTCCTAACTCTTAGAATGCATTTACCTTTACGCTTAAGTATATACCCTTGTCAAGGTTTTAAAAAGCGTAATCGGGCCTCGAGGCGTTTTCCCTCGGTGAGGCATCAGCTTCGAGGTGGTCCGAGGCGAAACAAAATATACATTATATATAATATACTAACAGAAGAGCAATATACATACACCATATACACTAAAATAAAATTCATTAAATATATAACAGAAAATATATTGTACATAATATACTAACAAAAAATCAATATACATACACAATATATATATATAAACATAAAAGATATTGTATACCCACAAGCCAAGGAGGTTAAAATGCAACAAGCCAACAGGTAATCGTACAAGTCTTAATGCAGCAATCTAAAAACCAGGTATAAGCTTCATGAGCAGGGGAGAGAAGAACGAGGTCAATCTATGAGGGAAACGACTGATTTGGGGAAAAGAATGAAGTTGCTTATGAAAGAGATGGAAAGAAGCTGCCATATTTGAAATTTTAGGGTTGGGTTTGTCTTTTAAGTTTTCTATTAAATAAAGAAGAGGTTTGAAAAATAAAAAACAAATAAAAACACATGCAATGTATAAAACAAAGAAACTTTTATCTCTAAACAGAGGTGCACGCCTCTGAAACGCCTCACCGCCTCGACACCTCACCTACCGCCTCACCCCTGTGAGGCGTACAACCATACAAGCAGCAGGAGACGACACCTCAGAAACGTTTTAGGACTGCCTCGCCTCGACCGATTTCGAAAACCATGACCCTTGTGTTAAATCAGCTCTGACTAACTATTGAATTGTTCTCATGTATGCTAATCATGGAAGATCCTATCACCCCTCTCTATCTTGTGAACCAATGAACAATGAAATGTTGTAAAGGCATAAAGCGAAGAATCTTTTCATCCCAGCAACACATTAAAACCTTGGATGTTTCATCATTGACCTAAACAAAGCTTGCTCTCACCTTCTAGTTGTGGAACCTATTTTGGAACTTGGAACAATATCATTAGCTTCATGATGCCCATTTTTTTCAACAAGATGAAAGAATATATATTCAATCAGAAGTGAATTGTGTTGTTAGAGGGAAAAAAATTGCAATCAGATTTCATCACGAAGGTAGAACTAAACCAAACTGACCCAAACAAACCCAGTAAATCCCCCACGAGTGGGTTTTCGGGAGGGTAAGATACACAGGTTTCCTCCACGCAAGGAGTAGAGAGACTGTTTCTGTGAAGTCCCCCGGCTTGCGTAAAATGTTTTTTTTGCTAAAAGTAAGACTGTCAAATGCAAGACAAACAGTTTTCAAACGGATGAATGAGAACCTTGAGACGAACTTGGGAAGAAAGCCATAATGCATTCCTATTTGAGCATGTTGGTTACTGTGACCATACATAATTGAAAAGCATGATATTTAGATGAGTAAGTAAACACTCAAATGATAGGAAAACATTCAGGAAGACTACTGGTTGCTGTAAAGTTTTTGTAAGAAAACTGGTGGATGATGCATTTTGTATGGAGGAATAAATCCCCAATTCTATATAGCCAGAAAGTGTTTGGGGTTTTTGGTGGAAGTAGCTTATGGAAAAAAGAACATAATTTTTTTAATGTAGGCTGATGTTTGAGTTAGTGGTTTAAGCTCTATATTTCTCATTGGAGACTCCATAATCAATATCAAAGCTTCATTTTACCTATAACGGATTTGCTTGTGCTGTCTACTATATTGAATACAGTAATTCTAGTGACAGCACTATTTAATTTATTCGGTGGATCATATCTGGCTGATTATCTTTTGCTTAGATGAATATTCTTCTAATTAACCCCGGCGTAAAATCTCTTTTATGAGGGCAAATTGGTTGAGTCATTTAGTGTTTTGGCTGAAAAATGGGATGTATGGGCAAAAATGAGGTATGCCAAACAAATGACTTTCATGCTGTAGTTGGCAAAACTTATTATACTCTATAGTCTATAGCATAGAGGCTAAACTAGTGACTTTTTCTTGAATAAACTGCTAGCTTCCTAGTGCACGGTACCCACCTTGGCCAATCAGAAGGGTGGCTTTTTTTTATTAACCTGGATATCCAACCCGCTATGCGAGCCGACTAATCCCAGGGCGACCACCTGCTTTGCGGGTAGTCCGGAGTCACCGCATTTGAACATTCATGGCCACAAGGGGATTTTTATTTCTTCTTGGATTTGAACCTGGGACCTCCAGGCACTTCTGATCTTTGGAGCCCAAGCTCAAACCAATCAGACACCACCCTTGTTGTTAGAAGGGTGGCTTTCGTGCTCAGATAATTGGTTCTTTGCTGCGTTCATTGTGTTGGATCGTTCTTGATACAACTGCTTTTCGGCTACCAATTATCTAAACCAACCTAAACAAGCCTATTATATCCCACGCAAAGGAGTGCTCTTGGGCTGTTAAGATGTATGCAGAACTGGCGACCATTAATCATTAAAAAAACAAAAAAATCTGAATGATGTCTTTGTTACTGGTAAACTTCTGGACACATTATCGTCCAAGAAATAGTAGAATAATGCAAACCTAGAAGAATAATACAAACCTTACTCGTGAACCAATATGTGCTCTCTCCTTTTGCCTTCAATCTAGCCTGTCATACCAAACAAACCCAGTATATCCCACCCGGAGGTGGACTCTTGGGGGTGGGTTGTTTGTACGCAGATTTGACTACTACTCCAAAGAGTAGAGCAACTGTTTTTGTAAAGACCAGTTTGTCATGACATACGATTTTTCTTATTCACTTGTAACATTTTCTTGTTTTTATTTGTATATGGCAAATACTTATGCACACTCCTCACATTTGATGACCTTTAAGGAGGTTGGGATCTACCGGTAACCCGAGTACCGCTGGGCCAATGACCTTTTAGTCAATTTTTCTTATTTCTCACCTCATAAGTGAAACATAGAATTTTTTCTCCTTTTGTTCCTCTCACCTTCTAAATACACTTTTACAGGCCGAGGTCGCAAGGGTTTCTGGGGAGTACTAATGACTATGTGAGCATCATCTTTGAAGACTTGATTGCACATAAGCTCCATCTTATTTTGGTAAGTTGATTTGATGTTTGGATGCATGTATGGAATCTAAGTAAAAAACTGGTAACTTTTCATGGCAAATTTGAAGCTGCAATTACTGATAAACTCATCAGATTTGAATTTCCATGTGGATTGAGAAACTTAACCAACACAATGCTCACTATGGTTTCATGTATTAGATGCTGCATATGTTTGAGCTTCTTAACCAAGGATGCATTTCATTTTTGGGCATGGAATTTGGGAACAATACTCGAAACGGGAGTAGAGGATTTTAAGGAATCTCTTAGGCGTCACACCGTCATTGAGATGTCCCAAAAAATGCCAACCTTTCTACTTTGCATGGCCCCAGAAATACTACCACTTTATGTTAACATCGTAACAATCAGTGTTACATTGTCCGGAACATATTATTACAAAATTTTAGGCGGAACAATCGTGTTCACAAAATTTTCTAAAGTAATATCTCGACCCTAATCTGCTTGGGTATCACAAAAGTTTACTTGAAGATATTTTCAATTCAGATTCACGATTTTGGCAGAAATCAACATGTAAAGTTTACTTGAATGCTTCTTTTGTGAACTCTGGTGATTTAATGGATGTATTTTGGTTGATCGACATTTTTATTTGCACTTGATGGTTAGTAAAGTTACCGGCCGTTTACCAAACACTTACCCGATAAGCGCTTACCGGTAAAATTCAACACTATCACTCTCTTACCCGGTAAGATTTTAGTTCACCAAAACTGTAACACCCCCATTCCGAAGGAAGGGAGGTTACTACAAAACGTAACGGAGCGCTATATAAAACCTCCAAAATATAGTCTCCAATACAAAATAAAATCTTCCAATAACGAAATTGAATATAACTCCAAATAAGATATAAAGGTCTCCAAACAAACTATTTCCAAAATCCTCCAACAACCGAGGAAAATCTAAAAACAACCAAAGAAATCTAATCTAATAGCTAGAAAGGAACAAAATCTAATAAATGAATTAACATAACATTAAACCTCTTGAAATCCTTGGAACCAAGATTCTGATCTACTATCTGTCACAAAACCTAGCCGCCCCTTGATTATCTGCCGTGAGGAATAGAAGAAAACACGGCTGAGCCAAATGCCCAGTGAACGGATAAACAAATATAGAAAAATGATAAAGCAAACATGCCAAAATCGAACCAAACGAGTACCAAAATCTTAGAAAATCAACAAATAACATAATCATACGAAATCATATGAAGGGACAAATCGAGCTCGAAAACGCATACACTTGCATATTAATTAACATGACAAGTATCAGACATATGGCCACACAGGCCTGTACGTTGGACTGCAGATCCACACGTACCAAATGTGAGATGTGGCGTTGGACACTACACCGACATCCACCCTACAAACGAATCACATGTGCTAGGGCCGACCCATACGCCTCCTAAATCTAATATCCATCACACCAAAATAGCTCTCAC
>NC_037534.1:8938588-8984651 GCF_001531365.2 Cynara cardunculus var. scolymus | reverse complement strand
AATAATAATAATAAAGAAATTGAATTAAATAAATTACACAACAAAACAAGAACTTTTAAATAGTTAATTTGATACAAATATCGATATATATATATATTAAAAAATTTAAGATATCTTCAAATTTATACTTTATTCAAATAAGAACATTATCGTTTTTTTTATAAAACCACATAAAATCGTATTATAACATTGATAGAGAACAAAATGAAACGAAACATTAAAATCGAGATGTATCTCGCTGCATTGCGCGAGTACCCTTCTAGTATATATATATATATATTTATATATATATATATATATCCATACTATGCACCAACATAAGATCAAATTTGAGAGAAAAACGAGAAGAATTTTTGGGTTTTAAAGACGATTTTGACAAACCCCTAGTTGCTGCCATTGACCTTCGAGTCATCGGAACAATCCCAAAATTTATAACCCAACTACTAAATGTATAGATTCGAGATTGGGACAAAAACTTACCTCAAACTGACAAGAAATCGATGGAACCTTGCTTGCTTTTGGCCGTCGGGTTCCCTTCTAGGTTATCAATGGACTCTTCCAAGCTCTTAGGGTTTCTCTCTAACGATTATCACAATTAGAGGAATTAGGGTTAGGGAGGAGGATTAGGTTAAAAAAAAAAGATTAGGGTTAGGTTTAAATATAAGGAAAAAAAAACCCTAATTAAACCCTAATATACAAAAGCCCAATCCCAAGCCCATCATCCAAATTGCAAAGTTAAAGCGAGTTATGCAGAACTGACCTCTCAAGTTTGGTCAACTTCCGAAACTAACCCAAACTTAACACACACACACACACACACACACACACACACACACACATCTAACGGGTATTATAATAACGGCATTGGATTCAACAATTTACTTGGTAAGTGCTAACCGTGGTAAGAGTCATCGTCCTCATTTATTGGCTTGTTTAATCTGATTTTCCACTTTGAATTTGATAAATGCATTGCTTGTGAGGTATGTGTTTGTGTATGTCCTATAGATCTGCCCGTTGTTGATTGGAAATTAGAAACCGATATTAGAAACAAACGATTGCTTAATTACAGTATTGATTTCGGAATATGTATATGAGCATGTTTCCCATCTCTTGTCGAGAAACAAGTAGACTATTTCTTTGCAAAATTGTGCTACTTGAATACTATGATTGCTTTTAATGCCAATGACGGTTTGATTTTGATCGGATTTGGTTTGGTTTTCTCATATATCGGTTTTGATTGGCCGAATGTTCGAGTATACTATTTTTTAAAGATTTTCGGTATGATGTCTTACAACTTCATTCCTATTGAGTTACTTGTTTCAATTCTGTGTTTGGTTCGAGTATGAGAGGTTTTGAACAAAGTTATATACCCTAAGATCCTACATTCATCGTAGAGTTGAATTATAAGGGACTGAATAGCTCATCTATTAGACACGTTTAAATGACCAATATTTGGTAATCTGGTATGATTAGCTTATATGTTATCTTTTGAGAAATGTTTGAATTTAAAATGAAATGTTGAAGATAATTAAATTATAAAATAAATAAATGTTGATTCTAAATATATTAGGAAGGGTGATATGGTAATTTCATTCATTCCAACCATTTTTTCTAACATGTAACAAACATAAGTGGTTTTTAATCATATATCTATATCTATATTATATTATAAAACATTTGACGAAAACTCTTAAAAACTATTTTTATGCTTGAAGTATTGTTTATTAATGCATATTATTTAAAATTCAAGATTACAAGTAAATAATGTATAAATAAACTTATTAAAGCTCCATGTTTGAATTAACTGCGGATAAAAATAATCAAATAAAGGATAAACATCGCATTTTAAAATATAAAAAATTTAAAATATAATTAAGATAATTATCGAGTTCTAATAAAATAATTACTTATTATCTTTATAAGAAAATTATATTATTAAACCAAATATATATTATTTCGTTATTGAACTTAAATTAAGTATAAAAAAAATTGAATTAAAAAATTACACAAAAAATAGAAATTTTAAATAGTTAATTTGATACCATTCTCGATATATTTTTGTCAAACTTTTATGATATCTTCATGTTTATATTTTATTCAAAAATAAAAAACATTATCGCTTTTAAAAAATCATATAGTACCATACTATAATATCGACTGATATAAAAAATAAAATGAAATATTAAAATCAAGATTTATCTCGCTGTATTGCGCGAATACCCTTCTAGTTATATTATAAAACATTTGACAGAACTCTTAAAAATCATTTTTATGCACAAAATACTATTTATTGATGTATATTACTTAAAATTTAAGATTACAAGTAAATTGTGCAACTTATTAAAGCTCTATATTTGAATTCGTGTAACTAATTAATATAATCAAATCATATCATTTTAAATATAAAAAATCTAAAATACAATTAGGATAATCATTGAGTTTTAACAAAATACTTAGTTATTATCTTTATAAAAAATTATATTATTAATTCTAAATTAAATTTTTGTGTGACTAAACCTAAATTAAATTATAATTAAAAAATTGAATTAAAGAAATTACACAAAAACACAAGAATTTAAAAAAAAAATTAAATTGATACTGATATCGATATATTTTTTATTCAAAATTTTATGATATTTTCAAATCTATATTTTATTCAAAAATAAAAACATTATCGCTTTCTCTAAAACACATAAAACCGTGTTATATCGAGTTAAAAAAGAATAAAACAAATTACTGAGATCAAGATGTGTCTTGATGCATTGCACGAGTACCCTTTTAGTTTTTATCAAACAAATTGTATACTTTAGACATTATTTAATAAATGAAAGAAGAGCACTCGACACCTTTTAATCTATATTATATTATAAAACATTTGATAAAAACTCTTAAAAACCATTTTTATCCATGAAGTACTGTTTATTGATGCATATTACTTAAAATTCAAAATTACAAGTAAATTATGCGTAAGTACAACTTATTAAAGCTTCTTGTTTGAATTCGTGTAACTAACTGTTGATAAACATAATGTAGAGAATAAACATCTCATATAAAAAATCTAAAATATAATTAAGCTAATCATTAAATTCTAACAAAATACTTAATTATTATCTTTATAAATAAATAAATTATTAAATCGAAGATAAAAAAATGAATTTAAGAAATACACAATTTTTTTAAATAGTTAGTTAGATACTAATATCAATATTTTTTTTTTCCAATTCTTTATGATATCTTCATATTTATATCCTAATTAAAAATAAAAACATTATCACTTTCTCAAAACCATAAAAAATCGTATTATAACATCGACTGAGACAAAAGAACAAAACATTGAAATCAAGATGTATTTCACTGCATTGTACGAGTACCCTTCTAGTATGTTACAATAACCCTTTTTTTATTTATCTATATTTTCAATTTCATAATTACTAAACACTTACTCGGTAAGTGCTTACTGGATAAATTTTCTTATCAGATAAACATGAGAAAGGCCAAGAATCTTACCGGGTAAGAGCGATGAGAATGATGGAGAGTCTTACTCAGTAAGTGAGGATGACGACTCTTACCCAGTAAATTGTTGCATTCGATATGCTTTGATGTATTAAAATCTTACACATCAAAATAAATCATAGGGTTGACTCATATCGATAAATGCTTACTGGATAAGCAATAGGGTGAAAGCCCTGTGAGAATCCCTAGCCTTAACACCACTACTTAGCAATCATTACAAGGAACTAATCAATCTTTACACAAACTACGGGGACCAAAAATGTAATATCTAAAACAAACATTAAATTTCTTAAATTATAAAAACTGATTCACGTCTTTGAAAAAAAAACAATTACCAAAATTATTTTATATATTCAATTACAAATTAAATTTTGTTAAATTAAACTACTCCTTAAATAAAAAAATATATAATATTTATTCTAAAAAATATTAATGGACAAAATAAATTTTACTTTCGAAGAATACCAAATATAAAAAATATATTTATATTTATTTAAAAAGGGAAAAGTCTAAAAAACCCCAATGGACTTTAGTGTTTGAAATGATTAAGTTTTTGGACAATTTTTTGGAACAAATAAGTTATTGGACATTCCAAAACATGTTAAATAACTTCTTGGACTTTCTAAAACTTGTTAGATACATTCTTATGATCTATACAACTGGTTAATGTGGTAAAATTATGGAAAAAGTCCGGAAACATTCATATTTTGAACAATTAAATCCCTAAACATTTTTTGAACCAAAAAGTATTTAGATATATAAAATTAAACAAATATAATAAAAAGGTACTTACATTTAAAAAAGATTGTTGATAAAATTTATTTTAATTGAAATTAAAATATATTCTATACAACTGGTTAATGTGGTAAAATAATGGAAAAAGTCCGGAAACATTCATATTTTGAACAATTAAATCCCTAAACATTTTTTGAACCAAAAAGTATTTAGATATATGAAATTAAACAAATATAATAAAAAAGTACTTACATTTAAAAAAGATTGTTGATAAAATTTATTTTAATTAAAATTAAAATATATTCTATCAGTGGATTTTCAATCTAAAGAAAACAAAAAAAGTAAAAAGAATTACTAATTAAAATTATTTTAATTAAAAATAAAATATATCACGTACGTGATTTTTCAAATTAATTTTTTTAAAGATTACTAATAAAATTTATTTTAATTAAAATAAAAATATATTTTATCAGTGATTTTTCAAATTAAAAAAACAAATAAAAATATTACTAATTAAATTTATTTTAATTAAAAATAAAATATATCACGTACCTTCATAAAGCTGTTGTCCCAACAGTCGTGGAATCTCCCATCGTTTTCAAGCGTCACCTTTCACCGACAATATATCATTGGTCGACATTCCTAAAAGTATGACATTTCAGCTTTGAACCCTAATGAGGCGTTTGGTTCGTCGGAATCCGCCGAAATCTAGTGGAATTGAAATTTGACCAAATTCCATTCCAACGTTTGGTTACCCATGGAATGAAATTGAATTCGAAAGATTCCATCATTTGAAGATTTCACCATTCCTTCCTAAAACTGATGGAATTGAAATCTATTCTATCCAAAAATATGTAAATGACAAAAATACCCTCATGATGCTTCCAGTTTCTTCATCGATTGATTATTGCTTCCTTCCAATTTATGCTTCTCCCAATTTCTGCTTATCGATTACTTCTTGCTTTCAAGAAAATGAAACATCATTGCAAGACGAAAACTGCTTTCTTATAGATTACTGCTTGCTTCCCGATTATTACTTGCTTCAGATAACTGCTTGCTTATCGATCCTTGACAAATAACTGCCATCAATCAACCCCTATAAAACTAAGTTTAAAACTCATAATGATGATGATAATTCTTTGAATTTTAAGAAAATAAAACTACATACTTGCCTTTTGTTGTAACAAAAAGAATTTGTCTAGTTAGACGCACAAATTGTCTGTTTAGAAATTCTGTGCAGACAAAGTCATTAAATGCATTCTCAATCCAACGTGGTCATACAAAAAAGCACCATTCTCTAGAGCACACTGCTCTCATAGTTGTACTCTTCCATCAGAAACTCTAACATCGAAATATTGCATTCTTCCATCCTCGCGGTTGCGGTAAATGACAAACAATCCACTGATAGCAATCAGATCGCCATATGCTTACAACACTTCATTCAAATAAAAACACATCATATTTTAGCTTGAAAGTGTGACAATTCTGCATTTTGGAATTTCAGGTTAGTACCTCATTTTAGGACCTTTATTGAAAACTAAGTATTTCTAGGATTTAGCTTTGATGATCGGTGATCATCTTGATCAACTCCCAAGATCAGTTTGTTAGGTCACGTTTCGGCGGGTAGCTAACCAAGTTAGTTCGTGCAATGCCAAATAGTCTTGAAATATTTCACATAAAAATAAAGCTGATATTTTCATTTCGTTCTTATTAAAAATTCAAATTTCCAAAGTTCCAATCTTTTATATTTGGTTGCCAATTATTAATTTTGAAAGAGTGGAGTTTTAAAAATCTTTTGTCAAAATTGTTTTATTTGTTGTATTTATCGAGGCCTTGTATTTAGTAATTAAAAGCCTTCTTGGGCCTGGACCTTTAGAGTCAGCTCATTCCTTCTCTTGAAGCTCCATATAAATACCCCCTTCTMTTTTGAAAATTCTTCATCCTTCAAAATTTCCAGCCATTTCGTTTTTCTTTCTCTAACATTCATCACCTTCCAACCGATTACATCTCCTTGCAAAGCTCAAAGATTTCTGCTGTTCTTGAGATTTGTTTGTATCATTTCGACCAAGAAAATGTATGTTTTAAAAGCTGTTTATTCTCTTTAGTTGTTCGAAACTCGTTATCCTTCTCCCTACTCGATTCTTTGAGTWAGATTTATGGGATTTAAAGAGGAGAGATTATTCATCAAAGACCTACATGTGTCTTCATAGAGATGATAATCTGTGACCCAAGATTCTTTAGTCCCTAAGAAAGAAGAAGAGAGTTATTGCATGTGAGGTCCGATCATATTCTTGGATGATTGAATCTTGCATGCATCTTTAAATAGGATTTCCCATCCTATTAGTCTGCTGGAATCAAAATTCTTATTTGTTTTGTTTACTTTTCTGGAATTTACTTAGAAATGGTGATTTTGTGTTAAAATCTAAGTTCTTGAAAATGTTAAGCATAAAACCCCTCCCCATAATCGCTATCATTCTTGGTGCATGCAACCGGTTTTAGGGAGGCGTGAGGCTCAAGGTTGTAGATTATTCTTGAAAAGAGTGTTAAACCCACTCAAAATCTATTGATTTTGGTAATTGGCGGCTGTCATCATTGTTTTGGGATGACTTAAAATGATGTCATTAATGGGATTTTGGAAGGTTTCTTTTTAATAAATAATTAAATATCGGCTTTATTTTATAAAAACACTTGATGGCTTTGCGTTTAGAACAACTTTGCTCTACCTTAGGCAGGAGACCGTAAGTATTAAAGCATTGGTTTGGTTTGTCAGGAAGTTCGAGCAAGCTWAGAAAGCCTCTAAAAGGAATCTTTGGATATTCATCAAACCGGTGAGTTCTCACGGCCCTACTTTTAATGCTTTTTATATATTTTCTGGGGGAAAAACATGAGATTGAGCAAACTTTGCATGTTTATGTTATTTGAAATGTTGGGACTAAAGAACTGTTTAGTCGATGCTTTGGTCAAAGCTTTGGACTAAGGAACTGCTTAGTCAAGCTCTGTTGAAACCTCTGGACTAAGGAACTGCTTAGTCGGGTTTATTATGTTTTGTTTTGACAACTGTTTCTGCACTTAGAATAAATGCTAAATTGATGCGCTTGAGAGTATATGTTTCCAAATAAAAGTCCCCGTCCGTACACGCTACTTGTTAACTCGGGTACATTCCCGGGCCGTGGTATTGTGGATAACCGCTATTGTGTTGACAGTCCCATCCAGAAAGGGGTGCACAATTACCTACGTTTTCTAGTCTAATCATGTGGAATTTGGACCACCGCTGAATTAGTACTTTATCGAACTGTGGAACCTAAGTAGTGAACGACTACTTCTGGTTGTTCGAAAATTAATGGGGCACATTGGTCAGGTAAGGCTCAGTAGCGTCTCAAGTGTTACATCGCGAGGGATTTACATTTATTAAGTGCAAAGAATTCGCATAAGTTTGCTATTACTTGGTTTATGCATTGAAATGTTTTATGCACGTGAAAATCCGTGAACTCACCAACTCTTTGTAGTTGACTTTGTTTTATTCCATGCTTTTCAGGTTCTAAGTAAAGTTGTTTGGATTTTGGGGGCGTACTTGAGCATGGATCGATTAAGTCAAGATTTTGATGTATTTATGAACGTTGTGTAATTTCTAACTCCTGTCATGTCGATGAATCGTTTTATTTTGAATAACTCGAAATAGTGTTATTTATAAACTGTTGCTATGACTCGCTTGCCTGTTACATCTCGTGATTCCGCTTTAGCGGGGTGTGACAGAGAGTGTGTAGAAGGTTCTAGAAAAACTTTACATCATTAAGTCCCTTTCAACATAAATGCTCTGTTAGGTGAATCAATCAGTCTAGAATCAGAATTAGAAAAATGAAGCGTTATTTGAACCGATTAGCATTAAATCAATAAAGTCTTAACATAAATTATCTTAATGAATAAATGCAACAGAGCATAGATGGCGTTTAGGAGTGAGTTAATCGAAAGATGATGATACGTTACATGAATTTCTGTCGAATAGCTTTAATCCAATCATGACGATGTTAATCAAGAAGCATTTAAAGCAAAGAAAACATTTAAACCCCAACAAATAAAGCAAAGAAAACCCATCAAACCTACACTAAGTTTTACAAACAGACGTCAGATTTTATCTGGAGAAGACGTGCGCACACATTGGGTGTAGGTTAGGATTAGAATGAATTTCAATTTGTAGATAGAGATAAGGATAAACGTGAGATATACATACATGAGCATAGTTAAGTTGTACCAAAAACAACAATAACCTGTAAACTTGAAAACTAAGTAATTTGACTTTATTTATCGATAGAAAATGCTTAAAAAGTTGTTTTTAAGAGTTTGATTGAAATGATTTATAATGCAACTAGAAGACTACTCGCGCAATGCAGCGAGACACATCTCGATTTTAATGTTCTATTTTATTATTTGTCTATGTCGATGTTATAATACGATTTTATGTGTTTTTAAGAAAACAATAATGATTTTATTTTTGAAAAAAATATAAATTTGAAGATATCATAAAAATTGAAAAAAATATATCAATGTCAATATCAAATCAACTATTTAAAAGTTCTCATTTTTATGTAATTTTTTTATATTACAATTTAATTTAAGTTTAATAACGAAATAATTTATTTTTGGTTTGATAATATAACATTTTATAAAGATAATAATTAAAATTATGTTAGTTATCAATAATTATCCTAATTATAGATTTTTTATATTTAAAATAAGATGTTTATCTTGTATTTGATTATATTTATCAGCAGTTAGTTACATAAATTCAGATATGGAGCTTTAATAAGTTGTCCTTACGTACAATCTACTTGTAATCTTGATTTTTAAGTAATATGCATTAATAAACAGTACTTTACACATAAAAAATGGTTTTTAAGAGTTTTTGTCAAATGTTTTATAATATAGTATAGATATAGATGTATACAGATAATAGGGACGTTCCAATCTTTTTGAAAACCATGTTACATCCAAAACTTTTAATTACATTGCATAAATAAGATAATAGAGAATATACGTTAAGAACAAAAATGAACTAAACCTAAAACGATTAACAATATGAAACTGAACTCAAACCATTAATGATTTGAACCTAAAACCAAACAATCAATGGTTTGAATCTAAATAACTTCGGCTATAGTTTTACATAAGTTGATAAAAAAACCTAAACATATGTAAATTTGGGCCCTAAAATTTTGTTCAAAATATCACATTTAACATGCTAAGGGACGACACCTACAAATAAATAATGAAATAAAATTTGCATTAATTTCTTAAAAGAAAATGTATAACTAATAAAAATTCAAAATTATTAGATTTAAAATTAAATATTTGGATAAGCACAGACCCATATGAACAGATACATTAAGCCCAATTATAAGCCCAATTATATTTTGATCTATATGTAGTTCGACTCAAAAACCTATTTCTCTTTGCCCAAAACCCTAGTTCCCCTGATTCTCTCTGCCACCCCGACCCACTGAAATGGCCGCCGCTCGCCCTCTCGTCACCGTCCAACACCTTGAATCGGACATGGCCACCGACGGTGCCGGCGTTCCTCTTCCCCACGTCATGAAAGCTTCTATCCGTCCTGACATCGTCAACTTTGTCCACTCCAATATCTCCAAAAACTCCCGTCAACCCTACGCTGTTTCCAGAAAGGCCGGCCACCAGACCTCTGCTGAGTCTTGGGGAACCGGACGTGCCGTATCACGTATCCCTCGTGTTCCTGGCGGAGGAACCCACCGTGCCGGACAGGGTGCTTTCGGTAATATGTGCCGTGGTGGTCGCATGTTCGCACCTACCAGGATCTGGCGCCGTTGGCATAGGAAGATCAATGTGAACCAGAAGAGRTACGCTGTSGTTTCRGCCATTGCTGCTTCTGCKGTGCCGTCGCTTGTKATGGCYCGTGGTCAYCGTATYGARTCGGTKCCTGAGCTTCCRTTGGTTRTTAGCGATTCTGCWGARGGYGTTGAGAAGACTCAGAAYGCWATYAAGGTKTTGAAGCAGATCGGMGCTTATSCTGATGCWGAGAAAGCTAAGGATTCWGTYGGSATTCGTCCTGGRAAGGGGAAAATGAGGAACCGTAGGTATATTTCACGTAAGGGACCTTTGATCGTGTATGGTACTGAAGGTGCCAAGCTTGTGAAGGCTTTTAGGAACATCCCTGGTGTGGAAATTGCAAATGTTGAGAGGTTGAACTTGCTAAAGTTGGCTCCTGGTGGACATCTTGGAAGGTTTATTATCTGGACCAAATCTGCCTTTGAAAAGTTGGATTCCATCTACGGATCATTTGATAAGACAAGTGAGAAGAAGAAGGGTTATGTTTTGCCAAGGGCAAAGATGGAGAATGCCGATTTAGCTCGGATAATCAATTCTGATGAGGTGCAGTCTGTGGTGAAGCCGATTAAGAAGGAGGTCAAGAGGGCTCCAATGAAGAAGAATCCATTGAAGAACTTGAACACCATGCTCAGGTTGAACCCATATGCTAAGACTGCCAAGAGGATGGCTGTGCTTGCTGAGGAACAGCGAAAGAAGGCCAAGAAGGAAAAGCTTGACAGCAAGAGGAAACCCATCTCTAAGGTACATGTGATTGATTTTCATCTTCATGTCATTGAATGTTCATGTATGCTTGCTGTTCAATCTCATATAACATTTAGATTCTCAGCATTTCTTGGCTCTTGTTAACATTAGTTGCTGGTTTTGAAATAAGTTCTAACGTGTGCCTAGACTTGTATGCTTTGCTTAGAAATTATAAGGTTATGCATTGAGGCTGATTTATAGGTTATTGTGTTGGGTGGAATGTGCTAGTTTAAAGTAAATATGCTTTTGCAGTCTGTAAAGATTCATGTGTGCTCTTACTACTAAGCTATTCAAGATGAAGTAGGGTGTTTGTATTAGTGACCATGTGTTAATCCAGACAGGATTCTTGTCAAATATTCTTGGAGATTATTGTAATTTTATAATATATCTTGCACTTTGCCCTAGCAAATTGTGACACTATCTTTTTGTGTGATTTTGCATGAGTATTTAAAATAGTTTCTTTTTCCCCATAATTATATTGGAAACTTGCTTGCCCATTTACAAAGAATTGATGATACTGATTTGGGATTACAAATTTTTGTGTACTTTCATAGTATGGATTTTTGTGGTACAGAGTATATTGTTGCACAGCTCACAAGGTTCTTAGTTACAGTTTGGTTACGGGTTTCTGTTGGCACTCCTAATTTAAGGATCCATTTGAAGATAACCAAAACCATCTGTTGTTTGCTCTTTGTAACTGTACTGTTAAAGTTTGTGCTACCTCGTTACTTGTAACAGTTTGTTAAATCTTTGGCTTTCTTAGTTTCGGCTGCTGAAATCATGGCACATTTTTATTGGTACATGTGCATGTAGGTGTTTCCAGTAACCTGTCTTCATCCATTATGCTAGTTTTGCTGAAATCATTGCACATTATTATTGGTACATGTGCATGTAGGTGTTTTCAGTAACCTGTCTTCATCCATTTTGCTAGTTTTGATCCTGTAACTTCCATGGTTACAACCATGATTGCTATCTTGGGTTTAGGGTCCCAAATAGCAACGCCCTTTTAATTGTTTGATTTTTTTTGGCTTCATTTACTAACTGTGTTTTTATGACCTGGTTTTGAACAGGAGGAAGCCACAAAAATCAAGGCAGCTAGCAAATCATGGTACAAGACTATGATTTCTGACAGCGACTATGCCGAGTTTGATGTTTTCACCAAGTGGCTTGGTGTTTCACAGTAATCCCTCTTTCCTCTCACATGGTTCTAAGGTGCATCTGTTAGGTTTTGAGATAGAAGTTTATAAAAGCACTTTGTTGTGTTTTTGCTAAAATTGGATTTTTATGAGTTTAATTTGGCAATGAGTTTTGTTATGATTGAGTTTCATTTCTGTTATTATTGAATTTTAATCTATGTTACATTTCATGCATCTCTTTGTTATTCATACACTTGAATGTTTTTGCGTAGGCCGTTAAAAACAGAACCATACTAAAAAGAAACCGCAAAGTAGAAGTAAATTGTACATAGGTTCCATTAAGTTGTGTACCATGAGGTCTGATGACATGTTTATAGTTTTTTGTTGATGTTTTATGATTTTTGCATACTATTAGCCTACTCATGCTCATCTGTCAACTAACCCATGGTTTTAGTCCTGTAGAGTTTGGCTAAGCTTCACTTGTGATGCATAATGAATTGGTGAATATAAGAAGTCATGTAAGATTCTAGTAGAGCCGAGAGTCTATGTGACCAATTGTTGGTCATATTCATCTATGCATACTTTTCCGCCAAACGAAATGCACAACTTGAGGTAAGAATTGGCATTAGTTTGGGCTTTTACTAGGTCCAAACTGTTGGCTAATTAGAGTAGAGGGCATGCGAGTGCAATAGTGGCAACAATTTTGACTACCCACCGACTCCGGGCTATTTGCAAAGCAGGTGGTCGTCCTGGGATTAGTCGGCTCGCATAACGGGTTGGATATCCAGGTTAATTAAAAAAAATTCTGAGTACTCACTGTATACAGGTGAAAGAATTCTAGAGGGGGTATAATGTTACGGTTTTAATTTGATGTGGATAGTTTTGTAATTTAAGAATCTTATCCCCCATCTACATGACTCTGTCTCACCTATTTTGGTTCCCAATCTAATATTGCACCAAATCTGGGACATCAAGTTTTTGTATTTACTGAACACTCCATCAACGGTTTGAAGGTTACTTGTCTATCTCTTGGATTTGAAATTCCACGGAGTGGTTGGTGTTTTACGGGTTGTAGGATTTATGTGTAATTATCTATATCTATACTATATTATAAAGCATTCGATAAAAACTTTTAAAAACTTTCTTTTATTAATGAAATATTGTTTATTGATGTATATTATTTAAAATTCAAGATTATAAGTAATTGTATGTAAATACTATTTATTAAATCTCCATATTTGAATTCATGTAACTAACTGTAGATAAATATAATTAAATATATGTTAAACATTTTATTTTAAATATAAAAAATATTAAATTATAATTAAGATAATCATTTAATTATAATAGAA
Source organism: Cynara cardunculus var. scolymus (assembly GCF_001531365.2). Lineage (NCBI taxonomy): Eukaryota > Viridiplantae > Streptophyta > Magnoliopsida > Asterales > Asteraceae > Cynara > Cynara cardunculus. Next base: position 8,971,318 of record NC_037534.1, on the reverse strand, counting down.
TACTTAATTATTCTTTTTATAAAAAACTACATTATTAAATCTAAATGAAATTGTATTAAAAAATTACACGAAAAACGAGAATTTTAAATGGTTAATTTGATATATATATATATATATATATATTTCAAATTGATATGATATCTTTAAATTGATATTTTATTTAAAAATAAAAATATTATCGATTTCTCAAAACCGTATAAAACTGTATTATATCGACAAAAACAAAGAATAAAATATTAACTTAAAATCGAGATGTATTGGACTACATTGCAGGAGTACCCTTCTAGTATTTTAAAATGTATATGATCATTTGTTTTTTAATACTTAATTTAATAAAAAACAATTTAATTATTTTTTGTTGTAGGATTAGTGTGTTATGGTCTAAATGATATGATGATAGAGATATAGATACATACATTAGAGTTAGATTACAATTAAATATTTTGTAGTTATTTACTTGTAACTCTTCATTATATAAAGGACTTATGATTAGCGAGAATTATAGATTCTTTCTCTCTATTCTATTGTTGTTCTATTTCGTTTATACTATAACACGTTATCAACACGTACGCTTTATGTATATTGAAGGGTACTCGCGCAATACATAAGATACATCTCGATTTTAATGATTTTTTTATTCCGTCTCTGTCAATGTAATAACATGATTTTATATGGTTTTGAGAAAATGATAATGTTTTTATGTTTGAAGAAAATATAAATTTGAAGTACCCATAATTTTTTTTTAAAAAAATATAGATATTAGAATCAAATTAAATATTTAAAAGTTTTTTTTTTTTTGTGTAATTTCTTTAATTCGATTTTTTATTATAATTTAATAATGATGAAGTAATTTATTTCCGGTTTAATATTATAATTTTTTTAATAAATATGATAGTTATCAAATTCAGCTCTTTAACTTTAAATTCTCTTGATTAAGAGACCGTTTACCAAACGCTTATCCGGGTAAGTATTACCAAGTCATATTACCTTACCAGATGATTATGATAAGGACCATAGAATCTTATCCGATAAGAGCGAGACAAGGAACAAGAGTCTTACCCGGTAAGTGAGAGCGACGATTCTTACCATGGTAAACGCTTACCAAGTAAATTGTTGTATACGATGTCATTTTGGCGGACTAAAATCATAACCATCAAGTAAATGATAGTGTTAAATTTTACCGATAAATGCTTACCGGGTAAGTGTTCGGTAAACGACCCCTAAGTTCATAATTTTTTGAATATATTTTTAAATTTTACTTTAATTAGTTTAATTAGTATTGTTATATATCAATATAAGTTTATTCACTCGATTACATTTTGAAACCCTATTATATTTTTATTAATTATGATATGAGCTTTGATAATAATGAACATATTATTATTTACTGTTGGGTTAAAATATATTTTCATTGGACAAACAAACTACATGTAATTATTACTGATTTTAGACCATCTTAAGATTATGCAGCTTAAAAATTGTTGTAAAAAAAGTTTTTTTTTTGGTATTGATGTAAATATAGTTCATCGTATTTATTGATTGGTTTCTTTTATTTATTAAATATTTATTATATTATTATATTATTATATTAGGTTGTTATATAAATTTAATTTTGATTCAAAATATTTTAATTTTGATAGTTTTTGTCGTTTTGAACTGTTATTATTATTTATTAATGTTTATCCAATTAGTTTCTAATATTCGTATATGGTTAATTCTAATGTTTATCTTAGAGGTTGTTTACCAAATACTTACTCGATAAGTGTTTATCAATAAAATTTAATACTATTATTTATTTACTGGGTAAAATTTTAGTCCACCAAAACGACATCACATGCAACAATTTACCTGGTAAGTGCTTACCGTGGTAAGTCGTCGCCTTCACTTACCGGGTAAAACTCTTGGCACCTGTCTCGCTTTTTCTGGGTAAGATTCTTGGTCTTTACCATATTCATCCGGTGAGGTAACGTGACTAGGTAAGCACTTACCCGAGTAAGCATTTGGTAAACGACCCCTTAATATGCTTATATTTAGATGTTTATCCAATTTGTTTACACTATCATTTATTTATGTTAATATTTAAACGTTCATCTTAATTATAATTCACAATCTTATAATCAATTTCTGGAAGTTACACTTCCACCTCTATAACTTTTCGTTTTTCGCCAAAAGCTTTAAAAATTAGCATAAAAATATCAAAATATTATTAACGCTTATCTTGATTATGGTTCGTACTCGTCATTTTTAATCTTAATCAATATTTGGAAGTTACACTTTCAATCCTATATTTTTGGCGTATTGCCAAAAGCTCCTATAATTTTTTTTGACCTTATGTCAAAATCTACCAAATAAATAAATATTATCTATGTATTTCATAAATGAAATAACAGATCGAATTGGGGCATAGTTCGTATATTATCCCTTATTTACGTAAATGGTTGAAATAACCCATTCGTGATTCGATATCTTAAACTCTTAAGAACTTGAATACAAATATGAATATCCAATGTATAGACTATTTTGTTGGAAAAGTACAATAAAATCCATCAAAACCTATTGATCCTAAAAATCAATTGTTAAAGTACAAGTAAATAACTTGAGATTTTTGAGACGAAATACGCAACCTTCAAAGGAAAGATCCTTAACTAGAATCCCCCAAGAACCGTGGGATGCCCTGAAAAGGAAAATCGGGAGTATTCATGAGGGCTGTAAAAGAACCGAATATTTAGCAAACCGTTCGGCGAGAAGTTCGTTTATGCTCGTTATTTAATAAATAAACGATCATGAACAATATTTTTTGTTCGTTTAGTTAAACGAACGAACATGAACAAGAGTCTCGTTCGTTCATTTATGTTTGTGAACGTTCGTTTATTTACCGTTCGTTTATATTCATTCGTTTATGTTCGTTTATATATTAAATTTAATATATAATCTTTTATTTATTTACTTTGAATTTAAATAATATTTATTTATGTTCGTTTAACATGTTGATTTAGCCCGTTCGTTTATGTTCGTTCATGACGTTCGTTTAGCATGTTAACGAACGAACATAAACGAACACGAACACACCTTATTTCTAAACGAACGAACACGAACATAAAGATTTTCGTTCGTTTACCGTTCGTGTTCGCTCGTTTGTTTGGTTAAGTTAAACGAACGAACATGAACAACAAGCTTCTGTTCGTGTTCGTTCGGTTCGTTTACAACTCTATCCATTATCATGTACTTCCCAAACTAATCATACATTGGAATGAACCCCACTGGACTACAAAAGGTGATTGATTACAACAAAGAAATGTTGTGTCCAAAATGCACCTCAATCTTCGTGGTAAAGAACTCACAGAAGATGACACGATTCATAAATTTACTTCCACCTTTTCATATATCAGTAAATATTAATGAACAAATATAAGTTGTAATGTAACCTTTAGACAAACTAATCAACCTACTGGAAGTGGTTGAGAGACATAAAAAGGTTCTTTCAAATAACAATACTAGACATGTCGGGGTAAAGAAAGTTCCCTAGATCAATAATGAAAGTCGTTAGAGGTGGAAATAACTCTAAAGGATCATTAACCAAAATACTTATACTACTGCGTTACACACGGTTCCCACACTAGTAGTAATAATTAAACGACCCTCCAATCAACCTCCTAGTTACCCTCATGCCAACATAAACTTACCCAAAACCACTCGTAATTGCCAACTTCCTTTCCGTCTTATAGCAGTTCCATTTATGTCTGCATCAAAGCAATAAATAAACTTTAGGGAAGCAGAAGCAGTGAGCGGCAAGGTAGCGACAGGGGTGGTGAAGAAGTGAACGGTGAGGAAAGGCTATGGTTTTCAGGGAGAATGTGTAAAGTAATTTAGGAAGAAGCTGATATTTGAGAGCTTTTGAATTTTTTGTTGCTTTGAATGAAATACACGAAATACTTGTTCGGTTTGATTTTACCGATGACATGAAAACACGAGCTTTCCTCACAAACTATAAAACCGTCATATCAAAAAACAGCCAATCAAACGCAAAAAAAGAAAAAGAAAAAAGAAATCCATTTTTCCTTTGAATCAACCTACCAAAAGTAGAAGGACTGAATGGAGAAATCATCAAAGGATAGGGATGAGTTTTGAAACCTTTTGAGTCTGGGCATGGGTTTGCGTGCCGGGTAAACAACGTTATCTATCCCTTCCATATCAATTGGATAAAGACACGTCCATCTCAATACCCTCTTTGGTTTTTTTCCGATACAATCTAAATTTTTATTATTCATATATGAATTTGGAAAAAATACAGAAACAGAGAAGGTTTTAAACGAAAATATTTTTATTTTATGAGAATACAAGAATATTATTTTATTATAGACGATCATATGTGAATACGATTATTCCATTACATATGATACACATGTGATACTAAATAAGAGATGCAGACGATTTTTGATACGATATTGGTTGCGGGTTAAGTCGTCCTTACAACACTAAACCCCCTCACAAGTATTATCACATGTAATAAGAGTGTTGTTGATATAATATTATAATCCATTAAGACCATCATATGTGATACTAAATCATAAACGTATACAACCTTTGACGCGACCTAAGTCGTAGAACACGTCGTCTGCACATCACAGGGTCCCTTCACGCGTATTATCACATGTCTCGCGTTCTTGTAAAATGGAGGTGTTCCATCTCTCTCTCTCTCTCTCTATATATATATATATATATATATATCAGTTTCTATATAAAATAATCATTCATTCCAAGTTTTGTTTAGGGGATGTTTGGTAGTTGTTGAATGATTTGGTGCAGAATGATTAAGAAGTTCTTATGATATAGTGTAAAATAAAATATAATTGTTTGGTAATTATTTACAATGAAATTAAGACGGTGAATGATTAAGGAATGCCTAAAATATAAAATCATGCATAGAATTTTAGAATCATTAAAAAACAGACTTAAATTTCATAATTAATAAATTATTATTTTTATTAAAAAAATATAAAAAACATAATACGACTTTTCTTTAAAAGGGCATGGTGAGGAAGATAGTCTCTGTAGCAATCTTGTATCCTTTCCACTCGACGCCAACCAGTTGACAATTTCAAATAACAATCCATACCCTCCTTACATACATACATACATATATACGTATCATCATCATCTTCATCTTGATTCAATTCAATCATGTCGTCTGCAATAATACCTTCATACAATTCGAATCACACCAAGCTCAAAGACTATACTGAAAATGATGAAGAACCCACCACCCGAAGAATCCGCCTCCTGTCTCTCCACCTAAATCCGTTGCCGGACCACCACCATCACCACCATCTTCTTCAGTTGGAATCGTGTTCCGGCCGTGCCAAGATGAGCGTAAACGCCGAGAAACTGTCAGGTTACTTGAGGAGAAAACATAGGGACATACAAGAGAGGGTTTTCGAGTATTTCAATTCGAGACCTGATCTTCAAACCCCGATTGAGATCTTGAAGGACGATTATCGAGAGCTTTGTATGAGGCAACTTGTGGGTCTTGTTAGAGAGGCTGGGATCAGACCTTTTAGGTATGTTGTTGAAGACCCTTCAAAGTATTTTGCAATAATTGAAGCTGTTGGTAGTGTTGATATGTCTCTTGGCATCAAATTGGGCGTCCAGTACAGGTAATTCTGTCGTTTCTTTCTAATTGATTCTGTCAGTTTATTACAATTGGGGTTATTATGAATTTGAATTCTTGTTTATAGAACATCAAAATTGTATGTGTTATCAGTAGTTGAGAGCCCTAGATATGCTATAATCTAACCTATTAAGATTCATTTATGTTGGAAGATGATTGATCCAAGATGATCCAATCTTCTTTCTTTCTTGAATCCCTTGAATCCGAATATGGAAAGAGGTCAGATATGCATACATCTTATCCCAAAACGGATCTCATACCGGGCTCGTTTGGTTTGGTCTTGTTTAGGGATTCTTTCACGCACTTTTCGCTCACTTGAACAGCCGCTCTACTGCTTAGGACAGAGGTCTGGGTACATCTTACCCCTAGACTCCACCTCCGAGTGGGATATACTGTGTTTGTTTGGTTTGGCTCTAGTCTTTAGTTAAAAAAACACTAAACAGCTCACGGAGGGTAAATTGGTCATTTTAACCAGTTCTGTCCAGTCCTCCCATGTCATACCAAACGTTAAACAGTTGTTCTGTTCTGTCTTGTCTTGTCCTATCCTGTCCTGTCTGCGTACCAAACGCACCCTAGATGCCAAATGTGGGATTGCATACCGGAAAATGCAGGAAAAGTAGGCATTCTTAATCTTTGAGAAGTTTAATGAGCTCAACTATGGTGTAAATTGCAGTCTATGGGGAGGCTCTGTGCTCAACTTGGGTACTAAGAAACATAGGGATAAGTACTTCGAAGGTATCGACAATCTCGAGTATCTCGGTTGTTTTGCAATGACTGAGCTTCACCATGGTAAGTATGCTTTTTCCAAACTCCATGCTTTTACTTTACTTCTTTGGAATAGATGTCATCTTCCCTAGGCCCCACCTCCAGGTGGGATTTTACACCTGCATGAAACCCCATTAGATTACTCTCCAAAAGAGTCCTTGATAGAGAAAGCACACTTAACATACTCTCTTTTGACCGTTTGTCCTTTAGGCTCAAACGTTCAAGGCATCCAAACCGTTGCTACCTTCGATCCCGTAACTGATGAATTTGTTATCACAACACCCAATGATGGAGCCATTAAATGGTGGATCGGCAATGCCGCGGTTCATGGCAAGTTTGCAACGGTTTTCGCCAAGCTCATGTTACCAACTCACGACACAAAGGTCGTTACTGATATGGGAGTCCATGCTTTCATTGTTCCAATACGGGATCTGGAGACTCATAAAACGCTTCCGGGGGTCGAAATAAATGATTGTGGCCATAAAGTAGGTCTAAATGGAGTAGATAATGGTGCTTTGAGATTTCGTGATGTGAGAATTCCCCGAGATAATCTTTTGAATCGATTTGGAGACGTGTCGAGAGATGGTACATACACAAGTAGCCTTCCGACTGTTAATAAACGATTTGCCGCCACACTAGGTGAACTTGTGGGCGGACGGGTCGGGCTCGCTTATTCCTCGGTCGGTGTGCTGAAAATTGCCTCCACCATTGCTATCAGATACTCGCTACTTAGGCAACAATTTGGTCCTCCAAAGAAGCCGGAAATTAGCATTCTTGATTACCAATCGCAACAACACAAACTAATGCCGATGTTGGCCTCAACTTATGCGTTTCATTTTGCCACGGTGAATTTGATCGAAAAGTATGCTCAGATGAAGAAGACCCAAGATGAACAATTGGTGGCGGATGTCCATGCCCTCTCGGCTGGACTCAAATCTTACGTGACTTCTTATACGGCCAAGTCCTTGAGCATCTGCAGGGAAGCTTGTGGCGGTCATGGCTATGCGGCAGTCAATAGATTTGGCAGCTTGCGGAATGATCATGACATTTTTCAGACGTTTGAAGGGGACAATACCGTGCTCTTACAGCAGGTTCGGTATTTAAATTCCTTCGCTTTATAGAATCTAAGAAAAATCTTGATATCCACATGTTTCGTCGCTTAGGCCATGTTTGGCAACCATCAGCTAGCTTATTTTTTGACTTATTGAAGAAGCCCCAATTAGTTACCCATTATGCCCCTTATATTTTTCAAATTAATTTTTCAACATGTCCTTTTAGGTCATTTTACATTGTCACTTAGTTTATTGACCACGAGTTAGCTGATCAGCCAGCAACTATCATATCAGCTAGTTTGCAAATCGTGACCTTGGTGGTTTAGCTGTTAAAACCAAGAAAGTATGTTTTTGTTTGTGGTTTAGGTGGCAGGTGATCTCTTGAAGCAGTACCAGGAAAAGTTCCGTGGCGGGACTTTTGCTGTTACGTGGAACTACTTGAGAGAGTCGATGAATACGTATCTTTCTCAGCCGAACCCGGTGACTGCTCGGTGGGAAGGCGAAGACCATCTACGAGATCCTAAATTCCAGTTGGATGCTTTCAGGGTAATCTTTTATTTTCTTGTATAATTCTTTAAAAGCTAAAAATACTAAATATGTTGTATGGAATTAACGGGTGGCTGCAGTATCGAACATCTCGGTTGCTTCAAAGTGCTGCTGTGCGACTACGGAAGCATACAAAGACCCTCGGCAGCTTTGGTGCGTGGAATAGATGTTTAAATCATCTGTTGACGCTTGCAGAGTCCCACGTCGAAACCGTCATCCTTGAGAATTTCATTGAAGCGATTAAGAGGTATCGTATCATATCTATATCCTCCGGCTTTATGTTTTTCCGTTGGTGATCTGACGGTTGCTTCGCAATCCAGCTGTCCGGATGCAAGTTCTCGAGCTGCTTTGAAGCTTGTTTGTGATCTTTACGCCTTGAACCGCATATGGAATGATATAGGAACTTATCGCAATGTGGATTACGTTGCCCCTAACAAAGCAAAGGTAATAACGCACATAAATGCCTGAATTTTGTAAGATGCGGGAAACAACCTATCTACTTTGGGTAGAGGCAAGTTCTGCGTACGACCCATTCAAAGTAAGGGGTCGTTTACCCAAATACTTATCCGGTAAGCGCTTACTGGTAGGAGTTAACACTATAATCTATTTTACCAGATAAGATTGTATTATAGTAAAACGGTATCGTATGCAACAATTTACCCGGTAAACGCTTACTCCATCTTCTCCTGAATGGTTCTTTTTGGGAAGTAATCTGATGGGTTCCATGAGAATCTCAACATCTGATTTCCATGTCAAAATTTTTCCATTTCTCATCAAGATGGAAGTAGCATTATATTCTCAAGGATCTCGGGATTTTTACGTTTTTGCGGCGCCATTTTGATCCGAATATGAATGAATGTTGTTGTAGGCAATCCACAAGCTGGCAGAGTATTTGAGTTTTCAGGTGAAGAACATCGCTCGAGAACTTGTCGATGCGTTTGATTTACCTGATTACGTCACGAGGGCCCCAATCGGCAAGCAGTCGCTCGGTGAAGCGTATACAGAATACACGCAATACGTCGGTTTCTAGCTTACCAGAAATCATATTAGCAATCAGAAAACATAACGTTGAAGTATGAAAAAGAACAACTCCTCAAGAACAAGTGTAGTGTGAAAATGTTGTAAAAGTTGGTTTCATACATGAAATGATGCTAAATCTCCAAAATATCTTCAAATGGCAAATTCCTCCTACTTTACATGTCTCTCTCAATTTAATCGAATTCCGAATACAAACATATATGAAATAATACCATAAATTATGTAATTTTTTTTTTATATCAGTAAGGAGTTCATACTATAATTTATTTTGATGTGTAAGATTTTAGTACATCAAAATGTATCGAATGCAACAATTTACAGGGTAATCGTTTACCTGGGTAAGTGTTGTCATCTTCATTTACTGGGTAAGCCTCTCCATCATTCTCATCGCTCTTACCCGGTAAGATTCTTGGCCTTTATCATGTTCATCCGATGAGAAAAATTTATCGAGTAAGCACTTACCAAATAAGCATTTTGTAAACAACCCCTAACCACATACCTTACACAGAAAGGTGCATGTACCGAGTTAATTTAATACCAAATGGACTTTACTGTTTGGAACGATTAAGTCCTTAGACAATTTTTTGGAACAAATAAATCCTTGGACATTCTAGAATCTGTTAAATAAGTCATTGGACTTTACAAAACCTGTTAAATAGATCCCCATTCCTTAAAATTGTAACCTATAACCTGAATAGAAGGTAACCTTAAATTAAAAAAAAAAAAACTTAAAAAATTCTAAAAGCTCTTGACTACTCATCTATCTCCCCGTGACCATCGCTCCCTCCCGTCTCCTTCTCCCTCTCGCACACCATCGTCTCCCTCGCCCGCACCACCCCCGTCGCCACCGTACCACCTCGTTGCCGCCCCTGTCGCTCGTCTAATCAGGTTTGCTCTAAAATTACATTTCATTTTTTTGTAAGAAATTTCTGAGATTGAATGGTAATATTGTTCCTGGAATTATCTTGTTCTCTGTCAAAAGATTACATTAGCCAAAGAGGTGCAGACTAGATAAAAATAAGTTATCATGTGCAATCACACTCACAGAACTTACAATGTTTTTCTTCTCCTACTTGTATTTCATTCTCATCGCACAGGCATATTACTACATACCCACTGTTTATAGCCTTCCGCAAGTATAATGGCATTCCCTTTACCTAATATTATCCACCCAAATTCTTGAGTGAAATACTACATAATCCTAATTAGAGGGTAAGTCATGGAGGGGATATCTCCTAATTAGAGGTGAAAAAGGCAATAGAGGTAGACCAAGACTCAACATTCCAAAACCAACTACGACAAGAAGAGCCAATAGAGGTGGAAGAGGCAATAGAGGTGAAAAAGACAATAGAGGTGGGAGGATACCATCATATGTAGGGGTCTCTTATAATCCAGTCATGGGAGAAGCAATGATTGGGGTAAGCCATTATTTGTTTTTCAGATTCAAGTAACATTTTTTTATGACTATTGCTTACACTTTATTTTCATCATTAAAGACATCCTCAGGTGTGCCTGTGCCATAGCTAGCATGGCCCGAAGGCATCCTACCGTATTCAATTTCAAGAGAGGCTGTTGTTAACGATGAAGACCGTGATGGTGATACTACTGTTGGTGATGAAGAACATCATGAAAGTGATGATGTTGTTAGACATCAAGAAGGGTTACAAGAAAGTCAAATGRCTATATCTCCACCAGAATTTAATGATGCAAATGAAGAATAGTTCATACCATGAACTTAACATAGATTAGGCATTACTTTGGTATATTTTAGCGCAACTTTTGGTATATTTTGGCGTAACTTTTGGTATATTTGGCGCAATTGTTAGTATTTTCTTGTGCAACTTTTGTTACATATTTTGTTTCAACTTTTGGTATATATTTTGGTTTAACTTTTGGTATAATTATGCCCAAAATTTGTATGCAGATTATTATGCTTTCGATACAACTTTTATATTTTGCGAATAGTAATGAGAATGATATATTTGTTTTTTTTATTAATGTAAGTACTTTTTTCGTTCAAAAATATTTATGGACTTTATCGTTCAAAATATGAAAGTCCATTGGTTTTTTCGGACCTTTTCCACTAACAAAATGTATTTAACAGATTTTAGAAAGTCCAAGGACTTATTTAATAGGTTTTGTAAAGTCCAATGACTTGTTTAACAGGTTCTAGAATGTCCAATGATTTATTTGTTCTAAAAAATTGTCCAAGGACTTAATCGTTCCAAACAGTAAAGTCCATTGGGTTTTTTTTTGGACTTTTCCTATTTATTTTCTCCAAAACATGTTTACCAACTTTGTAAAGTCAACTGTTCATATGCAGCCAAAAGCCTGCATATTTGAAGACAAAGGACAAGTTCTCCAATAGATGCTTGTCACGTGGATTGTACCTTCTGACTTGTATTAAATGCAATAAGTATAAATAGCTAAAAATAACTTTTACCTTAGTAATTATTCAAATCTCGGGGTCAAATTGTTCAGTGTAATCTCGACCGATCAGGATATTATCCTCGACGAGACTACCTTGATAAATTAGTCATTGATATCTCCGACAATATTAATATCCACGACAGACGTTCATCGACAATCAAGATCCCTATCAATTATCCTCGACTAATACTAACACAGATTATCTTCGATGACCATTATCTCTGTCATTTATTGTAGGTTTTAAAAATTTATGACCAAAATTCATCTTATTGATGCACCTGGAGTAACCGATGACCGTATTCAGTGACTTCATCAAGACATGACCGTCATCTCCGTAATGACAATTGTTACTCAAGCTACCTATAAATAGGTTAAAGAGCATGCGAAGAGACATCACGACTACGACCATAATACTGAAATCATACTACGAAGAACAAACTGCAAGTTCATCTAAAGAAACATTCATCGCTAAACTTCTGTCTTAAGTATATATACGACACGTCATGTTTATCTACGATCTCTAGTTGTAGTTTGTGTTGTTAAGTACGACGCCCCTGATTGACGTCTACAGTGCATCGACAATGTCTCTGATCATCCACAGTTTTTACCCTCGATGGTGTTTTCTACGTCACTATAATCTCTTGTTTATTTCATAAGTTGTATTTGTAGTTGATTAGTTCCGTGATCCCTCAAATTATATTAATTGTAATTTTCGGCATAAACAGTAACCATGTCCCATTTTCAAAGCAAAATTCAAACCTAGAGGATGAAAATGCGAACTTATTGAAGTTCATGTCCCACTTTCAAAGATTCGCTAAACTCAAGGACCAAAATTGAATTTTACTCTTCGGAAAAAAAAACAAAAAAACAAATAAAAACAATTTTGAAAATGCAACTTCAACATTATGCTATTGATCAACGGGTTCCACTTTGATTAGCGATATTTAACATGTTCATATTTAACATCTAGTTTTAGAGTTTTACTACGTTACAACTTTGGATAGTGTATTTTTGGTATTTTTGAAAATATATAATACGAGATCGGCCCTTGCCGTTGGAAAGTTCGTTTTTCGCCCAACGTAACGAATTCTTTTAAGTTGTTAACATGGACAATTATTGTCTTTGTAATTTAAAGATCAGATCTAATATCATGAATATTTTTATAAGACTTAAATTTGTACGATCAAACCAAAAAACACCATATCTAAAAGTGTTACAATAGGTTTTTAGAATTCCTTTTAGGAGTTTTAACAAGTTTTTAGGACGCTTTTGAATTACAGCGTCGTATGAACTTTTATATACGACACCACTTGAAAAGGTGTTGCATAAACACAAGTGTTCTATAAAAATATGGGTTTTTAGGACATTTCTTAAAAACATCATATAAACCTATCGTAATGCTTTTAGATAGAACGTTTTATAGTTTGGTTCTATAAGCAAAAATTCTATAAAGTATTCTAATAAAACGCTTAGACAATCTAGACATCCTATAAAGTCAATTTTATAGTAGTGAGATCTGTTCAAACTATAAATATTTAAAACATGTTCGTTCGAAAATATGTTCCTAAAATAACAATCGAAAGAAAATAAAGCTTGTTTGAAAGACTTCATGAACTGCACTAGGTACTGATTACTAAACGCTTAACCAGTAAGTGTTTATCAGGTCACTTTGCCTTATCGAATGAAGATGACAAGAATTGAAAATTTTGTCCAGTTAGAGCGATAACAAGGCCCGAGAGTTTTATCGATAAGTGAGAGTGACGACTTTTATCTGGTAAACGCTTATGGATAAAAACGTTGCATACGATGCCGTTTTAATGGTCTAAATTCTTACCTGATAAGTTAAATGAAAATGTTAGACTAAAAAGAAAATGAAGGATAGATTTGTATTCAATTAAATAGCAGAACGAACAACATTAACGATTCGAGCAAATTAACGAGCTATCTGAGCTCGAGCTCATTTATCTCGAAACGTTAGTTCATATCGTAAGTAAAACAACAATAAAAACCGACACATATTCATATGCTATAAGCTCTCGGCGGTGCTCGATAACTCGAATACACATTTCCGAAAGTCTCGGTGTTTTGCTTCATATCTTCATACATCTTCAATGAAGCTTCCGAGAAATTGGTCAAACGATCAAGAACCTTGGTCAAACCCGAATGAATCGTGCTCAAACTCGAAGTTCTAACATCACCATTCTTCGTCTCCTCTCTGTTCTCAATAGACGAAATCCGTTTGTGCTCCAATTCTTCCAACGAAAGCCGGCGAATGTGAGCTAACAAGTCCTTAATGGCATCACTGAGTTTTTGAGACGGAAGATTCCGGAACCCGGTTGACCAATCACGACAGATCACGAAAATGGGCGGGGCCACTGCTCGTCGGGGAGAAAACGCTCGCCGGTTTTTCACACGTTCCTTTGGTTGAATGATGCAGTTATGCAGCCAACCGTTGATTGATTCAATGTATGAAGAATGCGAATTTACCAAATCCGCAAAACTTGATCCGAAACATTCGATCTCGTGCTGCAGATCGACAGTAATCTGGTTTTTGGATTCGTCATGATGAGTTCCGGTTTTTGAAATCTTGGAACAGTACGCTAATGAGCTGATTATATATTGAGCATGGTGGCACTCGAGCATCGACTTCCACATCCTGATTAATCTGCATCACGTTCAATCACACGTTATAAGCGGAATTTTACATATTCACGTTTCGGTAGTCAAATGAAGGAAAGTGTATAGACGTCGTAAATATATTTGCAATGTTGAAAATGCAAACTTACCCTTGAATGAGTTCTACGAGTTGCGGTTGTAACTCATCGTCCCTCATTTTCTCGATCCGTTTCGATATGGTATCGACCGTATGCAAAGCAACCCTCATACGTGAATGCAAATCTTTTGCCACGGCTCGAGTTTTATCCATCACGTGAGGTTTAAGATCCTTTGCGAATTGGTGTCTAAGTTGGTCACACGTTTGGTCATACTCCTTCCTAATAGACTCGCTCGCCTGAAAAACTCGAAAACAAAGGAATTCTTATCAATTTCGAAGCTAATCGAAATGCCGTTCGACCCCAAAAGCCGATTCTGTAATTCAAGTCGTCGATAAAATAGAAGCAAATTATTTTTCCTCCCTGACGACCAATCACGTGAAGACATATTATTGAAGAGAGAATACAAAGATGAATTAAATAATATAATGATGTGTCTTCGTGTGATTGGTGGGACAAGAGGATACATGGGATTTAGGGACAAAGATTCTCCTGTCCCCAAATCCCATGTCCTCCACCAGTCCCCACCAATCACGCAAAGAAACACAACTACTTCAATAATGTGTTTTCATGTGATTGGTGGGCCGGAAGGACACATGAGTTTTCGGGACACGTGTTTTTTTTGGGGGGGGGGGGGTACCTTCACTTCGTCATAGAGCTTCCTTTCCCAAGCATACAATCTATCGAGAGTTGAAGAATGCCTTCCGGCAATCATGCAAAATTCTTCCACGAAATTATTCTCGTTATCATCGTTTGCTGGTGTGCCCGGAGGGTTCGATGAAGATGAATGTGAAGATGTTGACCGTTTCCATGTAATGACTTTCGGACTATGCGGAGGTTCTACGTATGGAAAAAGCACATATCAACCTTTGGTTTATAAATACCCCGGAGAAATTGGAAATGCTATACGGATCTTGCTCCCTCGGTAACTAAAAGTTCGATTTTTGCATGGTACGGTTTTGACTAAAGTTGTTCAATCAACCATAAGGTCTATCATTTCTCAGATCTATATATAGAGTTGGGTTCACGTGAGACCAGTTTGTTTTCATGAGAATACCAGTTTACACTGAAACTTCACAATAAAACATTGTGAAGGTACAAAAGTACATCAAACCTTCACAACAAAAACATTGTGAAGGTTTACCTTCTAGTGTTTTGCTCTGAAGGTTTTTAGTTATTTATATGGTCTCATGGATCTCACGAAAACAGCATGGTCTCACATGATCCAAGTCCCTGTGTATGTGTGTGTGTGTGTATATATATATTCATGGCATAATATGGCTTATGAGAACGAACAATAAACGTAAACTGCAAATGTTAAACAAGTTATATCGAATGCAACGAAACTTACCTTGCAAAAAGAGCGCGGTTTCTCGTCTAAAACAAGTTAGTAGCGACAAAGATGATGCCATCGAGCTACCTGATTAAGCATTCGTTGAATTATACCATCTACGATATCAAAGAATTAGAACGAATAATTGACGATATACCTCTCGCTTCGGCATAGCTTATTTGGATTTTATTTGCCTCGAGCATTTTCGACACTTCATTGCCCGATTTCGATGCTCTAAAAAAGTAATTCTCGATCTCTTTAATGCTCGAAAGAAAATCTTTAGCTCTATGAGCGATAAACTCCGAAGGATCCTCTGTTTCTTCCTCCGTTAAACAACCGTTCTTCAACTCAGATTCTTCCATTCCAGCGTTTTTGCTAATCAAATTGGTTCCATTCAATTCACTACCGATCGTTGCCGAACCGGTGGCAACCAAATCACCATCCCGATGCCCGTCTTGATCGTTTCGAATTCGATCCTTTTTCACCGATTCAGGAGGTGTTACGAATCCTCCCAAATCGGCGTCTGTTTCAGTGAACTGTTCGTTCTCATTTGTATCATTGAAGTTAACTTGAAATCCATCATGGCCCATAAACCTAAAGCTTCCATCTCTGGGATGGAAGTAGTCCCAAGACGGCGGTGGCGGTGGTGGCGGTGGTGACATTGTGAATGACAAAGATTCAACATCATCTACGTAAACTTTATTATTATTACTAATCTTGGATGGATTAAGGTTAACAGTGACGACAGCATCCCCACCGGATTTCATGTAACTTAACCTCACATTTGGCGATGGGCAACCCGATTGGCCACCGCCGTCACCACCGGTGGCGCCATTGCAGCCGATTTGCGGTGGAGATGGTAATGGGGTTTTTGAAGACGATTCTAAGGGAAATTCAGCCTCTGCGAATTTACGTAGGGCGATTCCTATGTTTCGAAGGGATTGAACATAAACAACATGTGCTGCTGCTAAATTGTACCTTGAATCAATGGCTTGTTTGATGAATTTTTTCCTTTCTTTGCATAATCGCAAAGCTTCACAGGTCTCTGCTTTTGAATTCGAAACCCCCATTTTCAGTGTGAAATGAAGAGCAAAAACAGAGATGAATCCTAACTCAAAAAGAGGAAACGGTAACCTAATCAGTGAAACCAACCGATTTCATCACCATTGTTATGGCTTGAACCCGGATCCCAAATGGGCAAAACCGACACAAATGTGGATTATGTTCTATTTCTTCTCCAATCACCAATTATTAACAGAGAAGAACACAAAGAACCCTAATGCATATGCAAAACGAGTTGGGGTGTTCAAGAAAAACAGAAAGAAATCACTCAGATTAGCAAAATGATTTGGGTTATGGAAGAAAAAGAGGACGAGGCTGGCAGCAGAAAAGTAGATGAATATCTGGGAATCGATCAACTTTTGAGAAAGATTCGAAATCAGGGTTTTATGAAGGTGGGTGATGGTGGCTTGATGGAAAAAGTTGGAGGAATCTGACAGATGGTGGACATGATGAGTCATCAACACCGCCATTGTTCTTTCACTTCGCACAAAGGGAGACCTTTCTTTGGGAAGATGCGGAACGTACCATAAAATATTAATGGTAAAGATGATAACTTTATGAGATGATTATGAAAAAATAATTTCACATTTAAAGTCAAGATTATTAATTTTAAATAATTAGGGGTGTTTGAGATTGTTTATTTAAAACAACTTATGCTTTTTTATAAGAGCATTTATTAATTTATTATAAGTCAGAAGAGTTGATTTCTTCAAAAACTCTTTATTACCAATTTGGCACCGATATAAGTTGTTTATCAAAACACTCGTAAGTGCTTATTACCGGTGTCACACCGGAATAAGTCAATAAGTTATTTTTATAAGCAATCCCAAACACTCTTACAAAAGAAGTTTTATTTTCATTTTTGTGTAAATTACAGAAATCATCTCTTGGGTTTTGCAAATACTCTCATTTTTGTCATTACAAAGTTTGTATTTTCTAATAAAATTATACCTGATTGATAATTGACTAGTTGTTAGAAATTATCGTAAAAAGTTCTTATTGGAGGGATATTTTGGTCATTTTCATGATTTTTATAACATATTCTTTTTATATAACACAGTTATTTAAAGGTTGACTATAAGCCGATACAACGTTTATAGACACAAAAACAAAACCTAAATTAACCCTTTCCCCCACGTGACTCCCCCCTCAAGCGTTGATCACATCCATCTTCTTCTCTTCTCTAATGACTAGTCTTATTCTTCGACGACTAACTTCTCTCCAAATCCGCACATAAACATGCACCTATATGGTTGTGCTTTGGTAACTGACTTCACCAACGACTGTCTTCTCTGCAAATCCACACAAAAACATGCTCCTATATGGTTGTGTTTTGGCAGTTAACTTCACCGACGACTATCTTCTCTCCAAATCATATACCCGTGAATACACATCTATGCGGTTGTGTTTGATTTACGCATAGAAGATATATATCATACACAAAAACACATATACACACAAATAAATCGTATACATTCACACACACACATGCCTTATGGTGGGTGGAGAATAGAGAGGGACTTGCAGTCGGGTCGGGGGTGTAGGCACGCAGGGATGTCCCTCATAACTTCTACACTAATTTTTTTTTTCATAAAAATATTGATAAAATGATGGAAATGTCCCTCATGTATAATGTACAAACGGTTAGGGACGAGGTAATGAGATATAAACCCCGATGACCTTCCTTGTAATTTTCAAAATTCAAGGACGAAAACCGAACTTTTCATAAACCTTATGAACTATTTATGTAATTTACTTATTATGTTTTAATTAATTACCTTTTTTGTCCTTGAAGTTTGTTAGTTTTTTCGGGTTTTGTCTCTCAACCTCATTTATTACAAATTACTCCATGATGCTTGAAATTTCATTTAGGTCTCATCCTTCTACTAACAGTTGTTAACTTCCGATCGCTAAATCTTAAACGAGGGTGTTTTGGTCTTTTTACTTATTCTTAGTTTGAAAATGTATTATATTATATTATGTAGCATATCACCCTTTCTTTCTCTCCCATCACTTTCACCATTGTCGTATGACTTGAGGTACCTTCTCACTTCTACCACCGTCATCATCCCAAGTCTCAACTCATTTGTTTCCTGAGGCAACCGCCATTGCACATGCCCTAAGCGGTGACCCTAGCCACAACCACTTGTTTTCGTTGATGTTTGATCTCCTCCTTGTGTCGCTATTGTGGCACCTGTAACACCATTCCCCAATACCTCCTTATTTCGCTATCCTGATTATGTTACTGTTGATCCCTCTCTTCTGTTGCGGTGTCTCTCTAACACCCTCTTCTTCTTTTTGTGAGTATGAACTCTAACCCATCTTCCTCTATTACCATGACTTCTAACACTACTTTATCCTCCAACCCGATCATCGGGAACTCCCAGTGTAACAATGTAACACCCAGAATATTTGGTAAGTGAGATTTCAGATTTATTTTATCTTTGGAATTATATGCAATTATGGCATAATTATATAATATATCACATGCTTTTGAGTGTGTTAGTCATTCAGTTGGAGTTGTGTAGTTTTATGGCTAGAATACAATGGAT
This sequence comes from Cynara cardunculus var. scolymus, assembly GCF_001531365.2. Classification (NCBI taxonomy): domain Eukaryota; kingdom Viridiplantae; phylum Streptophyta; class Magnoliopsida; order Asterales; family Asteraceae; genus Cynara; species Cynara cardunculus. The sequence continues at coordinate 8,952,101 of NC_037534.1, read as the reverse complement.
TCATAGGCATAGAAGTCGGATTTAGGGAGTACGTAAGGGATGAGATTCTCAAGTCGTAACTTAGAAATAGACATTGTGACTATTATGTAATTTCCAAGTGAATGAGTTTAACGTGAGTTTCCTTTTGTTTTTATTGGAAATAGGCATTGTGATTATTATGTAATTTCCAATTCATTTCTCACTGTAGCTTGGAAATAAGCATTGTGATTATTATGTAATTTCCGAGTCAATGAGCTTTCGATCACAATTGACTAAATGACTGTCATGAGTTTATGTCATTGGTTTTATACCTAAAGAGATGTAGCTAATAACATTAGCTTGTGGCTTACTTATGTGTTCCGTCACAAAGAATGGTAAATCGGGTCTTCCCCGTCATTTTCAGATGTTTAGAGTAAACGTGGATTAATTGTTTTTAAGACTTGATTAAAGTCGTGTTTCCCGTTTTAATGTTTTATAACTTTATTCTTAGGCGTGTGAGTATTGAGCTTTGATTGCGTTGGGTATTCTGATTAACGAGTCTTCATCAAGAAAATGGTGGTTTTTCCGAAAAGATGTTGAAATACATTTCAATTGAAAAATTATGATCTAAATCATCGGTCTTTCGGTATTACGATTATGATGAAAACTGCTTGAACTCACTAGGCGTTAAACCGAACATTGAAAGAATAATACTATAATAAGTTTTTTCGATGTTAATTTTATATGGTTATGATAAATGAGGTTTCAATGGTGATTTGGATAAGGTGGGACGAAATCCAATAGAAAATTGCAAACGTGAGGAAGTGATTTGTAATAAATGAAGTCGAGGGATGAAATCTAAGAAAGCTAAAAACATGAAGGACGAAAAATGTAATCAATTATAATTTAATTTAAGGAAACAAGATAAAGGTTGTATTTTGTAACCATAAGCTTAAACTTGTTAGAAAATCTCCTTTTAGTTGCTTTTGAAAAGTTATTTTGAATAGTCTTTTTGATAAGTTAGTGGTGTTTTTCTTTCACTTTTTTCCAATTTGGCCCAAATATTACAATTCAGTATTTATATTTTACAGTATCATCAAACTTATCAGTTGACTTTTACATTATATAATTATTAGAAGGGCACTCGTGCAATGTAGCGAGATATATCTTGATTTTAATGTTTCGTTTTATTCTGTAATATGTTGATGTTATAATACGGTTTCATGTGGTTTTGAAGAAAACGATAATGTTTTTATTTTTTGAATAAAGTATAAGTTTGAAGATATTTTAAAATTTTAAAAAAATATATATCGATTTTGGTATCAGATTAAATACTTAAAAAGTTCTTGTTTTGTTGTGTAATTTCTTTAATTTAATTTTTTTTTATTATAATTGAACTTAGGTTTAATAAAGAAGTAATTTATTTTTGATTTAATAATATAGTTTTTTTTTATTAAATATAATAACTAAATATTCTGTTAGGACACATTGATTATCCTAATTATATTTTAGATTTTTTATATTTAAAATGAAATATTTTTTATAAGTATTTGATTATGCTTTTTCGCAGTTAGTTACACAAATTCAAACATGGAGCTTTAATAAGTTGTACTTTTCCATTATTTACTTGTAATCTTGAAATTTAAGTAATATGCATCGACAAACAGTATTTCAAATATAAAAAATAATTTTTAAGAGTTCTTGTCAAATGCTTTATAATATAATATAGATTTTATCAGCTATCTTATAAATAACAATTAATTTATCAGTTAGTTTCTTAACAGATCATGATTAAAAAAATCTAATTATTAAATGAGATATTAAATTGTCTAATTAATTGATTATATCATTCCTTAAGGACAAATCCAAATACCTTTACACGTGCTATGGAATCCATTTGGTCACTAATTCTTTTTTATATTAAATTCTATTGAAGAATGTTATTCCATCAATTTCTTAAAAGAAATCCATTCAATGAATATTAAACACGAGATGTACAAGAATCAGTTGGGATGGCAAAAAAACCCGAAACCGATGGTAAAAACCGAAAATCGAAACTTTCGGGCCAGGTTCGAGGACATCTTATCGAGGACGGGACAGGGACAAATTCGGGGATTTTAACGGGGACGGGGACGGTGATCACCGGTCCGGATCGATATATATATATATATTAATTTTAATTTATATACATTAACCGATTTGTATCATTAACCGATCTTAAACATTACAGAAAAGGTAAGATATACACAAACTACAATGTTACCAACTATCACATGTTAACATTCAACAATCATTCTCGGGTCGGGTCGGGCCGGGCCCCACCCATTTTGGCCATCTCTAACTGGATAACTACCACATTGTTGTTCAAATTCATTCAAGCTCCTACAGTTGCAATAGAACTACAAATTAGTTTGGGGGGAAGGAAATTGTTGAAGCCGATCCCATATCCGACGCATTAAGTCGGATTGATCGCAAACTTCTTGCCGTAATTTCTTGACATCTTGCCGTAAATCTCTCACCTCAAGCTCGAGCCTAGCGAGACATGGTTGGAACTCGTTACGCCAATCCTGAGATCGACCAAACTGTGATGGTGGCACGTCTGAATCCTCCTCACGAGGAACTATAGCTAGTTCATCGTTTACATCCATGTTCATATGAAGTCGGGGTTCAGAACTCTCGCTAACGTTTTCTTTCCCTTTTCCGTTTGTTTTCTTTGCAATATCCATCCGTCGGATCGTGGTCCCGTTAATGCCGGCACCGGGAACCTCAGTAGGACATGGCGGGAGGTCAAGATGGTCAAAGAGGCGATTCAGTAGGAGACCATAAGGTAGTTTACGGTTAGTTAACACGATTCCATCCATTCTTTTCGCTACAATATATCCTACGTCGACTTCAATAGCTTGTGCAAGACAATATAGGAGATACGCTTGAAGTGCGGCTAAGCGGTCAGTATTTCCTCCTCTAGGAAAGATATTCGCGAGAATGATCTTATTCCAAACTTTCACGTTCTCGAGCAAAGATTGATCACTGATTTGCATTGTGGTCTCAGGGTTAATGTTATCCTCACAAATGGCTCGGATGAGATCAGGGCGGGAAACGAATGTAGATATCGAGTCTAGGTTCGTCACTGACGTGTAAAGTTGGTTTTTGGATCTAGGAAGTTGAAGAAAGGTGCAAAATTGATCAAGGGTCCAAGTATAGAATCTGTCATACATTTGCAGTTCTATGGCACCCTTTGGCTCGTTATATATATATCCGGCATAAAATTCGCGAATGTGAGTAGGTTTGACGCTCCCGGAAAGGTTCAGGAACGTTTCCCATCCTATTTGTTCGAAAGCCTCTTGAACGTAAAAGTCTTTTAAGCTCATCAAATCGACTACCCGACCATGAACAAAACCACGATTCGCCAACAAATCTCTCTTTTGATTTCTTAGTTCTATTCTGCCGGGGATGCGTTGGCATTTCGAGGCATGGGATTTTCGTTTCGATGCCATTTCTGCAACAGAATCAAGATTTTAAACATGTTTCCAGTGTTCAAAAATCCATAAAATTTGCAGAAACCTTAAGCTTTTGTTTAAGAAATCGCATATCAAGAACTGGATTACAATAGCATTAATCGTGTAAAACATGAATTGTTCATAAACATTGCAGAACTATTTTACTGATTCATGAAAACCCCAAAATTTCATACAAACCCTAAATTACTACAACGAAGAAATCAATAACTTGTGTTACCTACATGAAAAAGAACTGAAATCCGGTAAGATGAACAAGAATTGAACAAATTGAATTCAAGAAAATGCATGAACTTTGAATATATAAGAACAAAAATCGAAACCTAGGGTTTGTGTATGCGAAATGTGCAAAATAATGGTGTAAATTCGACAAAATGGAAAGGAATTGAAAGAAATTTACCTCTGGATTTGATGTTGGAAACACAATCCCTTGAGAAATTTGAGATGTTGTCGAGATCTTTTAAAGAAAAAAAGAGTGATGGGATAGAGAGAAATCGCAACGTGTTTTTGGGAAATATGAATGCAGCAGAGGCCAGAGGGGGGAGGGTCTGTCCACGGCTAGGGTTTCTACGGACGTCCATGTAGGCACCAACGGACGTCCGCGAACTGATGCTTTCCAATTTTGACCATCTTGAAAGTAAGGAATCAACCTAATTCAACCGATATTTCTTCACCATTGCTATGACTTAAACTGAAGCTCAAACAGGAAAAATCGACAAATTTCTGGATATTGATCTTCTGCTTCTTCTTCAAAAAGAATATGAAGAACCCTAATTTGAAGGCAAAACGAGTTTGGGTTTTTGAAGAAAAAGCAGAATGAGAAGAAACTCAAATTCAAAATTTGTTAAGGAAGTGGATGAAAATAGAAAACAACACGAAGAACCCTAATTTAAGGGGGAAAAGGGTTGGGTATTGAAGAAGAAGCAATCGTCATGAAATCAAATTGAGAAGCAAAATTAGTTGGGTTTCCGGTGTCCAAGAAAAGGAGGATGAAGCAACAGAAAGGTACATTTTTTGAGTAAATAATAAACCAATATAAAATTAAATTTGTGTCTTGTGTTGTTTGACGGTTGTTGAATGGTTTGATACAAAATGATTAAGAGGTTCTTATGATATAGTACAAAATAAAATATAATTGTTCGGTGATTGTTTACAATCGAATTAGGACGCTGAATGGTTAAGGGAGATGCATGATACAAAATTATTCAAAGGGTTTTAGAACCATTAAGAGACAGTTTTATTTTTTTGCCAAACATGATTCACCTGTTAACGATTCATATGTTGTCTTTTAATGAAACTATTAAGAGATAAACAAACATAATTTTTATTCATCCATATTTTTTCATACTTGACGATCTGTTTACCAGATACTTAATGTGTTTACCGGGTCAATTACCTAAGTAGGTGAGTATAATAGACCAAAAACCTTATCTGGTAAGAGATACTTAATGTGTTTATCGGGTCAATTACCTAAGTAGATGAGTATGCAGAGTCGTCCTTTAGCATGTTAAATGTGAGATTTTGAACAGGGCCCCCGAAATTTTGGGGTCCAAAAATACATTTGTTCAGAGTCTTTTTATCGACCTGTGTAAAACTATAGCCGAAATTATTTAGGCTCAAACCGTTAATTGTTTGGTTTTATGTCCAAATCATTAATGGTTTAGATTTAGTTTCAGATTATTTATTGTTTTAGGTTTAGTTTCAGATTATTAATTGTTTTAGGTTTAGCCTATTTTTGTTCTTAACATATATTCAATGTTATTTCATTTATGCAATGTAATCAAAAGTTTTGGTTGTACCAGGGCCTCCAAAAAGATTGGAACGTCCCTGTGAGTATGATAGACCAAGAACCTTATCTGGTAAGAGGCATTACCAAAGACCAAGAATCTTATCAAAATCCATGTTGTTAGGTGAGAATATTATCCATAGGGCAAGTGAAGGTGGTGACTTTTACTGGTAAGTGTTTACCTCATAAACAGTTGAAAAATGATCCCTTAGTATTTGTAACTCTCATCATCTTTCTAAAATTCGATGTTTCTAAGTATTTTGATTGATTCGAATGCAAACTTGTAAAGTCATATTTGTATGAAAAGTATTTTTCAAGTATACAATTCATAATAAGTAATTTTTGATAATAAGAAACGCAATTCGCCACGTTTTATGATGATTGTTTAGTGTTTTGTGCACAAAACTGTTCTTGTAATTCCATTCGTATAACGTGCTTATCAGTCGATCGTATTAATAATTGAAAATAGTTTACAGAAGCGTATTACTGAAGCTTTTTCAATCAAAATACTTTGTGAAGCATGTCGTTGAAGTTTTTTCATTTGAATTACTATGAAAAGCATACCGTGTTTTAATTGAAAATCTAATCAGAGATAGTGACGGTTTTTCTAGGTCAACATATTTGAGCAAAACTCTCGTGATTAAGATCAGTTTTAATCTGAGATGAGTTTAAATACACTTTCAAAATTCAAACACTCTTGGAAAAGAACAAAATGTCTTCCGAAATGCAGGGTAGGGATGTGGGTTGGGCGGTTTACCAATTATGGCGGTTTGGAAAAATCTCAACCTATTAAAAAATATAGCCGAAACCAACCCAACTGATTCAAAAGTATAATCCAAACCAACCAACCATCGCGGGTTGAATCGGGTTGGGTTAGGTTGACGGGTTAGTAGTTAAATAAATTTGACGAATTAAATATTTCATAAAAATTAAGTTTGTAGGACCAAACCATAAAACGTCCTATCTAAAAATATTATAGTAGGTTTATAGGACGTTTTTTGGTATTTCAATAATTCTTTTAGAATGATTTTTTAATAAAGTGTAGTATTAGTTATTTTATAACAAATATTTTGAGAAGTATTCTGTAAACTCATCTATTTATAGGACACTTGTGTTCATATGACATTTTTTTCAAGTAATATCGTATAAAATAACTAACACAACACTTTATATTATAAGTGTCATAAAAATTTGTTATGACATCCAAAATCATCATATAAATATATTGTAACTTTTTAGATAAGACATTTTTTTGTTTCGTCTTATAAAATATCATATTATGACACTTAAACATTTTGGCATTCTATAAAATCCAATGTTGTTGTAGTGAAATGCTATAACTAAGCATTTTCCTTTACACTAAAGTACAACAACAAATGACGGAGTATTTGGTTTAATAAATTCGTCAACCAAATGTCTATTAACATTATTCATATTCTTCGGCATATCAATTTATTGTTGCTGCAAAAACGATTTCAATAATTTTCTTTATTAATTAGATTATTTGTTATCAATTTTAGATCGTGAATCTCTTTTGGAAACCTAGCTAAATGAAATACAAACATAATCTCAATAAAAATTATATAAAATTTTACACATTATATATATATATATATATATATATATATATATATATATATAGACCTAATAAAATGAGAACTAATTAGTTTGTGGTAACCGTGAGGTCCAATATGAGCAAATCATTTTATTATATTAATTGTATTACCTTAATTAAGAAAAAAAGTGCATTAGTAATTTTATGAATACTTTTCTTAAACGGTTATCAATCAAAGAGATTGATACTGTTCCTTTATTAATCAAACAAATTATGAAAGTTTCTTTCTATGAAGTTACAATTGAGAAAATAAATATATAATTTCTTACCGTTAAAAGTTACTGAGTATCGCAGTGGTAACATAGTGGTATCACAATTGTATTCATCAACCAGATCTGGTATCATAGTGTGTATCACAGTATATTTTTGTCGTTATACGAAGTATATCACAATATATTTTTGTTGTTTTACTAAGTGTAACACAATGTATCAGGTAATGTTTTTCTTTACCAAGTGTATCACACCGTGTTTTTTCTTTATTTTATGAAATGTATCACATCGTGTACCATGTGTTGATATGATGTTCGTTGGAGAGATGAGGTGTTTGACGGAGAGAGTTGAGAGGAGAGAGGAGAGAGGAGAGAGGAGAGAGAAGAGAGGAGAAATCTAGAATGACTAAAATGCCCTTAATTAATATTTTAAGTTAAAATTACCAAAATTATTAATTTCCTAATTTGATCTTTGATTTATGGTTAAGATCGAATCTCACGGTTACCACATACTAATCAGTTTTTCCTTGAATGAACCCCTATATACTAATCCAAGGTGTGCAAGGAATAACTTGTTTAGCAAGGCTTTGTTTTTATTTTAACATCATATTTTGTAAATAAAAAATTAACTTTAATAAAAGTTTGTGGTTTAACGTTGTTTCACTTCATTTAACAAAGTATTTTTAATGAAGGAAGTTTGGTTCATTTTAAAAAAAGTGAATGAAATGGAAATAGAAATGCAGAATAATGAGAATAGGAATAAACATTTCCATTTCCTTTAATTTGGTTCGGTATGAAAATTAATGGATCTGGGATAGTGATGATCAAAAACTGGTCCCGGTTAAAAATCTCAAGTCTGATTAAACTTACCCATAACTGGTTATGGGTAACCGCCCCTCATCCTGGTCCCTACCCAATTTTTTTTTTATTTATTTTTTAATGATAGATTTTTTGAATACATTATACAATTGTCATTGAGTCACTCAAATACACTTTAAAAAGATGTTTTATTATAATTAAAATTACATTCAAAAATTCAAATATTCAATTACTTGAAAATACACTTGTTCATTATCGGTATTTCATGTCAGATTGATTTGAAGAGTTCCGAACCCTTGAATTCTTCTAATAGCCTCTTGGTCACCAAGATCATCAATGTCGAGTTCCTCATCATCGTCATATTGTGAGCAAGTGCCGTCGGTATCCAAATAAAAGGGATGCAACCCTAACGATGTCGTGTGTTAAATTCTATCAACGCTATCCAAATAATATTTCAGATAGATGCAACACTCCACGGACTCCCGGCTTAGTCTTGTCCGACGTATTGAAATGATCATGCTTTTAAGAGAAAAAGTTGACTCTGAAGCTAGGTACTAGATTGGATTGTTAGTATATCACGTGCCATGCATGCCAAAACCGAGAATTGAGGTTGCTTTTGTTTCCAAAAATCTAATAGATCAATTTTTTCAAAATCTTCGACATCATTTGCGGGACATGCGACCACAAAGTTAGTATGCACTGTAATAACCAAAAAAATAAAAAGGAAATGAATTGGTAGTCGTTAAATTTCAAGGACTTATAGTGTAAAGCGATTAAAGTGAAGGGTTTAGACCATAAAATTGAATGTAATTAAATGACAGGAAACCCAATGGTCATGAAACCTACGACCATTAATCTTGGCTTATCGTTTCATACTCCGTGAAACCGCCGATGACTAAGTATATATATATGGGGAGGTCTTCAAGCATAGAGATGACAAATTCTTGGGGAAGGAAACTCGTATAAGTGAGGTGAAAGATGAGGATGATTTGGTGAAGCGCAACAAGTTTGATGCGTTTTTTTTTGGGAGAACATGAGGAACTTCGAGGAACGGTTTGGAGTTATGACCTGTATGGTAAGTTACACGTGATTTATTTTTAAAATGGTTGCATGCCTTATTATGCACAAGTTGTTTGAAGTTTCTCGAGATTTTTGATATGCTATATATGCGTGAAAAGTTCAATATTTTTATAATGTGTTTTGAGTGTTTGTGTGTCAATGAGGATGTACTACAATATGATTTTGTAGCTTGTCTAAGCCGTAAGTGCGGACATGCTGTGTGAGTTCGCCAGGTAATGCTGTGTGAAGTAGACATCTCCCATGACGTTGTTGCTTTGTGATGTAGACACACACTATAATATAGTTATTTTGTGAAAAATATTATTATCATCAAGGCATGCTAAATTTATGAAGCTTCGTGAAAATTGTTTATTGTAAAAGTTGTTGTTCATGCATGAAAACTGTGGATTCACTGGGCCTAAGGTTCACCCAAAACTCTTTTAAAACTTTTTCACCCAGGCGGCTATTTGAGTGGAAAGAAAAGTGGGATAAAAAGAGATAAGGATTAGCTCCAAAGAAGGATATGTGCAGATGAAGACATTGTTATATAGAGTAAAGTTATGTTCCTCAAATTTGTAATTTTAGATGATGATATAAATTGTAAGATTAGAGTTTTTATTTCCGCTGCAATGTAAGTGTTTGATCTTGGGATACTCATTATGATATATTGAAGTATTTGAAATTTTGGGATGTTACATGCACATACATATTTAGTTCACCATACTGATGCCATAAACACAACTCCTTGCACTACACTAGTGCAATAACATACTTTGTCGCATCACATTGATGCGATCACTTCAACTTACGCATCATACATATACGATAACATAAACTCATCACATTACAAGGATGAGATAGTAGTAACACATATGATCAAAACCTCATTTAACAAACTGTTGAGTATACAACCCTTATCCCAATATACGCCTCTCGTGATTATGTCATCCTTATCCCAGTATATGTCTCTCCTGATTATGTCACCCTTATTTCAAAATATACACATCTCCTGATTATTACCACACTCATTCCAATCAGTTGATAATAACATATCAAAACTCAACTTATGCTAATAAATAGCATATAATCGTGTTAAAAAACACCCCAAATACGAACCCACATGGTTCCTTGTAAAAACATTTCAAATAAAGCTTTGAAATGAAAACTCACCTTGTGTAACAATTAGATGAAGACTTTAAATCGACAACGAAAATCAAATAAGAAACATGTAATCTTTTCTTCTTCCTCTTCTTCTGTTCATTCGAACTTAGGAGCCAAAACACACACCAACTTTTTCTTTCTCTCTTGTCTTTTCTAAAACAAGAGAAATAAAAGAAAAATAAAACATATACATACTTTTATGATGAGGTGGTGGAAGTGTGGATATTTTAAACCAACTTTTTAAAACCCACCCCTCAACTTTCAAATCAAATTCAAAAACAACCCCAAACTCTAATCAACAAACTCGGTTATAAACAATAACCTCTCCTCAAAGGAATTCCATCCCAGAATTCATTCAGTCAAACAAATGAGGATGTTTCTTTCTCATCTCAGATTCTAACTCCCAAGTAGTCTCTTGCCCTTTATGGAAACACCACTAAACTTTCACCAGATGAATCTCTTTATTTCTCAAAACTTTCGTTTTATGGTCTGTGATATCTTATAGGGTTTCAACAAAACATAACTTTTCATCAACTTGAATTTCAGCTAAAGGTACAGCCAAATTCGGGTCAGCCAAACACTTTCGCAAATTCGAAACATGGAATGTGTTATGAATAGCGGTAAGCTCAATCGGTAGCTCTAATCAATATGCTACTCCACCAACCCGATTACTGATAAAAAATGGCCCAATATACTTTTGACTCAGTTTACGCCTCTTTCCAAAACGTATTATTCTTTCCAAGGTGAAACTTTCAATGTCACTCGATCCCCTACTTAGAATTCAATCAGTTTAAGGCGTTTGTCAGCATAACTTTTCTGTTGGTCCTGAGCTGTTTTTATTATTTCACGGATCTACTCTATCTTTTTTACCATTAATTGAACAATCTTTGGACCTGCTAATTGTTTCTCTCCCACTTCATTTCAACACAACAGCGTTCGACACTTTCAGTTGTATAAAACTTCATAAGGTGCAGCCTGGATACTGGAATGACAACTTTTATTATAAGTGAACTTAATCAAAGGTAAATGGTTTTTCATTGATCCTCCAAAATCAATAATATAGGCTCGTAACATACCTTCAAGAGCCTGTATTGTTCGCTCTCTTTGCCCGTCAGTTTGTGGGTGATATGTCGTACTCAACCGTATTTGAGATCGCATTTCTTTTTTAAAGCTTCCCCATAATCTCAAAGTAAATCGATTGTCCCTATATGATATAATTGATAACGGGACAACTTGTCGAGCTACGGTTTCATCGATATAAATTCTTGCAAGTCTTTCCAATGAATATGTCTCTTTAATCAGTAAGAATGTGCAAATTTTATCAAACGGTCTACAATATCCCAGATAGCATCATATCTTTTCGGTGTTCTCGGTAGTTTTGTTTTGAAATTCATCTTAATATGATCCCACTTCCACATTGAAATTTTTAACAATTGTAAATTTCTGTAGGGTCGTTGATGTTCTACTTTCAATTGCAGACACGTTAGACAACGTTCCACATACCGCACAATATCTTTCTTCAAACCCGACCACCAATAAAATGGGTTCAAATCTATATACATTTTGTTAGTACCTAGATGAATCAAATACCGACACTTGTGGATTTCATTCAATATTAACTCTCGGTTGTTACCAAAGCGAGGTGTCCAAATTCTGCCTTTAAAATATAAAATCCCACGATTATCTTTCACCAGATTTGCTATCATTCCTCCAATTTTCTTCTGCCTTTATATTTTTGGACCAATTTAGTTTTTGTGTGGTTGGAATAATGGTTGTTTACTTTAATGTATGATATTTAGTTGTATTTCGTCTTTTTAGTTTTATTAATATTTTACAGATTTATAGGTTTTAAATACAGATTTTAAATATTAATTGTAAAAATAATCTAAAATTAATATTAATATATTTTATGGTGGATTTCCTGCGGATGTATCCGCCGGTAAATTATTCATCTTTTTTTAAAAAAATCCTTATATATATTTTCTTAATTTAATCACAAATTTTTAAATAAACCGGTGGAAAGTTTCCGGCGGCCGGGATCCGCCGGGAAATGGTAAAATCCGTCGGTAAATCCGCCAGGAAATTAATCACCAGCGCCAAGATTTCCGGCGGATTTTTAATGGATATAGCCGCTGAAAATGACACACTGTTTGGTAGTGTATGTTTATCTGCAGTTAGTTAGACGAATTCAAACATGAAGCTTTAATAAGTTGTACTTATGCATTAATAATTTATAATATTGAATTTTAAGTAATATGCATCAATAAACAATATTTTATGTACAAAAAATGGTTTTTAAGAGTTTTTATCAAATACTTTAATTAAATTTGAAGATATCTTAGATTTTTAAAACAAATAATAGATATTAGTATCAAATTAACTATTCTTGTTTTGCTGTTTAATTTCTTTAATTCAAATTTTTATTCAAATTTAATTTAGATTTAATAATGAAATAATTTATTTTTGACTTAATAATGTAAGTTTTTAGAAAGATAATAATTAAGTATTTTGTTATAACATAATGATTATCGTAATTATATTTTAGATATTTTATATGTAAAATGAAATGATTATCCAGTATTTGATTATGTTTATCTGCAGTTAATTACACGAATTCAACCATGAGGCTTTAATAAGTTGTACTTATGCATTATCTACTTGTAATATTGAATTTTAAGTAATATGCATCAATAAACGATACCTTATCTATACTATATTATAAAACATTTGACAAAAACTTTTAAAAACCATTTTTATGCGTAAACTACTGTTTATTAATGCGTATTACTTAAAACTCAAAATTACAAGTAGATTGTACGTAAGTACAACTTATTAAAGCTTCATATCTGAATTCGTGTAACTAACTGCAGATAACATAGTCAAATACAGGATAAACATTTCATTTTAAATATAAAAAATCTAAAATATAATTAGGATAATCATTGAGTTCTAACAGAATATTTAATTATTATCTTTATAAAATGTTATATTATTAAACCAAAAATAAATTATTTAATTATTAAACTTAAATTAAATTATAATATTTTTTTTAAAGAAATTACATAAAAAATGAAAACTTTTAATAGTTGATTTGATATTAACATTGATATTTTTTTCTTCAAATTTTTATGATATCTTTAAATTTATATTTTATTCAAAAATAAAATCATTATTGCTTTCTTAAAAACACATAATCTATACTATATTATAAAACATTTGACAAAAACTCTTAAAAACCATTTTTATGCGTAAAGTACCGTTTATTAATGCATAKTACTTAAAACTTAAGATTGCAAGTAGATTGTGCGTAAGTACAACTTATTAAAGCTCCATATCTGAATTCGTGTAACTAACTGCAGATAAACATAATCAAATACAAGATAAACATCTT
>NC_037534.1:8892035-8938323 GCF_001531365.2 Cynara cardunculus var. scolymus | reverse complement strand
GTATTATAACATCGACATAGACAAATAATAAAATAGAACATTAAAATCGAGATGTGTCTTGCTGCATTGTACGAGTACCCTTTTAGTGTATAAAAAATAGTTTTAATAATTTTTATCAAATGCTTTATAATATAATATAAATTACATATTTTTGATTATTAATTTACGTGAAAAATGGCCGTAAAAAATAAAATTAAAAAAATATAAAAAGCGCATAACGTCATCATGGACATTTTGCACCTCCATTGGAAAACTGATTCGAAACTCTCCGAAAACATACGATGTGGCCCACGTACCTTCGATAACTGCACCTGTTTCTTCTTCTCCCAACCACAAAAACCAAATTGGCAACACACAGCCCGCCGAAATGATCATAAACTCGTCGTCGGCATGATCAACGCCACCGCCACCGCCACCACTATCGAAATCGCCGGCAGCCGTGGCACCACCCCTGCAAACTCTGTCAACGACCAAAAGGAAAATACGGTACGTTATCTTTGCATGGCAACATTAAAATTTTCATTCATTTATTTATTTATTAATAATTAAAACTCAATAATTCTGAAATTGTTTGGATCAAAGAGAGATGGCGGAGGAGACAATGAATCGGAAATGTTAGATTCAGATGGGGCTTTTCAAGGTAATTGCTTCATTTCTATTTTTTGATTTCTTTTCCCCCTTAATTTTCCATAAAATTATGCTTACATACATACATACATACATACATACATACATACATGTATATATGTATATATATGTATAATTTATTTTAATTTTGTTTTATGGAAGATAGATTCAGAGCAGAAAATCGATTCTGGAAAGAATGCATCTATGGATTCATCGTCTGTAAAGACGACGACGATACATCGTTCAGGTATGTCTGAATTCCGAATTTACCATTTTACCCTTCTGTTCTTTAATTAATTTTTTCATTAAATATATTTTTACGACGAAATAAACAGTTTTTAATAAATGTTCTGTAAATGGTTAAAAAAGATGAAATTTTTGATGAAACGGTTTCTAACATTTAAATTATCGTAAAATAATCCTAACCATTTAGGGTTGTTCAAGGTTGCTTATAAAAGTAACTTATTGACTTATTTCGTTGTGACACTCGTAATAAGCACTTTTGAGTATTTGGATAAACAACTTATAATGGTGCTAAATCGGTAATAAGGAGTTTTTGAAGAAGTTAAACTCTTCTGACTTGTAATAAATTGATAAGTGCTTGTATAGAAAAACATAAGTTGTTTCAAATAAACAATCTTAAATACCTCCTTAATTAAACGATGATATTACGATATTGTAAAAGGTTGGTCCATCAACGATAATAAGAACATGACCATAATATATAATGGAAATGCGCGTTTTACAAGCTCTATACATCTGACTGGATTTTGTAAACTTAACTAGTGGTTATTTCAATCAAGTACTGTTTATTGATGTATATTACTCAAACTTCAAGATTACGAGTACAATGTGCATGAGTACATCTTATTAAAAGTTCCATGTTTGAATTCGTATAACTAATTGCTGATAAACATAATCAAATACATGACAAACATCATTTTAAATATAAAAAATCGAAAATATAATTAAGATAATCATTAAGTTCTAACAGAATACTTAATTATTATCTTAAATAAATTATTTTATTAAACCTAAAATAATTAGTTCGTTTTTAAAGTTCAATTAAATCATAATAAAAAAATAAATTAAAGAAATTACGCAAAAAAGAACTTTTAAATAATTAATTTGATACTAATATCACATATTTTTATCAAAATTTTATAATATCTTCAAATTTATATTTCATTTAAAAATAAAAATATTTTCTTTTTTTTACAACCACATAAAATCGCATTATAACATTGATAGACCCAAAATATAAAATAAAATATTAAAATCAAAATGTATCTCGTTGCATTATACGAACAACCTTCTAATTATATTATACGGCTCTAATTTAAACCACGCAATTGTTGCTTCTCTTTTTGTCTTTCTTTGTTTAGGGTAGTTTACCTAATGTTGACTTTAATTAGTCAACCATGGCTTTCCAAATTAATACATGGATATAAATTACACAAATTTCTGGTTTCCACGTGTAAATCCAGAAAAACACCAAAAACCATAAAAAAAATATATTAAATATAAATAAAATAATGAACGTTATTATTATTTTTTTGAATAATTTAATTCTTTTTTATATTTCATCAATTTTTGATCAAATAAATAAGGGGGATGGTTTTTATTTTAAGAAAATGCGATTGAAACCACTGCTTTAGGGGTCGTTTACCAAACCCTTACCCGATAAACGTTTGTCGGTTAAATTTGACACTATCACTTACTTACTGGGTTAGATTTTAGTTCACCAAAACGGTATCGTATGCAATAATTTACCCGGTAAGCTCTTACCATGGTAAGAGTCATCACTCTTACTTACCGGGTAAGACTTTTGGTCCTTGTTTCGCTCTTACCTGCTAAGATTTTTGGTCCTTACCATATTCATCCGTTAAGGTAATGTGACTTGATGTTCACTTACCTGAGTAAATGTTTGGTAAACGGCCCCTTAATTACATCCTCTACATGATCTCAAGCTAACGATTTTTGGTATTTGCTTCCGTTTTTTAGATTTTCACTTTTTTTCTGAATATTTTCTAAACAAAAACACGACCTTTGTTATGAAAATTGAGAACAATGTATCACATGTGAATAATTATAGTATATATGTGTTTTTGCGTTTTCGCAAATCGATGGTGTTCGCTTTTGAACCAATCATACACATACACACACAACTTGTGTGTGTGTGTGTATATATATATATATATATATTAGATAGACTTGGGATCATGTGAGACAAAATTGTTTTCGTGAGACATGTGAGACAATATTTTTACACTTGAAATTTCACAGCAAAACACTATGAAAGTAACCTTCACAAGAAATAAGCATGCATTAATGCTGTCAAACAACGTTGTATTTTCATTTGTATTGTTTCACAATCTGTAACGATATATTAAAAAAGATCCTCATGATTCTTAACATTTTCATGGTTCTCATAATAATAATAAATATGTGTGCGTGTGTGTACGAATGAAACAAGAAATTTGGTGATCGGATATCCGATATGCATCTATTTAGCACCATATTTTTTGTTCTAACCATTTCACATACATCCTTCAAACATTTTGATTCATGTTTTCGGTTTCGTTTTACTTAATTGACAACATCCAAAATACGTTTGTGAAAACTTTGTCAACACCCTGTGTTTATTATTGAAAATGTGACCAGTTTCACTATTTCAACATTGAAAACTTGAATGAAAAACTATAAGTATAACATCGTGTTTGGGTTTCAGCAACGACACAAAGTCGTACCTTTGAGATGGAAGGCCAGAACATCTCGAGTCTTGATCAAGATTCGACTCCGAGGAGCGTGGTTAAAGATTTTAGGTATGAAACTCTTGTATCAGAAATTTACTCACTTTCAAATGTTTGTGATGCTAAATGGTACTCCTTTTACAGTTCTACATCAATTAGACCCAAACGATTAAAAGTGCACATATATATATATATATATATATATATATGTATATGTGTGTGTGTATATACATAGGAGGATCTTTTGTTAATCAAACAAATAGTGTTAACTTTGCAAATTCTTTTGGACCAATGAGAAACCATATCTATGGTCCTCGTTAATTTGGACATGAAAACATGAGTTCATTGTTTCTTTATTGACACATTCACATATGGACTATGTTTACCCACATTACTAAAAAAACGAGACTTTCACCGATGGCAGTTTCTGTAGGAAGCCCGTCACTAATTTTTGACGGAAATCTTCGTGGGAAATATCCGTCAGTGAAAGTCCAGTTTCTAAGTAGTGCCATGGTGTACATTCACTATGTCACTTATGAACAAGTTCACTTATGAACCCGAACTAAATTAATGATCTTTCCTAAAATTACCCTTATTCACTCTTGTTCAGTAATGTTTAACAAGCATCTGTTTTTTATTTATTACAATCATGCCCTCAGATCAATTTAAACCGTAGAGTATATAAATTAAAGGCTCGATTTTTCACATAGTTAACATCAATTGTTTGGTTAACAATTGAAGGAGCCCATATATATATATATAWATAKAGAGAGAGAGAGAGAGAGAGAGAGAGAGAGAGAGAGAGAGAGAGAAAGAAATAGAGAAATGAAGGGTCAAACAAGAACACTAACTATTTAAAAAAACAAGAAAAATGTCTTTAATGTTAATGTAAAATCACATGTGATTTTACATTAACATTAAAAAAAAGGAAGCGGATGATTTTTAAACCTGTATGATTTCGTACGTGAATATATACGTGTGTGTGTGTGTGAATCATATATGATTTTGTACATTAACGATATTTTTCTTATTTTCTTTAATAATTAGTATTCTCGTTTTAACCTTCCATATATATATATATATATATATATATATATATATATATGAGGTATATTTCAAATGCAACCATGTCCATTTGTACAACCAATGCAACTCAATAAATTGAGATATTTATAGAAATGATGAGAGTTTATTTCTTATGATTTGAATATTTATGGAAGATGAATAAGGTCCATTAATTATGATCAATACTTGATGTTAGGAAACAAACAAAACTTCTATGAAATTACATATTCATTAAATTAAATGGACGGTTAAGATTGGGTTGTATTGGTTGTACAAATGCAAAGGGTTGTATAATAACTCACCTCTATATATATATATATACTTGAGATCATGTGAGACCAAAAGTTTTTCATGAGACCCGTAACACCAATTCTCAACACTTGGATTAGATCTACAATTTGAACATTCATAATCATAAAATTGCTACGAGACTTCTCAATAATCACAAAATTGCCACTGTGCAACTTTAGATCATTAGTTTATAAAGTTGATCAATGAACATAAATTGGTCTCAAGTGAACCCAACCCTATATATATATATATATATATATATATATATATATATAAATTCTCTCATCCCTCTTTTAGAAGTGCTTTAGTCCCCAATCAGCTACACATGGATGATAAAAACCCTCCATATATGTAGTAATGTCCCGTTTCTATAAGGACTCTTTTTAGATATTTAGAGATTCAAAAGGATTTCACATGTTTTAACGTGTTGATGACTGCTAAAACTTAACCATCGCTAAACTAGTTGTTGATCGAGTAATTAAACCGTTGATTTCGATCCGTAGGGTGTTCGTAGCAACGTGGAATGTTGGAGGCAAAAGCCCAGATTACGCACTGGATCTCGAAGATTTCTTGCATGTCGATGGACCTGCAGACATATATGTGTTAGGGTATGATTCTTCTTTTTTCATATCCCACCATTAATAACATTTTCAAATGAGCTGAATCGACCCTCGACGGGTTATGGTGTTCCAAAATTCGATATATTTGTTCGTATTTATGAATGTCATTACAATAAAATCGAGTTCATAGGACGACAAATATGTCTAAATGATTGTTTACCAAATGCTTACGGGTAAAAGTAACCACTCTTACTAATGGCGTTACTGGGTAAGAATATTATTGGCCATAAAAATGGGCATAGTAGACAACAATCTTACTTGGTCAGTGCTAACCGGGTAAGAGTCACTTTCATGACTTACCGGGTAAAATTCTTAGTCCTTACTCACTCGGTTTGCATTTGACCAACCCAGTAATTGCTTCCTAAACGGCCCTGAAGCGTCCTAATAAAGTGTCTTATAAAAACAAATGTCATATAAAAGATGTGTTCATAAGAAATTTTTCAAAAGTGTCATGTCATTGCAACGAAATTCAGTTCATAGGACCTAAATATCTTGGCATCTTTTACAATACTAAGTTTATAGGATCAAACAATAAAACACCCCATCTAAAAATGTTACAATAAGTTTATATAACGGTTTTTTTTGACATTTTAACAAGTTTCTTTAACATTTCTAAAATAAAGTGTCATATTCGCAATTTAATATGATAAAATTTCAAATAATACCTTATAAAATAACCAATAGAGCCAAAAGAGTTGTGATATAGTGGTTGAGGTTATGGTGTATGCGGTGGAATATCCCATCTTCCCAGGGTTCAATTCCAAACATACACAACAATTGTAACTATTGAATTTATCATGGCTAATACGACACTTGATTTTAAAAGGGCTTAACTTCTTCAAAAACTCCTAATTACCACCGATATAAGTTGTTTATCTAAACAATCAAAAGTGCTTATTACCATTGCCATACCGGAATAAGTTAATAAGTTGTTTTTATAAGCAATCCCAAACACCCCCTTAATATAGGATTCATAGTTGTGTGATTTATAAAGACGTTTATTATAACACTTGTACATGTTTGGTGTACTATAAATCGTAGGTTTCAAGAAATTGTACCCTTAAGTGCTGGTAATGTGTTGGTGCTCGAAGACAATGAACCAGCAGCAAGATGGATCGCACTGATCAGCCATGCACTCAACAAAGCAACACGTCCGAACCCAGGCTCGAACCATACGACCCACGACCTAAAACCCAAGTTATTTCATAAACCATCGATGAAAAACCTAAGTAGAAATATAAAGGCAGATGGTGGCCTTCTCAAAGCCTGCAATTGCGAAACGATCACCTCATCATCGGCATCGAACAAAATGCGATCCGGATCGGTTTCATTTCGATCAACAATTGACGATTTGTTATCGGTGACTCCAATGCCTTACTGTCTTGTAGCCAGCAAACAGATGGTTGGACTCTTTCTTTCGGTTTGGGCTCGAAAAGAGTTGGTTCAACATATCGGACATCTCGGGATCTCTTGTGTCGGAAGAGGAATCATGGGGTATCTCGGAAACAAGGTACGTTGGTAATGAACTTGATAACACGGATTGTGCTAAGACGGATCATAATGTTCAAACAGGTTTTCTTCTGTTCAAACAATACACGACGAAGATTCAATGTTCATATAATGTTGTTTCATATCTGAAACGTTCATATGGTTGTTTTGCATGTGGAAAAAAACACTAAAATACACAAAAACAAACATATGAATCATAACTTTAAATCAAACTCATCGAATGGTTTAGATCGGCTTTTATGGGTTTTTAACATTTATTATGTTCGTATTTGATTATTGGTCTACTCGTCTATATACACCGTATGAAAACGTGGTTTTTGGTGTAATTTGCAGGGGTGTATATCGATAAGCTTTACATTACATCGTACGAGCTTTTGCTTTGTGTGCAGTCACTTGGCATCCGGCGAGAAGGAAGGCGATGAAGTTAGGAGAAACTCGGATGTCGCAGAAATCTTGAAGAACAGCCATTTCCCACGAAACTGCAAGAATCCCGGTCGCTATTCGCCTGAAAGAATCATCGATCATGAGTATGTTGTTCAATTCCCTTTTCAACATTTGACTGAAACTGACGTATTGGCTGATAAGTTAGCTGTTAGCTCATAAACCAGCCAAATAAACATAAACCCGAATATGCATGCAGTAGAATATTGTGGCTTGGAGACTTGAATTATAGAATGGCTTTAAGCTACGAGGAAACGAGAACGCTGCTAGAGAATAACGACTGGGACGCTCTTTTGGAGAAGGATCAGGTTTGTCGTTCTTTTTTACCTTCAAGTTGACCCGAACATCCACTGTTTCAAAAATACTGTAATAATTATCAGTAAACCGAGTTCGACTTTTGAAACTTTTGTCGTTCACTAATTTTTTCCGTTATTTATTCAATTTATACAGTTGAACATGGAGAGAGAAGCAGGAAGAGTTTTCAGTGGTTGGAGCGAAGGAAAGATAGGTTTCGCTCCAACCTACAAATATTCACATAATTCGGATTCTTATGCCGGAGAGACCGTCAAGTCCAAGAAAAAACGACGAACTCCAGCATGGTTTGTCCGTCTCGATCTCTCTTGTATATCATCGTTTTCTAACTAGACTTGTTTTTATAAGACGTTTTTTATATTTCTGGATCGATTCAGGTGTGATCGGATATTGTGGCGTGGAAATGGGATTGAACAATTATTGTATATACGAGGAGAATCGAGATTCTCGGATCATAGACCGGTTTGTGCGGTGTTCGCTATCGAAACCGAGATGAAGAATAAGTGTATGAGGCTTCGAAAGGGCTTCTCGTATGCTACTGGCTCGATATTAGAGTGTGAAGATTGCATGCCTAAACGGCATAGTTTTGGGTTTATTTAACAACGATTTCGTGTTTATATCTTTAAAAAGACGTACAAACTGCACAAAACATAACGTCTGACAAATGTTTCTATTTTTAGAAAACCAAATATGAATTTACAAAATTTTGTAAATAAATATAAATAGACTGTAATTCAATTTTGTTGTTGTTCATAGTTTATTAAAAAAAAACATGTATTGAGTATTTGATTTTAGTAAAGTTGAGCTTTTAAACTATGTAAAATACAATGTATATTATTATGTTAAAATACAATGCATATTTATATAGCTCAACTTACGAACAAAGACACTCTTTACATCTATTTGATAGACCTTAGAGTCTTTATGAACATCACAGGCTAAGAATAGTCGAATTGCTTTGAGTCTAGCCATTGGAACAAATGTTTCATCATAGTCTATGCCTTCTTCTTGTCTGTATAACTGAGAAACGAGTCTAGCCTTATTTAAGGTTATAGTGCCATATTTATCCAAATTGTTTTGATATATCCATGTGGTACCTATAACAATTTTGATGGATGGACGAGGGATAAGGTACCAGACCTTGTTTTTTTCAAACTCGGAGAGTTATTCTTACATAACATTGACCTAGCTTGGGTCACTGATGGCTTCATTGGAAGCAACATGATCATATATGATGCACAATTTTTTTTGGCTCACCGTTGCATTCTTTCAACTTGGATAAAAACCATGTCCAAGACTCCCACTCTTGCCTACCCCGTAAGCAATAGGCAAACTTTGATTGCTTCCGTCTATGCTAACCGCCAAAAACATGGTACCTAAGTAAGAAACTTTTAAATGAGCACTGTCTATTATAATCAGGGGTCCTAAGTGATTCACAAACAATCGAATCTGTAAAAAAATGAAAAAGAACAAACAAAATGAGTATATATAAAAATAGTGTGTATATATATATATATATACAGATAACTTCAATGAAAATGTTCTTACCGCACAACCAATGGCAACAAATAAACGCTCAAACCATGCTAGTTCATTTGTCTTGATCTTTGTCAGGGTCCCTGGATTAGCCTTTTCCAAATTGTAGCAGTATACCAGGAGTAAGAAAAATGATTCCGCCGGGTCACTTCTTAGGAGGAGAATGGCATAACATTTTGCACGCCAAGCTTGCATATAGCTAACTGAGATTTTGTAGTTGTTCTTCATATCAACGATGATGTCATGGTCCTTGTACACTCTACTTGTGTCATTCATTGCATCTTTTAGTATATGACCTAACACCTTCTTGTTTGCTTGACGATGATTAGGATACATTTGCGTTTGTGAACATGTGTGCAAGTCTTTAAACATAAGAACATGATACAACACCATACTGTTAATTACAGTTGCTCTTATTCGGCATTCACACTTTTCTAATATACATACTGCTTTGAACCTAAATCGTGTGGAGCGGGTGGTTTTCATCTAGTAACCCTCTTCAAGACATTTCAGTCTTAGGGCTAGTTTCAAGTTTTCTTTACTCTTGAAAATTTGCCCAACTTTAACTCGTTTAGAACGTTGATATTTGGGGGCCGCTTATTTAGGCTTCACTATAGGGACTGGCGTTGGTAATGGGGGAGGCACGCCCCAAAATAAATTACAACCCACCGGAACACTAATATTACCCCCACCAAGACCTTCTTTATCTCCCTCCTTCGCCCTTTCTTTTATCTTCCGTATTAGATTCGCTATCACTACTATCTGATTGTAGCCCTAGGTATTCATCTATATTGGGATGATACAAACAATCCCCCGAGACAGCCCCATAATAAGGATCAAGATCAACCTTATATTTCTAAGATGTATTTTCAGTGTCATCTAAATTGGCGTCATATTCTATGGCAGAAATTTCAGAAATACGAACATAATCAGATCGTAGATCTTGGTATTGGTATGTCGGACGATTTTCGTATGACTTATATGGAGTGTTGTACGACTGATTTGGAGTTTCAAATGTCCCCTGGATATGAAACAGGTGATACTGAGGTTGATATAGGGATGGCAACGGGGCGGGGATGGGGCAGGGTTTGCAATCCCCCGCCCCAGCCCCGGTTTATACACACAGTCCCCGGCCCCGGCCCCGGCCCCGGTCAACTTTCGGTCAACCCCGGTCAACCTCCGGTCAACCTTCGGTCAACACCCGGTCAAATAAAAATTAATAAGTTTTTTCTAAGCATGTTCAACATAACAACATAATTACATCATATCTAGTCTTGCCTAATAAAAATAATAAAATTGTAAAATTAACAATAATCCAAAGAAACGTAAAATTTAAAACAAGTGTTAATATAATTACATCATATCTAGTCAAGAAGAGTAGAAGAGGATTGAAATTTGGACATATCAATTACAAAGCCCAAGTCCATAAGTCCAACAGGCCGCACATATCAATTATAAGCCAAAATAATCAAAATGTTAATATTTATATATATACCGGGTGCGGGGCGGGTCGGGGGATACAATACCCGGCCCCGGCCCCGGTTTGCCTCTACCGGGGATCCCCGGCCCCGGCCCCGGTTTGCCTCTACCGGGGATCCCCGGCCCCGGCCCCGGCCCCGGTACCCGTTTTAGCGGGGAATCCTCGTCCCCGTTCGGGTCGGGTGAACCGGGTTCCCCACCGGGTCGGGTTACAATTTGATAATCTAAACATTCATAAACGCCACGAGACTTCTCAATAATCACAAAATTGCCACCGTGCAATTTAGACCATTAGATCATTAACTTATAAAGTTGATCAATGAACATAAATTGGTCTTAAGGGTCTCACGAAAAACCCTTGGTCTCACGTGAACTCAACCCTATATATATATATACATAGTGTTTTTTTGAACTGTTGTTTTTATGCTGGTAGTATGAAATTTGAAATGTTTATTTAGTGGGGTTGAGAACGAAAAAAACAAATTTAAATAGTGTTTTGTATTGGGAAGGGGGAAATAAATAGTGTTGTATTGTGAAAGAAGAAAATAAATAGGGTTGTATTGACAATGAGAAAAAAATAGGGTTATGTATTGAAATTTTTTTAAAAAAATTTAAAAAAAAATTAAATTTCTAAAATAAAATAAATTTCTAAAAAATTAAATTTTGAAAGAAAAAAAAAACAAATTTCAAAAGAAAAGTTAAATTTCTAAAAAAAAGTTAAATGTCTAACAAAATTAAATTTCTAAAGAAAAAATATTTTTAAAAAAATAAATAAATTTTGACTAAAGTTGTATTAGGAAGGAGGAAATTGAATAGTGTTATATTAAGAAGAAGAATATTGAATAGTGTTGTATTGGGAAAGAGGAAATTGAATATTAAATTTCTTTAAAAAAATTAAATTTCTAACAAAAAACTATTTTTTTTAAAAAAATAAATTTTTAATCAGCCGGGTGGGGCCCTTACACATCATGCATCGGCCGATGTGTAAGGGTGGGACCCATCGCCTAATTTAAAAAAAACATAATTTTTGTAAATTGCACATTAGTCATTGTACGCACCTAATCGTGCTAACAGGGAAATAGATGACTATTTCGTTAAAAACTTTAATCTTAGGGTCAAAATTGTGAATAACCTATTCTAAAGGGTTATTTTCGTCAGTATCCCAATACATCAAAAGGTAAGGTTTGAGAAACTGAAATATAATGTTTTTATAAATTTAATATATTTTAGATTTATGGATATAATCGTTATTTTTTGTAGTAATTTTGATAAGTTAATGTTTAATGTGTCTATTTGACCTCAGGTAGGTTTGGGTCGAATCGAGATCAAAATTTGGTAAGACTAGATTATAAACAATCTTGATGATGACAAAGACTGATAGAGTAATAAAAGAAGGTACTCTTTCATATTTGAAGAACTAAAATAGTCTTACATATGACGTCGATTTTGCCTAAAAAACTATCATCTCGAAACCCTGTCAAAATGTGTGAGTTGTAGCATTTGACAAAGATGACATTTTATAGCCACTATTGCATTAAATGATGTTATCCAACTTTAATGCATATCTTCATCTGATTTGTCGATCAATGCATGCATGTACTCTTCGTTTCAGTCTTTTGATATTGATGTAGACGTTTGCTAACACAGCTCGATATTCTGTATGTAGAGGGAACACACTAAAGAAAATATATTACTAATAAAATAATACTTTTGAACTTGCTTAGTCTGATATATTGAGCATGTTCTCATATCAAAACAAGAGTTGGTAAAGTTGGTGAACCAAACTTGTGAGTTATGTTTGTACTCAAAAATAGACTCGCCAAAAGTTGTATTGATCATACTACTTTTCTATTGGTCTTCAATCGGCTAGATGACAATGCAATCCGCTTTAATAACTATCTTAGCTTAACTTTAACTAGTTTTCAATTTTGTTCAAGGTTTTTTACATTGGACCAATAAAGATAACATTAAGGGGCTGCTTGTTTTTTTAATTTTTCACTCGATTCAGACATAAGAACTTTCAGATCGTTTGTTTTTTTTTTCAAATTAAGAGCTGAATTCGTTTATTTTCCTATGAATTTTTAAGTGGTAACCCTAGCACTTAAAACCTCTTATTTCTATCGCCTCCTTACATTGCTTGTCTCAGTTTACAAAAACAAACAGTCTTACTGATTCAGTTTTCAGACGTAAAAACAAATAGTCTGACTGATTCAGATTTCAGACTTCAGCATCACCTCTTAAAATTCAGAAGTGAATTCAGACTTCAGACTTCAGCACCTCTTAAAAAACAAACGCCACCTAAGACTTTTACTAAGGGAAAAATTCTATTTCCAAATTTTCTTTTCGTAACATAAGTTATATTTCAAATTCCAACAAGACTTATGATTTATGAAGTATTAAATCTAGATCTTGTATCTTATTTGGATCCTCATTACTTCCACATATCCAAATCCGGGTGTAAATACATATATGAAATGCATGCTTTCTAATCTAGATACTACGTCGAGATGATGATTCCAGAGGCCCATGGAAATGTTTTGTTTTAAAGGGAGACATAACTTCAAGAATATTTCTAAGGGGGCGTTTGGTTCGTATAATGGAATTCGATGGAATTGGAATTCATCAAATGAATATGACTTTGAGGGAATGGAATGGAATCTGATGGAATTTGACCATGCCTTGTGATTGCGTTTGGTTGCATGGAATTGGAATTTTTTTGTTTGGTTCACGGAATTCAACTTTGGAATCGGAATTAAATATCAACAAATGACATTTTATGATTTTTTTTGTCGTTTAAAAAAAATTAAAATTACCATTAAACCAAATTACATTATTAACATCAGATAAAATTTGAAATTGTTCACTTATATTACTAATATCTGAAATTTGGATGAGGGCTAAGGAATTCGTAGGAAAAGAATTTGAAATCCTTGGTACATCAAGTGGAATCGTGAAATCCGTGACCAAATGAATTTGTAGGAATTGAAAGGATCCCTTCACTTATAATCTGTGAACCAAACATCATATTTGGAATTTGGTCAAATGATTGGACATTCCAATTCCTTTCAATTCCACCAAATTCCCATGATCCAAACAACCCCTAAGTGTTCAATCAGATATTTTTGTGTTACTATCAAATCAAATGGTTGAAACCAACAGTATTAGAATATTATTTCTCTCTCTTCTATAGAGTTTTAGGACATCTACAACAATTATGTTATTTTGGAAATTTTGGAGATTTGAGAATTTTTTTTTACTCCAAAAGTTATGCTAAACTCTCCTCTAAAATAGAGAAAAAAAAACAAAGGAGAGAATGAAAAATCTTCAAATTTTAAAGAAAAAAATAAAATATAGCATATTTGTTGGAGATGCTTATAGAGATTTCTTCAAATTTGGATATTTTCACCTTACCTATCTTCTTTTCTCTGTTTTAGCATACCATTTAACATAACCGTTGAAACAAAAATCCATAAATATTCAACATTTTCTATTGTAACACAATTGTTTCTATTGGGAGCGTTTTGGTTTGAAATAACTTAGATGACAAATCTTGTCGCAACTAAAGATGGCCAAAAAGGGCCCGAGCGAGCCCAGGACCGGCTGAGGACTAGGACCGATATCGGACCGTCGTTTAGGGACCGGTTGCACATTCCACAACGAAAACACGATCCAGTCCCGGGACCCGCTACACTCTAAGCCTGATTTTCAAAAATTGCGACTGTTTTTATAGACGTTGGGAACATTTTTTTTCCCATTTTTTTGACTGTTTTTGTCCCTTTTAACCCATCTACACTATATATAAGTCATGTGGTGTACGGGGGAAGGATACCAACTTACAAACGCAAAAAACATTCATAACTTTCCCTATAATTCGTGATTTTTTCTCATATTTGATTTTCACTTTTTAACAACTCCTACTTGATTTCTCTTTCTCTTGTTTTAGTGTTGTTGCTAACAAAATGGCCTATCATGCTATCGTTGTCGTTGATGATTCACCCAACGATCCCATTTCCCATGTTCTCGTCAAACACCAACGAAAGTCCGAGATTCAATATTAAGGCAAAATGTTCATGGTCTCTTTTTTTTAAGGGTGTTTCAGACTATGCCTAGATTAATCCAGAAAAATTATGATTGCAAGAAATTAGCTCTCTTTACAGACAAAAGAAATTTAACCTTGAAGCGTCTAGCCGAAAAAACATGCATGGGGTTAAAGTCGACATAAGATGATTCGAGTCAACCTATACTCGATAGACAAGATGAAATATGGATGTTCAATGCCAATTTGAACCCGCAAATGACAATACAATATGTCCTTCGAGTAGGGTTTGCCGTTCGGACATTTTGACAACATTCACATTACATATCTCTTCCCAAAAACATTACAACCACACCACAAGCTGGTAAATCATCAAACTTTTAGGCATGATGCAATAAAATTGTGGAAATGCAACAAATGTTTTCTCTTTTACCAAGTTGTGTTTCGTTAAAGTGTGATGTATGGAGCGTGTCATAGAGTTTACCACATTCTTATACATGCATAATGACACATTGGATTGAGTCGTAATTATGGCAATTAGTAAATATGTTATCGCGTTTGATTCCGGTGACCATTTAGTTTCAATTATTAAAAAATCTTTTAATTTTATAATTTAAATTCTAAAATAGTTAGTATTTCATTTGATAACACTAGTAATAATACCGGATGTGTGTTGAAATTAGTGTTGGGTATGAAACATATTTAGACGTATTTCATACTCGTTATGCACATATAATCAATTTAGCCATCGAAAACAATTTAAAACTAGTTAAACCCCTATTAGATAAATTTAGGTTAATGTTATAGGGAATTTTTGGAAAAGGTAAAAAATGTTCGCTTCATATAGGAATATTGTGAGGATGTTGGTTTTAAAGCTTTCGGACCGAACTTTGATATTCGACTTATTTTATGATTGAAAGTTTGGTAAAATAAAGACAATATTTGCATACATTTTATAATAATTATTATTCTCGTAATACTATTAATGTATTAGATTGGGGAGTGCTTGAGAGATTATACGATATTTTTAACGATTTTAAAAATGCAACAACTCTTTTATCTGGTGTTTATTTTATCGAACAAGCCCTTTACTTCTAAATCAAACATTTATTTTGGCAACTAAAATAGCACAATATAAAGACAATCCCGATTTGGAAGCTGGGGTTGCAATAATTAAAAAAATTGCTAAAATGTTTTTAGAGATCACTTTTTCCTTTACATGTGCCGCAACGTTAAAATCCGTATTTAAATATTACCATAATCGAAGTTTTAATTTCACATATATGTTTGGCTTTTAGTTTAAGTAAAGATAATGGTGATGATTATTTAAAAGAATAAATACGCAAGTTTAATCGTAATTTTAGCAATTTATTTGACCATCATAAAAAAATTTGTGACGCAAGAAGTGAAAAGCAAAACTCTTCAAATCGTGATAACTCGAGTTCTAGTTCTAGTTCTAGTTATCAACGCAAAAACCGGAAGAAATTAATGACTAACTTATTTAACGAGATTCAAAATCTTACGAGTAAAAATTCTAGATTTGATACCGACTTTGATGAACTAAATATGTAAATGCACACTAATTTTATTTCCGTTTGTAATGTTGATGATTTTAAAAATATTGATTTATTTGAATAGTGGAAACAAAAAACCCCGCAATTTCCAACTTTAGCCGCCATGGCCCGTGATATACTAACAATCCAAACTAGTAATGGAGCTTCATGGTCCGTTTTTTTTCTTTTTGTGCCAGGATCATTTCGATGCGGGGGACATGACTTAGCCTGGAGTCCGTGGAGTGTGGTGTGTGCTTGAAAGATTATTTGGATAACAATACAAGAACTCAACACACGACATCAATAGAGACATAACTTGAAGAAAACGAATACTCCTAAAACCTACCAATGCCACCAACTACCGATACCAACGGTACCTACTCAACATTTGACGATGATGATGAGCTTGACCTTGAGGCTCTTGTTAACCTTCAAGGAACACAAGTTTGAGGATTACATTGATGGAAGATTGAAAACCAATTTCTATTATAGTTATTTAAAAATGTAAACTGAATGTTAAATTGATTTTATAACGAGATCATGATCAAACGTATTTTTAAGTATATTTGATTAATTTAATTATATATTTTAAAGTGTATTTGAATAACATTTTTATATGCTAAAAGAATCTTCAAAAATTATTTTCCATATGTTGAAAATCGATTTAAAAAAAACAAAGGACCGATTGGTGCCCGGTTCTAAGGACCGGTTACGGAGAAGTTTGATGGGGCCATCGGTTTTTAACCGGAACCGATTACAAAAGGTAGCTAAAACTTATATAACTGGTTGGTAAATAAAAGAACCAAATATACATATGATTTTGGAATTCAGGTTACTCCATAAACAATTTGAAAAGCATTTACCTCCTTTCATGGTTCATGGCAGCATCTCATCATACTTTTCTTTATAAAGGGCCAAATTCTGAAGGAAAAAAATAACCAACAAAACTTATCACTCAACTATTACTTGCTAGTAATTTAATCATAATCATAATCATAATCATAATCATGGTTTCATTGGTTATGCATCATATAACAAACTTAACCTGTGAAACCATGATCATTAAAAGCTTAGATGTAGTTTTTTTTTTTAAGAGACGGGAAATTGACTGAAATAGCCAACCTACCTCACTTCACTTTATATCCACTGTTTTAATGTAATTCCTTAAATAGCCGGATTTTACGCAAATATAATTTACACATCCAACATAATCCGTTTTTTCTTTTCTTTTTCTTATGCAAGTGGACCCATCTTTTCTTATTTTTACACAAGTGGACCCATTTTTTCTTATTTTTCAAATAGAAAAAGTGGATCACGCAAGCTAAGTAAATCCGGCTATTTAGTGAATTATATTAAAAAGGTAGCTATAAAGTGAAGAGGAGTGAGGAGATTGGCTATTCCGGTCAATTTAGCCACCTTTTATTAAGTATTTTGTGCTTACACCCCTCGACACAATGGTATCGTTGAACACTAGAGCATGCATTTTAAAAAGGTTTTCAGATCATTTTTGAAGAGTTCAATAGAAGCTCAAAACCTCTGGGTGGATACTCACAAACAGAATGTCTCATTCCTGTAGTAATCCTTACATGTAAACCTAACAAGGAGATGATTTAATTCATTCTGTATATACATGTCCTCTATATTCTTATTTCTCTAAGTCATCGCATTCCCTACGGCTCCCCTGACCGTGACCTTGTAATGCATCCATAAAAGGGAAGCAAGAGTTCAATAGATGCTCAAAACTCTTAGTGGACACTTTGGGTGTGTTTGTATGCATACGGGACTGGAGGACGAGAGTTAGGTAAGCGGGTGAAAGAATTGTGGAGGGTTTTAGGGTTCTAAACTCACATGGGTAGTTTAGTAATTTACCAATTTTGTCTTATTCCCTTCTTTGTTCCGCCGATTTTCGCAGGACAAATAAAAAATGCATTTTTGTGCCACTTAGTCATGTGCTGTCCCAATATAATGTTGCGTCAAACGTGGGACATCTTGTTCTGTCATGTCCTGTCCAGCATACAAAACGCACCCTCACAAACTGAGAGTCCTACTCCCATGGTAATCCTCTCATGGAGGATATATAAACCTGACAGGGTATGATTTAATTCATTCTAAATAAAACTGAAAAAACTCATACTCTACATTCTTGTTCGTCTTGGAAAACGCCTCCATTGACGTGATCGTCAAGTGTTCCCCCAAAGAAACCTTGTCTCGGAGATTTGCTGGTCCTCTGTTACAGAAGATTGAATCATTGATCTAACCAGTTACATTCAGCATCTCTTGAAGATGTGTAAGCAGTTCTTGACCGCATCATTTTGTATAGCCTTACGTAAGTTCCTTGCCTCCTAGGATTTGGTTTTCTCAGTTTCTGTCAAAGCTTTGGGAGAAATTTAAGATGGCATATTTCAAATTCTGACGTGGCAAAGACATTGCTCTAATCTTCTGTGGGGATTTTAGATCTGATGTTGCTAGGTAAGGACACCCAAAGTTACATGAATCAGGTCTCACTCCAAGATAAATAAACTAAAAAGCCTAAGAGGATGGCATAGATAAGCCACCTAAGGGGGCTCATCCATGAAAAAACATGTTAACCAAAGAGGCCTCCAGCACTGAATGACCAGCAAACTGTAGGCCTAAAAGAAAATAAGTTAGGAACAGAACTACCCAGATACTCTCCACTCTCCAGCGACCTTCATAATTTAAAGAAACAACACGTGGGCGATCTATGGCTAAAGATAATAGAACTCGTAAAGAAATTTTTAACACTTCATTTCACTTACACTCAGACACTCTCTCAACCAAACTTAATCTCAATGAATTGAGGTAACTCCCAAATAAGAAGCAGGTCGGATGGTCTAAATCCCTTTACATCCATCTGAATCCCACTAGTCACTAGATCTATCATCATTAGAACTTTGTCACTGGAATAGAATTTAAGATGGAGGACTCCAAGATCCTCAAGTACTTGGGTAGATTCTGTAGCCAATATCTGACCTAATGAGTGTGAAGTATGTATTGATGATATCATGGTCAAGGTTGATGTGCTTTGCATTTTTGCAGCAAACTCTATAATCATTCTGAGTGTCAAGATTTTATCTGAACAATGATGTGCTTCTTAATGAGCCAAGAACCACAATAGACTAGAAAGGCCGCAAAAATTGAACTATCTCACTATAACCAGGATTAAAATTGCTTTCCAATGTGTATATCAACTTGGTCCAAATAAATTCACTTATTTCACGCAATTCTTCTGGTCATGCCTAGCCTTTTCCCTTACTAGTAAGGGGCTGCTAGTTGTAGCACGAATTGTACTACGAAAAGACCAACGGCTTGTCTAAAAGAAAACCCTGTTTCAACAGGGCTCAAGTAGGGTCCTATATTAACGTTGACAAAAGACATTTTGTCTTTAAGTCAACTTGTCTTCCTTTCTACTACTGATTGAGATGTGACATTGCTGATGAGGCATCTCCAATGTAATTCATGTAAATGTTAATATTTTTTGCATTCAAAGAAGGGGCAAACTTGAATTACAAGTTGTGTAGGATGTCCATATAACAATAAGTGTTGGTCGTATTAGAAATCCTAAATCCTTGAAAGTAATGAACATGATGTTTCTCTTCTCAATTCTAGCTCTGGAAAATGAACTATGGCACTGAAAGCTTGTGACTTGTGAGAATAGGCATGCCAATTGGTACAAGAGTTGTAAGATTCGATGGCTATTTCAATGGAGATGTACAAGGATAATGATAAACCTCCTTTGAGGTTCACTTATAGAAGAGGAAGTTAATTGGGTCTGTTTAGTCTTTGCTGTAGACACGAATAAAAGGGAGGGGTAGATTGGTAATTCTGTTTTGCTTAAATAGGAAGCTGTTAGT
This sequence comes from Cynara cardunculus var. scolymus, assembly GCF_001531365.2. Taxonomy (NCBI): domain Eukaryota; kingdom Viridiplantae; phylum Streptophyta; class Magnoliopsida; order Asterales; family Asteraceae; genus Cynara; species Cynara cardunculus. The sequence continues at coordinate 8,918,229 of NC_037534.1, read as the reverse complement.
CATAGTTAGTATTCTGTTTTCATTTGCTGGTGAGTTCTGTTGAGAGCGTAAGCTCGGGGAGAGATGCCCAGACCTCTCGAAAGTCTGGGAAGCGTATCAATTCTGTATCGATAAAGATTGGCCGACAATTTCAATCTTATTCGTTCCAAATAAGAAATTCTAGCTACTGTAATTCTGTTTCTGTTTATAATCGTTTACGAATTTAGCCAGTGGGTGCGTTTATGTTTACGATTTGGGCTAGGGTATAACAAATTGGTATCAGAGCTCGTTACGATTAGGGATGGCGAATGTCACGACTCGAAGCGTTAACAATCGAATTGAAGATTTGGAGAGTAGCGTAGGATCAATCGAAAKAAACCTGGAGCGTATTGTACAACAAATCGAAGATTTGAGGAAYGATTTTGTAAATCGAACGAACACGTCCAATTCRTCCGATGAAGAAACAGCTGCAAGAGGGGAACAAAGAGACAGAAATCGAAATAATCAGAATCGATTTTTGGCGGTGAAGGGGCGCAAATTAGAGATCCCTGTTTTCGATGGCAGAGATCCCGACGGATGGATTTTGAGAGCTGAGCGTTATTTCATGTTGAATCAGTTGAGTCAAAAAGAGAAAATTGACGTGTCGTTTATTTCTTTTGAAGGAGATGCACTAAAGTGGTTCCAGTGGGAGCATAAGCGACACCCTATTACAAGATGGGAGGATCTGAAACATTTGTTGTTAAGACAATTTAGGTCGTTGACAGCAGGTTCGTTGTGTGAACAGTTTCTATTGGTGAGACAAGAAGGATCAGTTGAAGATTATAGAAGGAGATTTGTCGAGTTTGCGGCACCGTTAGACGGAATTCCAGAACAGATTTTCTTAAGTCAATTCATTAATGGATTGGAAGAATCTATTAAAGTGGAATTAAGACTTTTGGATCCGTTGACGCTTAGCGAAGCAATGGAGGTAGCCAAGAAGATCGAATTAAAAAACAAGGTGTTATCGAGAGAGGAGTATGAGGGATATGGCAAGAAGACAGGTTCGTTTTTTTATTCTAATTCGGAGTCGAAAAGCAATTTTTCTAATCATGGCTCTAATAGCGTCGTTAGTTCTGTTAATTCGCCGTCATTTACAAATAAAGCAAGTACCGGTTTCCGACGTCTGTCTGATCAAGAGGTACAACAAAGAAGATCATTAGGTTTGTGTTATCGATGTGATGAAAAATATGTCCCTGGCCATAAGTGTAAGGAGAAGGAGATGAGTGTATTGCTAGTTCAAGAGGATGTTTTTGATGATACGGCACCAGAAACGGAGGAAAGAGCTTGCAATGCAGCTGAAGTTACTGAAAAGTAGAGGTACATTTAAATTCAGTTGTGGGTTTGACTAATCCTAAAACTATGAAGTTGGAAGGTAGGATTGAAGGACAAAAGGTGGTAGTGTTAATTGATAGTGGGGCCACTCATAACTTCATATCATTCGATTTAGTGAAAAGACTGAATTTAAAAGTAGAAGCTACTGGTGAATATACTATTACTTTGGGTTCTGGAAACATGGAGAAAGGAAGTGGTATTAGCAAGGGGATAACGTTGTTTTTACCAGAAGTTGAGATAAGGGAAGATTTTATGCCTTTGGGTTTGGGTAATAGTGACGTAATCTTAGGGATGCAATGGCTGGAGTCTTTGGGAGCTACGTATGTTAATTGGAAGTTACAAGTGATGAAATTCACTTGTGGGGGAAAATCYGTTACGTTAAAGGGTGATCCATCTCTGGGACGTTCGATGGTGTCGCTAAAAGCTWTYSGAAAGGTGATCAACCATGAAGGACAGGGYGTGTTGGTGGAATTGGGTACTTGTTCAGTATTTTCGGAGGAAATGACAGAACCAAATGTTGTTTTGGATCCACTACTAAGAAAATATGAATCAGTTACTAACAGGCCGCCGGGATTACCACCGGAGAGGGGTAGGGAGCATGGGATTATGTTAAAGGAAGTGACTGAAACGATTAATGTTCGGCCATACCGTTACCTTCATTATCAGAAAGATGAAATTGAGAAATTGGTAAAAGAGATGCTCGAGGCAGGAGTTATTCAACCGAGTATGAACCTAGTATGGGTCCTTTCTCCAGTCCGGTATTGTTGTCAGATTTTGAAGCTTTCTGGGAGAATCTTGAGGCACTTCTTCAGCAATTTCTTAGTTGTCACCTTGAGGACAAGGTGAATTTTTTTTTTTTGGGGGGGGGGGAGTATTGATAAACCTCCTTTGAGGTTTATTTATAGAAGAGGAAGTTAATTGAGTCTGTTTAGTCTTTGCGGTAGACACGAATAAAAGGGAGGGGTAGATTGGTAATTCTGTTTTGCTTAAATAGGAAGCTGTTAGTCATAGTCAGTATTCTGTTTTCACTTTCTGGTGAGTTCTGTTGAGAGCGTAAGCTCAGGGAGAGATGCCCAGACCTCTCGAAAGTCTGGGAAGCGTATCAATTCTGTATCGATAAAGATTGGCCGACAATTTCAATCTTATTCGTTCCAAATAAGAAATTCTAGCTACTGTAATTCTGTTTCTGTTTGTAATCGTTTACGAATTTAGCAGTGGGTGCGTTTATGTTTACGATTTGGGCTAGGGTATAACAAATAATAATCATAACACACATAGAGTTTCATTTTGTTAATGAGATAGTGATGACACTTCTAATAAACCCCATTTATAGAGACAAGGAAGTGATATTTTGACAATAGCTCTACATAGAACTCAAATTGATAACAGTGTAGCATGGTTGGCACATATGCTCCCATTTAGTATGTGTTTGGGTGCACTCTTGCACATATATGTTTGGCACAGATTCCATTCCATTGTCTGCCAACCAAACAGATGGTCAAACCTGCCACCCACTAATCAAAGTACAAAGACACTATTACCCTTGATCCTTCCTTCTTCTAGAATATGTAAACTGTATTGGAGGCTTAACAATACCCCCTCCCAACACATTCACCTTTCCTAAAGCTACATAGCGGTAAAATAGCGGTTATCGGCCATATGGAAAATAGCAGTGGTCAAATAGCAGTGTCAAAATAGTTTCGATAATAGCGGCCAATTTACCGCTATTTCACCGATATTTAGGGTAAAATTGCGGTCCGCAATAGCGGTATTTAGGTTGGGTTTTTTCAGGCTTTATTTTGAGTTTTTGACTTTTTTTTTATTTTGATTTGGGTTGTGATTTAATTATAATTCAGTAACACTTGACAAGTTAACAGTAACGAATGCATCTAAACATCGTAGGTTTTAAACTTTTAAGGTCTTTTCTATCATCGACCCAAGTCGACAATCACAGCTTCCTCCCGATCCAACCAGTAGTCTCGACAGTCAGTAGCCTCCTCCGAATCTCCCCATCGACATCTCCTCCAGCGTTCTCCCGATTGACCCTTTTCGTATTTTGTTTTGATGTTGAAACTATATTCTTAATTAATATATATAATGTGATTTTTTGTATGCATACATATATAACGAGCATATATATATATAATTCTAAGAAATATTATATGAACCTCTATACGTCCACAATAACTGTTATTTCAAATATTAGTCTTGACCGCTATTTTATATTTTGACCGCTGTAACAACATGAAAGTCAAGAAATTGAACATTAAGCACGTTAAATCCTTCCCAAGAGGCTTCAAACAATGTTAAATGGTGCCACTTAATCAAAACTTCAACACATCCTGCATTGCACAATCACTTTTGGTTTAACGACTAATTCGAGGTCTTAAGTCCACTGAGGTGGAATAATGTCGGATGACATGCATTGTCCAATAGCCCTCCGCAATTGAGAAATATGAACGGAATTGATTTTAATTTTAGGTGGTATATTCAAGCGATACACCACCTTCACAACATGTTCCAGCACCTCAAAAGACTCGTAAAATTGGGCGGAAAGCTTTTGATTCCTTCGTCCTCTTAATGACCTTTCGATAAGGCCTTAGTTTGAGGAACACTATATCCCCCACTTCAAACGAGCCATCTTATCTATGCGTATCCGCCTATAGTTTCATCTTTGGCTATGTACGAATCAGGTGCATTCTTAATTCATCCAACATGTTATCTATTTCCAACATCTCTTCCATTTATTGGACAATGGCGGTTCCTGCTTTATACTTCAAAATGGATGGAGGTTCCCTTCCGGAAAGAGCTTTAAAGGACAACAATTTAGTGAACCATGAAAAGTGGTATTATACCAATACTCCGCCCATCCCAGCCACTTCTTCCGGTCCGTTGGTCTCTCCGAGACAAAACAACATAAATATTGCTCTAAACAACAATTTACAACTTCAAATGGACCATCTGATAGAGGATGATAGGCTATAGAAAAACATAGCTTCGTTCCTTGTAACCTGAAACGTCCTTCCAAAAATGGCTCAAAAAGACTTTATCCCTATCTGTAATTATTGATTGAGGTATCTCATGTAAACGTACAACTTCTTTGGTAGACAACGCAGTTGCTTGTTGTGCATTGAAGGGGTGTTTTAAAAGGCATAAAATGAGCAAATTTACTCAACATGTCTACTGTCACCGGAATGATATCCATCCCGACTCTAGAAACCCTCTGCAATATCCATGGTAATTTCAATCCATACTCTCATTGGTAAGGCAATTGGTTGCAACAATCCCTACGAGTGACCCTCCTAAAATCTTGTTCTTTTGACAGACTATGCAACTTCTCACAAACTCCATGATGTCCTTCCTCATTCCAATCCAAAACAATTATGCTGTCACTCTTTGAAACCTATGTTCTTCCCTCAAATGCCCTCCTAATGGCGAACTATGAAACTCCTCTAAAATCATTGGCATCAGGGAAGAAGTTCGAGTCAAAACAAAACGGTCTTTGTAGCACAACAACCCTAGCACCGAAAAACCCTTTGTGCTCTGTTTTACCTAATAGCATCTCTAATTTTTCCCAACAATCCATCCTCGCTTACTTCTTTCTTAATCACCTCCCTTTCGCTCTTGAGGTCCTCCCATCATAGACATCACAGAACACTCCAAATCCTTGCATGACAATGCATCTGCAACCCTATTTGTCACCTCCAACTTGTATACAATGTAAAATTCATAACCAAGCAACTTGATAACCCGCTTCTGATATTGTGGTTCAATCACTCGTTGTTCTAACAAAAACATCAAACTTTGTTGATCCGTCCATATGTTAAATTTCCTCCCCAACAAGTACCGACGCCACTTCAAGATTGCAAGCACAATGCCATCAATTCTTTTTCGTAAATGGCTTTTGCCGAGCTCATGTGCCAAAAACTTGGCTCTAGAACGCCATTCGACGCTTGCCTTGCATTAACATCGTCCAAAATCCTCTGGTTGAAGCATCCGTTTTGATCACAAACGGCTTCTGAAATCAGGCAAAGCTAGCACAGGTGCTGACGTTAAAGTCTACTTCAAAAGTAGTTGTTGCTTCTTCACTCGATCCAAATTTGTGTATTTTTAGGTAAATCTGTTAAAGGTCTCGCAATTTGTCCGTACACCGCAATGAACTTTCTATAATATTCAGACAATCCCAAAAATCCCCGTAATTGCGTAATAGTTAGTGGTTGTGGCCATTGCAACATCACTTCGACTTTGGACTGATCTATTGCTACTCCCATCTGTGACATAACATGGCCCAAATACCTAACCTTCGTTCTTCCAAACTCAAATTTATTTTTATTTGCATACAACTGATGGTGTATCAGCTGCTGAAAAAACCACCCTAAAAAATGCCCACAAGATTCTTCCACTTACTTGCTATACACTGGTATATCATCAAAGAATACTTGTACAAATTTCCTCAAATATGGCTTAAGCACTTCATTCAACAAAGATTGGAAAGTAGATGGGGCATCCCAAGTCCGAAGCGCATTACTAGAAACTCATAGTTCCCCTCATCAGTCTGAAATGTCATTTTGTATACATCTTCCTTATGCATTCTAATTTGATGATACCCAGCTTTTAAATCCAACTTGGAAAAATACTTGGCTCCATATAATTCATCTAATAGTTCATTGATTATTGGAATAGGGAATTTATCGGGCACCATACCTTTATTCATAGCTCGCTAATCAATACAAAAACGCCAACTTCCATCTTTCTTTTTCACAAACAATACCGGACTCGAGAATGTGCTCTTATTGTTTTGGATGATTCCAGCCTCCAACATTTCTTTCACCAACCGTTCTACCTCATCTTATGGAAATTATGGGTATCTATATGGACGACCGTTCACCAGCTCTACTCCCTCTTTCGATATAATTGTGTGTAGGGATGGTGATTTGCCCCGACCCGGTGGGGAACCCGGTTCACCCGACCCGAACGGGGACGGGGATTCCCCGCTAAAACGGGTCTCGGGGCCGGGGCCGGGGATCCCCGGTAGACTCAAACCGGGGACGGGGCCGGGGACGGGGAATGTTACTCGAAACGGGGCCGGGGTCGGGGCCGGGGATCCCCGGTATAATCAAACTAAAACATACTTTTTACCGGGTTTTGACCGGGGATTGACCGGGGTTTACCGGGTTTTGACCGGGGAAATCTAGAATTTGACCGGGGACGAGATGGTAATCCCCGTACCCGCCGGGGACCGGGGCCGGGGCCGGGGGACGGTATTACAAACCGGGGTCGGGGCCGGGGATTACAAAACCCGCCCCATCCCCGCCCCGTTGCCATGCCTAATTGTGTGTTGACTTCCCCGCTTCGGTGGTAAAGTCCTTAGGAATTTAAAATACTTTCTCAAATAATTCCAACACATATGCAATTGCCTTAGTACAACCTACATGTTCTATTTTTGTCCTCAATGCACCCCAATTCCACCAATATCCCTTCCCCCTCTTGTCGAATCGTTTTCATCATGGCTTTCAACGAAACCAAGGATCTTCCTAAGGATGTATGACCCTTTATTTTCACTTGCTCCCCTCCCCACTTAAAATTCATAACTTGTGTTTACCAATTCACTTGTATTGACCCAAGTGAAGCTAACTGTTGTATTCCCAATAKAACATCTGAATTAGCTAGTTTGAGGGGTAAGAGATCTTTAAGAATTCATATTGACCCAAGTGAAGCTAACTGTTGTATTCCCAATAGAACATCTGAATTAGCTAGTTTGAGGGGTAAGAGATCTTCAAGAATTTCAATTCCCTGCATCCAAATCTTTATCCTTTTTCATACCCCTTGACCTTCCATTACATCCCATTCCCATATTGAAGTATTATACCCTCCGGTAGCACTAACGTAGGAGCCACCTTATCCACTAAATTCATTGAAATGAATTTGTGAGATGCCCTACTATCAATTACCACCACCACCTATTGTTTCCCACTAGACTTCCCACCTTCATCATCTTGGGAGTGGTAAATCCCACTACTGAATTAAGAAATACCTCTACATCATGCTCTTTAGTTATATTGGCTAATTCTGCTTCTCTCTCACTTGATTCAGCCCTTTCTTTCGATCCCCATGTGCTACCTCTTGTACCACTAGAACACTGAGTTCTTTCTTCTCATAGCGATGGACAGGAGCGTACTTCTCATCACGAGGTAACACAACCCTTGTCTTCTTTGTTGTAATTCCTCATCTGACAATCTTCAAAACTCCTTCGCCCCTTATTTCCTACTCCCCCACCTTATTCTAGCCTCTAGATTCTCCCTTCTCCTCTAACTTCGTTGTAACCCTTCCATGTTGTGAAAATTCACTTAAAATTTCCCCCTCGCTAGACTGTTTTGTTCTTTTCTTCTACCCTCGAAGCCACCTCCATCGCTTTGTTTAGTCCAGTTTGGTGGAGTAACCAAACCTCCGCTCTAATCTCTGGTCATAAACCATTGATGAATTGACTCACGTAAATGTCTTCGGGAATGCTATCCATGGGGGCCGCCAATTGTACGAATTTTCGTTTATACTATGCTAATGTTCCCTCCTGTTTGACGGCCAAACATTTCTCGTACAACGTACCCTCGGCAGTAGTTTGAAACTAAATAAGAATTAAACCCTTGAGTTCCTCCCACCTAAGAATCAGGCATCGCTTATTTTCCCACCGATACCATCTCAAAGCATCTCCCTCGAATGAAATCACAACCACCTCCAAACTTTCCTCATTTGTCAATTGATTGAGTGACAATACCGATCTGTCCTCAAGATCCATCCGTCTGGATCACTGTCGTCGAGAACAGTTTCCAGACACCGCCCCTTTATCGCGAAGAACGAGCCTCCATCTCCACTCTAATCTCCACTTCGTCCTTGTTGTTCCCAATCCTCCGGTGCCTCACTATTCACTTTGGCCTCCTTGTGCTCCCCTCTTGTAATCTCAACATCGTTGCCATTTGTTGCAACATTGTCTGCATATTTTCTTCAATTGCCAACATCCTAGTCAAAAACGTCTCCAAACCTCCCTCCATCTCTTCAATTTGTGATTGCACTGAATGTGTCATGGCCCAAAACCGTGCTCTAATACCAATTGACGAGATTAACTTGAATTTTCAAAGAAATTGGTAAAGAAATCATATGGTTATATTGAATGGTTATCAACTTTCGAGAGGTTGATTCTCTCCTAGAATTGTTCCTATAGAAAAGTCGTAATCTTCCTATGAACACCGACCTCTCATTTATACCCCTTACCACCCATATACACTCCTTCACAAACTTCTCAACTGAACACCACAATGCCCAACAACCTGCCACCCATTAATCAAGGTACAAAGACACAATTACCCTTAATCCTTCTTTCTTCTAGAATACGTTAATTGTATTGGAAGCTTAACATAATAATAACTACAATTTTCATAATAACAACAGTAATAATAACCTAGATTCTAGTGCATTTTATTAGTAGCAAATAGACACAAAGAGTGCATCTAGTAGACGAGGTCAAGAATTGATATAGAAGTATAAGCAAAAAACCCATTCCTATTGAAGTTGTTTAAGTGTTGGAAATTTAAGGTATATATATGCTTGTGCATTCTTATGTTGGCATTGCAGTTATCATATATTTAGACTCTAAAATTCTCATCTAGTTGGCACACATTGCATAGGGTCTATTCTTGCCTTGATAAAACACACTTCTCAACAACTACTTAGTGTAAGCTATGCTTCTACCATTAAAACAAAATAAACCTAGATATTTAACGGAATTATAGGCATCATATAAAAAAAAGTATATATCATGATAGATAAAGTTTGCAGTTGATACCGCAGTATAAGCATAAACACCAGCCTCATTAGGTCCTGCAGGACTTCCCCTCCTGATGAATTCTCCATCTTTATAGATGTACAACATTGGCACCCCAGTAGAGAGCTCTAAGTTGATAACCTTTTTAGCAGGAAAAATAACATGATCAAAAAACATAATGGAACTGTGGAAGACATAAACACTCTGCAAGGACAGATTTATTACCTCTTGAGGAGTTAGATTGTCAAGATACATTATAATAGACCTTAGGGAATTTGCATGGGCAACAACCATCACATGCTTTCCAGCCATAAGTTGTGGTTCTATCTGTGCAGTATAAATACAAACATTTTCAGCAACATTTTATATTAAACTTGGTTAGTTCTAAGTTTGAAGCATGATGGATCAAGTTCTAAAGATGTTTCAACCACACTCAACTGAAACTGTAAAAGAAACAGAGTCAGCTTACATTGTCTTTAAAATAGGCAACCGCTCGTTGTAAGCACATTGCCAGGCTTTCGCCATTGGGTGGGCGAACCTCATAACTTCTACGCCACTTGTGAACTTGCTCCTTACCAAATATTTCAGCAGTTTCTTGCTTGTTAAGACCTTGAAGGTCACCATACCTGACAGAAAAAGAAGAGCGGAAGATGGGAATCAGGAACAAAATTGCAAAACCCAAAACAGAAAAGGAAAGAAAGCAATCTCATTTTATTGATTTGCGGAAATCTTTATATCACATGTTGAACATGAGAAAGAGGAAGAGATAGAAAGACACACAAGATTACATTCTCTCATTTAATTGCCATGCTTTAACAACTGGAATGGACTGATTCTTGGTGTCTTCGCTGTAGATTTGACTCCAAACTTTGGCCTCTTCATTCTCATCATGAATGATTATAGGAACCTGCAAAATCCAAAGGGATAGAATGTCAAATATTACAACTGATCTTTCTCAAAGCATGTTTTCTTCATTAGTGTGTTCTGAAAAAGGGCATGCATGTAAAATAAATGGTTTTCTGCTTGGAAAAATAGTAATATTGAGGAACTCACAAGGTGATTTTATTAGTTATAAGTTTAACAAGAATCCATCTAAATATACCTAAGCCCTCTCATGTTTGGCATCAAACGCTTCTTGTTGTATCTCATTTGAATCAGGATGGTCGGTAAATTTCAGTAAAAAACAATTATAGAACTACCTTCCTGCCGCAGTGTTGGGTCAGAGCAAGCATTGCTGTCATTTGAGAACGAACCAATGCTGATATGTATACAATGTCGAACGGTATTTTACTAATTCTCTTGCCAGCTTCTATTGCTTCTTCTACACCTTTTCTTGTTAGGGGCACATCAACACAGCCAGTAAACAGATTCTTTTCATTCCACATTGATTCTCCATGTCGAACTATGATCAGAGTTGATTCATCTGTCTTGCAGAGTACACAAGGCAATTTGAAGAACAATCACTCGAGTAACTCAATAAAGCACATAATTGATCAAAAAATTGTGCTTCGACCCACTACAAAGTTTAAGGACACCATATGGTGGGAACAATGTCCTTTGGGTGACTGTAATTTAAATCACAAAGCAGGGAAAAGATTAAAGCATATGGTTCTGATTCTGAATTATCACTTACTTGTCATCCTCAATGGTTCATAATTCTTGGTCTGCATGGACAATGTGGTTGGATCACAAAGTGAAGAGCAATATTTAGATGTTTGATTCATACTTTTTTGTGGTGGCAAGGTGATTCTTCTTGGTGATGCCTTATCAAATCCATCACGTTTACATGGTAACCCATAATGATGTTTCCTTGATGTTGTGCTAGAACCCAAATCACCAATATTTCTTTGCACCCAGCTGAACCCTGTTGCTTGTTGACAAGCAGCCAAAGCCATTCTGATCATACATCAAACATAATGGTGTTAATAACTTACTATAATAGAACACTTGAAATTATAGTATTACACCCTTCAGAAAAGACATGCAAGTTAACTTTTAAGTATTGAACGTATGCCATTTCAAATAAAAAATCGTAATGAACACTTTTACAAATTTCAGCATCAGAAAATTTTGTATATCTGGTATTTGTTATAAAAGGTTATCATAGCTTGGTCAAATTTTCTGAAAGATATAAGAATTAATTCATAAAAGTTGAAACTAAAATAACCTGAAAAGTCAAATTTTCATCTCTCTTTGTAAGTAGTGAATCTTTAAGGATCATTTTTAGCATACATCAGGATGAACCCGGTAGCACGAGACAGTCACCATATCATTTCAATTTTTCATTAATTGATTCTTTGAAAGCTTAGGGAATCAGTGACAATTGTCAAAATAGTTCAAAAGAAATCATCTAGCCACTTAACCATGCTAAAATTATATTAAACAGTTAATGTAATGGAAAAGAAAAAATGGAAACATACAGCAAAAGTACCACCTAATGAGATCCACAAATGGAAGACATAACAGTTCCAAACAAATAGCATTTCTGTTTGAATGAGGACACTATAGAGACACGCCAAACTTTCTTTGTTTCCTTCAAAATATAATTAGAACCATCCTCCAATAAGATATTCCCTCCCTTCTATGTTGGGGAAATATAATTTGACTTTTGAAAATTGAAATCAAACCTACCACTTTCAACAGAAATTTAGATTTCGTCACTAATTTAAACCAACATTAGTCTTTAAAACTAACACCATTCATCCCAGAATGAATGATCCTTTTGGCTTTTAGTTTTCTAACATATTAAACAGCCTTCCCATCTTTTCTAACATATTGTCCAAGGCTTACATCTCCACTACACAATTACCCTCTGTATAGATAATAATACTTCTCATAATCACCAATTTTAGGTCAGGTGAGTATGTCTTTCATCCAACATTAGTTACATTACGCATAATTGTTCACAGTTTTTTCTATGAATTTGATCAATACAATCTTTTCGTTTCTGGTGAGTACATCAATTTCAATTCTTATAAACATGATAATAGGGACAGGGTAGTATTAAATTATCAAAGTGATCAAAAAAAATTATAGCAATTTTGATGTCAAAATAAAACTAATTCGATCAGTATTAATTCATACGTCGTATAACATGGATCACAAAATCATATATTGCATTTACAATTACATCAGATGAATGTGATCGCTGCAAGAATGAACAACCAAGGGATCAAACATAGATGAAGAATGTTATCGTAACTAAAGTAGAAGATCTAGAAATACTTACGTTTATAGGTAGGTCATGCAGAAATGGGAGCTAAGACGCAATTTTTGATGTAGAATAGTTCAACCGATCATCGTATCACAGAGGTGAAGATCGCCATCGTGCAACTGCAAGCGAAGTGAATGGCAAAATGGGACCTAGCCTTCGGCTTTTTCTTGTATTGTAGCCAGGCCCAAAACTTGTTGGGCTTTGTAATCTTATGGATCGCAAAATCATTTTTTGCGAGTGAAATTCTCCTCGCACATTTTGGCAAATTACATTTTGTTTTGTGAATAAAGAGTAAATTATGGATTTGGTCCCTGTGTTTTACAATTTTTTATTTATGGTGGTCTCAAAATCAAAATAAATACAAATTTAGTACCTCTTGTATGCAGTTTCGTATCATTGGGTCCCTTCTGATTTTGTTAACCCAATTAAATTCAAGGGTAATTTAGTCTTTTTACTTATTTTTCATTTTTAGTTAATGAAATAAAAAACATCATATATATATACACACATACACACGACCCAAGGACGATTATTTTTTTTCTAGAAAAGGGGTCGGCGGTGAAGCCCTTATCTGGCGACCACCAGAGAAGAGACGAGGACCATCATCTTCGTTCGGCCACACATCGTCTTCGTCTGACCAACCATGATCTCCGTGCCACATAGACATCGTCTTCCCTTCCCTCTGCACACAAACCTACAAGGACGGGATCTCACAGTGACAAAATCTCCAATCTGATCGGAGCTCGAAGTTTCCTCATTGAAATCTCTGATTTGGTATAGAGACGTGAATCCTTCACCCCTCCCTCCAATGACGTAAAAACCCACATACGTCAAGGACTCAATTTTTAATTCACGGGGATGACACCTTTTATGATAACGGATCTTGGTCATACACCCGAGGTAATGTCTATATGATTATTTGATTATGTGGATATATGCATATATATATGGTCAGGTTCAAATGAGATTAAACGTTAACCAAAGTTTTTGTGTTAACTATACAAACCATTTCAACCAATCACAATTCATGTTTCCATTAGGTTTTTATCTAGCTTACAACTTAATGCCAAGGGTAGTCGAGTAATTTCATTTTTTATGTAACTCCCATATTATTAATTGAGAGTTACAAAATCATAAAATCCATACAAATGTGCATTTTTTTATATTGATATTTTTGTTTTTTTAATATTAATCTTCCATTTTTATTGTTTTATGAGTCTGTGATTCGTGAAGGAAACACGGTAGTAAAATCTTCGGTATCGTTCAAGCTATTATGGATAAACGCATTGGAAAAGAACTCAACAACTTTGAGAAGATTAAAATGGTTTATGGTGACAACCTGAGTTCGAGTTCGGGAAGTGAAGAAAATAACCAAAGCGAATGTTTTCGTAATGGATTAATATTTTATTGTACTCGTTTTAATCGAAATTATGTTCATCATGGTGTGTTGTGTTTTTGTAGTTCATGTTGTGTTGGTAACTTTTTCTTTAATTATTAATACGTACCTAATTCACATGTTCAGATGGAATTCAATGCACGACCCATTTCATATGGTCATATAACCGACTTTTATGAATCATAAACCATTATGTTCATGTTACTACTCTCATTTGAGTATATAACATTTCATGAACGAAACTTCATGTCATATGAACACAAGTGTCATTTTTGAAGCTTGATCCCAAATCTTTATAGTTGTGTAAGTGCTTGCACCTGGTGTTCATATATGTCAATTTGTGTAAGTGATTGACCTGATGTTCATATGATAGGGGTTATGTGTTCATATATTTTCTATGATATTCTCTTCCTACGTGGCTTCATCATGTTCACAGTTGTATATGTTCATGTTAATGACCCCCATCATATGAATACCGGTTTCTGTTAGTGATATCATCTGCTGTTTTATATATGCTCATGTCAACTTACCGAGTCGTTGGTTAAAAATTTGCTCCCAAATCTTTATATAAGCACCGTTCTTACACCTGGTGTTCATATATGTCAAATTGTGTAAGTGATTGCACCCGGTGTTCATAGTATGGAGGTTATGTGTTCATACATGAACATACGATGTTCTCTTCCTATGTGGTTTGATCATGTTCACAATTTGTTCATATATGTTCATGTCAATTGTCTATGAACAGCTTGTGAACTTGAACCAAACAGATATCACTTGTTGTTCATAGATGTTCATGTTCATATATATTCACATCAATCATCTTATGGTCATTAATGATTGATCTAACTCGCACGAACTAAATCTATGCACAATTTGTTCATATATGTTCATGTCAATTATTTTAGTCTGTGAACAGCTTGTGAACTCGAATCAAATAGATCTCACCTGTTGTTCATATATGTTCATGTTCATATATGTTCACATTAATCATCTCATGGTCATTAATGATTGCTCCAACTCGCACCAAATAAATCTATTTTTTGGTTGTTGTAGTTGATTACTCCAGTTATGTAATATTAATGTTCATTGATTTTACTAATTATGAAGGTATCAATAGGTGTTCACATACTTACACCCTCCGAACATGAAACAAAGCACGATGTCGGAGAGTATTCAAATGGAAGCAAATATTTTATCACCAATGTTAATGACGAGCTTAAACCAAAGATCAACGCACAATTCATATCTATAAATGAAGCGGAAAAGATGTACATGACGTACGCGGACAATGTCGGGTTTGATGTTCGTCTTCATGCCAAAAAAAAAAACAAGAACGGAGACATACAAACAAGATGGTTTGTATGTAGTAGGGAGGGAATACCAATTAAAAAGTATTTTGATTCTATAGCTCTTCAGTCCGGCGAAAGGAGATACTGTAATACGAATCTTAAACGGCGTGGATGCAATGCATATATAAAACTCCAATTGACAAAAGATCGCTCCTGAATGTGTTCATAATGAAGAAATTATTGTTCACAAGTTGTTCATATTGTGTACATACCTGTTTTTTTATTTATTTCCTTTCGTATAACAACTATTTTTATTATGTTCATAAATGCTATGCAGTCCAAGTTCATATATATGTCAATTTTTTGTTTGTATTTGACACAATGATACACACACACACACACACACACACACATATATATATATATATATATATAGTTGTGCTCATATGGTTCTTACACTAACAAAAATCATGAGATTTTTTTATTTTGTAACTCTCAATTAATGATATGAGAGTTACATAAAAAAGAAAAACTACTTAAATACCTTTTTTTTAACTTTGTTCACTTATCTTTATGAAATTTTAAATTTAAAAAAATATGTTTTTATAATGTTTAATCAAAACTGTTTATTGAAAGATTCAATGACCAAGATCGGTTAACAAAGTTAACACAAAAACTTTTGTTAACATTTGAACTTGACCCTATATATATATATATATATATATATATATATTAGTAGAGATACATAATATTTTAATTTTTTTTCACCAATAAAAGGTATTGAAGATACATGTTTATGAGAGAGAAATAATATTTATCAAATATATTAAATATTTGTATTATATTATGTAGCTAATATTGTAATTATTAAAATAAAGTAGTTATTGAAGTTTGATATGATTTTTTAAAGATTTTTACTCTTAATACTTTTTTTTAAAGGTAAAGTAGCTATTGAATATTTTGAGTTCTTTATAGATTCAGATTATTAAAGAAGCCCCAAGACTCAAAAGTTGCACCTTTTATTGATTCTTTTTGGGTTCTGATTAGTTATTTAGAGGCCGTTTACTGAATGCTTAGTTGGTAGTGTGCTTACCGAATAAATTTTCTTATCGGAATAACATGACAATGTCCAAGAATCTTACCGGGTAAGAGCGATGAGAATGATGAAGAGTCTTAACCGGCAAGTAAAGATTACGAATCTTACCCAGGTAAGCGCTTACCTAGTTAATTTTGTATTCAATACGTTTCAATGTACTAAAATCTTATCATCAAAATAACTTATAGTGTTGACTCATATAGGTAAGCACTTACCGGTAAGCATTTGGGTAAATAACCTCTTAGTTACTTGGGGTTGGTCAAATTTTATTGAGGAAATAATTTAATTATTTGGGGTTTTATTAATTATATTAGGTTTTATTTAAGTAGTTAATTTAACTTATAATTTAATTATTATATTAATTTAAATTCTTATGTAATTAATATGTTAACTTATTTTAGACCATTACTTTAATTTAATTAGCTATTTTTTAAGGGAGATTATTCAATCCTTTAATTTATATTATATGATTTAATAATAATATTAAGTGTTGTAATACGAGATTTACGATTTATTGGGATGTTTAAAATTGGAGCAATTAATTTGTCTAATTATAAATATTAATTAGACATTATGGGGTATTATACTGCTTAATACTTTGAGGTGGACCAAGGACTGACCGTAAGTTGACTTTTGGAAGGTTAAAAAATTAATGATATGAAATTGTAGGTTATCGATTCGGGTGTTGACTTTAATCGGCCTACACGTACATGTAAGTTTTCATGAGACTTTTACTAGGATGCATACTTATGTATAAGTTACTTGAGCATGAGAATTATTTGGAATACATATGTTACGTATGATATTATTTTTATGTACATGTTTATAGGCATTTGATGCATGTATGTAATTTTATTTTGTGGGTTGCATGCTATTTGTTTACTGTTTTTTTTTAAATATTATTTAGCTTGCCATAAATGGGTTATTGTTTTTCGATGGGTTTAATCGGGTATGAGATTTGGGTCGATATATCAAAAGGGAAGGCATCCTAGGGACGAATGGTGGGACAAGGGTGAGCCATATAATCCAGAGAAGTTTGTGATGGTACAGCCTTTACCCGATGGACAATTTATGATATCTTGAATTTATTTAAAGGGCTTTTTGAAACAGATATGCATATGAGTATTTTGTTTGTTATTGTGCATGATGGGACATGTATGGTTTGTGCATAAAAACCATGAACTTGTTGAGCTTTGTAACGATGACTATTAGTACGTATCTCAGGAGCACGATGTTCAAGGGTGGACAAGGGTAAGGGTCATGCTTAATGAGTTAAATACCACTTGTCGAATTTGTGTCTTCTTCTGGTTTGTTGATTTGTGAATGTTTGTACTCTTTATTTTAGCTTTCGAATATCTTAAAGATAGAATTAGACGTTTGTTAACCACCTCATCCTTTTGTATGGAGAGTAAACAATAAAGGAAGTATGATACCATTAACAATGGTATTTTAGAACTTATTTTGGCTGACATAAATGCTGAGCATATTCCAATAACAGGACATAAGTTGGTGGGAGTTGATGAGTCAAACTTGTTGGTTAAGTTTGCACTCCAAAATCGGCTTGTCAAATTCTTTTAACAATTGTCAAAACTCTTTTGACTTTCCAATACTGGTCTTACATCGATCTAAATGAAAATCCAATCCGCTTTGATGTCGATCTTGGTTTCACTTCAACTAGCCTTCGATTTTGCTGAAGACATTTTTGTTTGGACCAATACTGAATACATTAGTAAGACTTTTACGATAAGAAAAACTTAGTCTAATCTTTTTTCTTCGGATATATTTCGGATTTGGCAAGATTACGTTGTATTGGATCCTAAAACGACTTTACGATCAAAGATAAGATTTTGATCCTAATAATGAACCGAATCCACAAAATCAATTTGAATCCCATCGATTTCGAATTTGATAAGTTTATCAGATTCAATTACGTATTTCGGATCCTGACATATACGGGTTCCCATACGGTTACAAACACGAATCACATAGAGTTTATGGATCGAATTTTAGACAAAATCCTAAAACAATTCCAGATATTTCCGATTTTTATATATTTATGGAAAACCACGAAATCCATTCTCTTTCATCAGATCATTTTAATTAACACTCGTAATTTTATAATTATTTAATTATATTAAACAATTTAAATATTATAAAAGGATACAAAAATATAAAATTCTGAAGTTAAATAAATTTAAAATAAAAATAAAAAAAGAAGGTGGTTTGGTGCTATTCGACCACAATGGGTTAAAGGAACATGAAAACGAAGAAAATATATATTTGACACGTGTAAACCTGAATAAAGTTCATGTGGTTTTTATTGTCATCCGGAAAGAATCTTACTTTATATACATTTTCTAATTAAATAAATATGTATTAATTGTAATTAAATATTTAAAATATTATTCAATAGACAATATATATATATATATATATATATATATATATATCATAATATGTTGTATCATTATAATAAAATCGGTTTATTAAAACATTACTAGAAGAGTACTCGCGCAATGCAGCGAGACACGTCTCGATTTTAATGTTCTATTTTATTATTTGTCTCTGTCGATGTTATAATACGATTTTGTGTGTTTTTAAGAAAGCAATAATGATTTTATTTTTGAATAAAATATAAATTTGAAGATATCGTAAAAATTTGAGAAAAAATATATCAATGTTAATATCAAATCAATTATTTAAAAGTTCTTATTTTTTATTATAATTTAATTTAAGTTTAATAACGAAATAATTTATTTTTGGTTTAATAATATAACATTTTATAAAAATAATAATTAAGTATTCTGTTAGAACTCATTGATTATCCTAATTATATTTTAGATTTTTTATATTTAAAATGAGATGTTTATCATGTATTTGATTATGTTTATCTGCAATTATTTACACGAATTCAGATATAGAGCTTTAATAAGTTGTACTTACGCACAATCTACTTGTAATTTTGAGCTTTAAGTAATATGCATTAATAAACAGTACTTTACGCATAAAAAATGATTTTTAAGAGTTTTTGTCAAATGTTTTATAATATAGTATAGATAGTAGAATATTTAAGTTTATTGAATTAATAAATGTACGTTTTTTTATACTGTTGATACCGAGCAGATATTTTACATCTAATAGGTGCTATCAATTCCTTAAGGACAATGACAGAGTCATGGAGGGGGCTAAAGTGTAGTCGCCCCCTCCAATTTTTGTCTCTTCTCCGTAATAAAATTTATATTAATTTCTCAATTGCGTCTTTATTCATAGGTGTTCCGGTTTGATTAGAAGTTTATGATAAACCATATTGTTGTATATAAAGCGTATTAGTTAAATAAAGATGCTAGATAACGTATTTACCATAAAAAGTAATCTATAAGTAGAAATCGTTGTCGCCGACGTGGAGTTCCATCACAAGGAGGTGGCCACTTGTTTGATGGTCCCGTGGTTTCAAATCACCAACTGTTTCCGTTATAATTAGTTAAAGTGAGAAAACAATGCATGTTAGCGTTGTTATCATGGGTTGTGATCGGGACTAGTCGATTTAAAAAATATCATGAGTTGGCTTGTCAAAAAGCTCGATAAGCCAAAACTGTCGTGATGGTCGGTTTGATCGTTTATATGAGTTTTAGCTTATTAAAAAGTCACGGTTTCAACGCTAAGCTCGTAATTATTGAATTCGTTGAGGTTGAAACCAATAAGGCCAACCTCAGACTACTTTTCCTTTGAAATGTTTTCTGTTAAATAAAAATAAGGTGCTTAAATGGGGTTTTAACTGAACATAAATTATTTTGTTGAGATAAGAGAGAGTTGGGATCAAACAAGAACAATGTCAAAATAAAAGAACACAAGAACAATCAAATTACATGTGATTTTACATTAAAATCATATGTGATTATGAAAAACGTTCAACACATGGGTGCACGAACGACTTGGCCCACAAACGTAATCACATGTGATTTTACATGTTAGTTTAATGAAAATCACATATGATTTATTTGTTTATTATTCTCGTTTGAAACCAATTTAATATATATGTGTATACATATATTGCTTTTAAATGGAAAAAGTGGGCTATTCTTTTAAGAGTATTAACTTTTTTTTTTGGCTAAAAGTTCCCTTTTTTGCATAATGATAAGGAGAGGAAAATGGATGAAACGATTCTAAAGTAGAATAGTTATTAAAATTCTATATTTTTTAGCTTATTTTTATTAAATTATATTATATATAGAGAGAGAGAGAGTTTGTTTCAAATACAACCCATTGCATTTGTACAACCAATGCAACCCAATAAATTGATATATTTATATAAATGATGAGAGTTCATTTATTATGATTTGAATATTTATGGAAGATGAATATGATTCATTAATTATAATCAATACTTTACTAGAAAACAATCAAAACTTCTATGAAATAACATATTAATCAAATGAAATGGACGGTTGAGATTGAGTTGTATTAGTTGCACAAATGCCAAGGGTTGTATAATAACCAACCCCCCCTCCCTCTCTCTCTCTCTCTCTCTCTCTCTCTCTATATATATATATATATATATTAGTTTTTACATTATATAAATTTTATTGAGTTTCAATTAAGTTTTCGGGAAAAATGTTAATTCCGACTTAGTTTAATAAGCACTTATCGACAAGAGCTCCACCCTAACTTAATTTATCGGATAACATTCTCGGTTATCAAAATGAATTGTTGGTAAACGTCTTTTACCCGGTAAGCACTTACCCGATAAAAGTCTTCTCCCTTATTACTTACTGGGTAAGATTCTAGTCATTGCTATGCTTCTTATTGGGTAAGATTAAGGGGTTGTTTAGCAGTTACTGAATGGTTTTGTGCAAAATGTTTAAGTGGTCAGAATGATTAAGAAGCTCTCATGATATAATGCAAATGAAATCTAATTAGTCGGTAATTGTTTACAATAGAATTAGGATGCTGAATGGTTAAGAGAGGTTCAAGATACAAAATCATTCAGAGGATTTTAGAACCATTAAGAGGCAGACTTTTTTTTTTGTCAAACAAGATTCACCTCTTAGCGATTCAGATGCTACCTCTTAATGAAACTATTAAGAAGTAAACAAACAGCTGCTAAGGGTTCTTTTCATTCTCAACTTGAAGGTAAGTAACACTCGATAAACAGTTACCCGGTAAACATTTGGTAAATGACCTATCACCGTTGGTTTATATGACAAGACTCTCAAAAAATAAAGTTAAAAAGTTATAATACATTATCTCTTTTTTGTTAATAAACTAGTATTTTTTTCGCATCAAAGACATAATATGAATTCTTAATTATATCAAAGTAATACTCTACGATCTCCAAAATGGAGTTTTTTTTCCCTCAAATTACTTATTATTGATATTATTTGGACAAAAAGTTGATTACCGACAACTCACATATGGAACCCGCCTCAAAGAACACCAACGTGAGTCATCATTTTTTTGGCTCAATCAGCAATTGAGACTAGTCGTCGTAGAGAGAGAGAGGGGATCGAATCCGAGACATGTTTTTTATTGGGGGAAAGTCATCTCACCCATTTGTCAATTAAATTACATGCATGATGATATGATTGATATTATTACGGAATATATTTTGTTTTAATTCTTATTTTAAAAAAATTATTTTTAGAATCTCAGTATTTTGAAACATACTATATGTGTTCTTTCATACAATTAAAGAAACATATTACTTCTTTGATGTATTAAAAAAATAGAAAAAAACGTATTAAAACTTTGTAAAAAATATTTTTATTATTTTAATGAAATTTTTTTTAAATTTCTCGTCATATATAACAAAATTCAGTTTCTTAAACTAGAAGCATCTCCAACCTTGAYGTAAAAAAAACTAAAAATATTAAGGGGGTGTTTGAGATTGCTTATTTGAAACAACTTATATTTTTCTAAAAAAAACACTTATTAACTTATTATAAGTCATAAGAGTTTAACTTTTTCAAAAACTCCTTATTACTAGTTTGACACTGGTATAAGTTGTTTATCCAAACACTCAAAAATATTTATTACTGGTGCCACACCGGAATAAGTCAATAAGTTGTTTTTATAAGCAAATTTAACATAATTTTTTTTTAATTCCAATCAATCCGTAAAAAAAACACCAAATTATATATATATATATATATCTGTGTGTGTGTGTGTGTGTGGAGAGAGAGGGTTGATTCCAGTGAAAGGGAAGTTATGATAAGAAACATAAGAAGAGATCCCTACTCTTGGATCAATCATAATTGAATGTTAATACTAATGAGGTGGACTAAAATGCACCAGATCAATTCTCTTCTAAAGCAAAATTCATGGGCGGACATAAGATAAAAAGTGATCAAGAGTTCAGATCTCTTCTTACACTTCTCACTGTTACTTTCCTTCTTATACGATCATTCTCCTAGGGAGAGATTCATTTGAGAAGTGGTAAGTATTTAAGAAGTAAAGAAGTGATCCTCGCCTTTCATACGATCGAGATTGGTCAAGAATTGCGACTTTGACTGATCAAAAATTGCGACTTTGACTAGTCAAGATTTGCGACTTTGACCGGTCAAGCGAAAAAAAGAGAGGTAGTTTTGTAACTTTTACAACTATGTGGCAAACATGTGCATATGTGAACCCATAGTTAACATGTGAATCAGTTAATTAGTTCATATGCGAATAAGTTAATTAGTTCAAATGCGAATCTCACGGGTTCACATGTGAATTAGTTAAATAGTTCATATGTGAATTACGTAAGTTCACATATGAACATATCGTTCATATGTGAATTATAATAGTTCACATATGCACTTTTTTGTCATTTATTTGTAAAAATTACGAAACTACCCTTTTTTCGTACTATGCGATGAAGTATGTGGTGGTTCACAGTCAACGCCACAAATCTTAACCAGATGAAGAGTTAGGATCACTTATCTACTTCTCAAATACTTACCACTTTTCAAATAAACCTATGGCTATATATATATATATATATATGGTCATGTTCAAGGGAAAACTCTAAATAAATGGAAAACCGGAAAACTATATGAATATGGATATCAAGTTAACGAGAAAAAGAAAAAGTCAAAGACCTTCTAGCCTA
Source organism: Cynara cardunculus var. scolymus (assembly GCF_001531365.2). NCBI lineage: Eukaryota > Viridiplantae > Streptophyta > Magnoliopsida > Asterales > Asteraceae > Cynara > Cynara cardunculus. The sequence goes on along the minus strand of NC_037534.1, from coordinate 8,894,978 downwards.
GTGGTAAAGGCTTGGGTATGGCATAATCATGAACCCGAGTTCGAGCCCTGGGAGGGGAGTGTTGGCGACATTTAAGTGGGGCCATGTTTAACTTCCAAATTTGCCGGGGATTAGTCGGACTTTGGCCCGGACACCCTTACAAAAAAAAGTTAACGAGAAAAATATAATTGTTATTTTGGTGTAATTTGTTTCGTTCGAATTTTGATCATGTTTCATATTTTTTTGATTTAAAAAATAAGGGGTGAGAGATTTTAAATTTAAAAACAAAGTTTTAACTGCCTCTTTAATCACATCCATTGGATTAATTAATCTAACGGTTGATGAATTTTTTTTCTTCAGTTTTTAAGGTTTTCCCCTTAACATCTCTATATATATAGAGAGATAGAGGAAGAAAAAATTGTTCAATTACAAACCGATTTTTTGTTGTGAACCGGGGGGCAAATGAGAGTTTAACATGTGTCATCGGTGTCCACAAATATTATAAATAACAAAGGGCATTCAATATGAATGACGAAGGTAAATGTTAATGAACTATTCATGATGAACAATACAATGTTCACAATGAATAATACGCAGTCATTATTCATGTTAAATTGATTCAATATTCGTGATGAATAACACATATTCATTAGTAATGATACATTATTCATGATGAATAACCCCTGAAGGTGTGGGACATGTTTTCTCATTTGTCCCCTGGTTCACAATTGAAAATCGGTTTTCATTTGAACCGCCCATATATATATATACACATACACACACACATATATATATATATATATATATAGATAAGTATATATATATATATATATAGGGGCTTGTTCAGATACTAACCAAGATTATCGTGTTAACTTTGTTAACCGATCTTGGCCGTTGATTTGAATAATAAACGGTTGTGATTTAATGATATTTAAAAATTAATTATTAAATTAATATACTTTTTAGCTTATTTTTATTAAATTGCATATTAATTATATACATATAGTTTTTACATTATATTAATTTTATTGAGTTTCAATTAAGTTTTAGGGAAAACTGTTAATTCCGACTTCGTTTAATAAGCACTTATCGACAAGAGCTCTACCCTAACTTAATTTATCAGATAACATTCTCGGTTATCGAAATGAATTGTTGGTAAACGTCTTTACTTACCCGGTAAAAGTCTTCTCCCTTATTACTTACTGGGTAAGACTCTATTCATTGCTATGCTTCTTATTGAGTAAGATTAAGGGGGTTGTTTGTCAGTTACTGAATGGTTTGGTGCAGAATGATTAAGTGGTCAGAATGATTAAGAAGCTCTCATGATATAATGCAAATGAAATCTAATTGGTTGGTAATTGTTTACAATAGAATTAGGATGCTGAATGGTTAAGGGAGGTCCAGGATACAAAATCATTCAGAAGATTTTAGAACTATTAAGAGGCAGATTTTTTTTTTACCAAACAAGATTAAGGGGTTGTTTGCAGTTGCTGAATGATTTAGTTCAGAATAGTTAAGAGGTTAGAATGGCTAAGAGACTCAGAATGGTTAAGTGCTGAATGAAACAAGGTTGTTTGGTAATTGTTCTCTGAATKACAACAAATTACCATTTTAACCCTCAAGAAATACAATCAATTCTAACCGGCCGGATATATAGAAAAGATGTTGTTCTTCATATCTCAGTATCAAATCCTCAAGAAATTGCAAAATGTTGGTAATCCAATCATCATTAACATTGTTACAAACATGAAATTAGCAATAAACACCATCAATTTCCAAAGAAAAATGCTAAAAATTCCCTAAACCAAACCATAGACAGGAGAGGATGCAGCAGTAAGGAGGCTGTGGAAGGCGACCGGAGACGGCGACGAGAGGCAGCGACGAGCGGCGACGACAGACCTGCTGGAAGAAGGCGACGTGAGACCTGCTGGAAGAAGAAGACCGACGACGAAGATGGAGGACGGGAACCGACGAGGCGACGACTTGGGGAGACGAAGGGGCTGTGGAAAGGGCGACCGACGACACCTGCGCCGGAGAAGATGGGGGAGGCGATAATCGGCAAGGCGACGACTTGGGGAGACGATGGGCGCGGCTACTTGGTAAAGGGTGTGGAAGGGTATTCATGGAAGAAATGGTAATCTGAATGGTTGAGTAGCCCCCCACCCTCAAAATGGTTAAGAGGTCTGTGTAACGATTAAGAGGGCTGTTTTTTTTTGCCAAACACATTTCACCTCTGACCGATTCAGAGGTTGGCTCTTAATGTCACCATTAAGAGCCAAATAAACAGCCCCTAACCTCTTAGCGATATTGAGGCTACCTCTTAATGGAACTATTAATAAGTAAACAAACAGCTGCTAAGGGTTCTTTTCATGCTCATCTAGAAGGTAAGTAACACTCGATAAACAATTACCCGGTAAACATTTGATAAATGACCTATCACCGTTGGTTTATATGACAAGACTCTCAAAAAATAAAGTTAAAAAGTTATAATACATTATCTCTTTTTTGTTAACAAACTAGTATTTTTTTCGCATCAAAGACTTGGCATGAATTCTTAATTTTATCAAAGTAATACTCTACGATCTCCAAGGGAGAACTGAGTTGTTTGTGGTAACTGTGAGAACCAATCTTAACCACAAATYAACGGATAAATAAGGAAATTAGTAATTATGGTAATTTGAGTTAAAATTATAATTAAAGGGCATTTTAGGTATTTTTAAAAAACTCCTCTCTCCGACCTCCGATCTCCGGCCTCCGGTGAACATTAATCCGGTGAACATTTTAGGTATTTTTATGTTATTTTAGGATATAACATTAATTATTTAAATGATTGGTTCATATTGGTTCTCACAGTTACCACAAACAACTCAGTTCTCATTTGATTAAGCCCCAATATATATATATATATATATGTATGTATATATATATATATATGTATGTATATGGGCTGGTTCAAATGCTAAC
>NC_037534.1:8891202-8891862 GCF_001531365.2 Cynara cardunculus var. scolymus | reverse complement strand
TTATATACATATAGTTTTTACATTATATTAATTTTATTGAGTTTCAATTAAGTTTTAGGGAAAACTGTTAATTCCGACTTAGTTTAATAAGCACTTATTGACAAGAGCTCCACCCTAACTTAATTTATCGGATAACATTCTCGGTTATCAAAATGAATTGTTGGTAAACGTTTTTTACCCGGTAAGCACTTACCCTGTAAAAGTCTTCTCCCTTATAACTTACTGGGTAAGACTCTAGTCATTGCTATGCTTCTTATTGGGTAAGATTAAAAAGTTGTTTGGCAGTTGCTGAATGGTTTGATGTAGAATGATTAAGAAGATCTCACGATATAGTGCAAATGAAATCTAATTGGTCGGTAATTGTTTACAATGGAATTAGGATGCTGAATGGTTAATGGAGACCCATGATACAAAATCATTCAAACGATTTTAGAACCATTAATAGGCAGATTTTTTTTTTTTGCCAAATAAGATTCACCTATTAGCGGTTCATCGACTACCTCTTAATAGAACAATTAAGAGGTAAACAAACAGCTGCTAAGGGTTCTTTTTCATGCTCATCTTGAAGGTAAGTAACACTCGATAAACAGTTACCCGGTAAACATTTGGTAAATGGCCTATCACCGTTGGTTTATATGACAAGACTCTCAAAAAATAAAG
>NC_037534.1:8887543-8890752 GCF_001531365.2 Cynara cardunculus var. scolymus | reverse complement strand
TTTCATACAATTAAAGAAACATATTACTTCTTTGATGTATTAAAAAAATAGAAAAAAACGTATTAAAACTTTGTAAAAAATATTTTTATTATTTTGATTAAATTTTTTTAAATGTCTCGTCAATCGTCATATATAACAAAATTCAGTTTCTTAAACTAGAAGCATCTCCAACCTTGACGTAAAAAAAAACTAAAAATATTAATGTGGTGTTTGAGATTGCTTATTTGAAACAATTTATATTTTTCCAAAAAACACTTATTAACTTATTATAAGTCATAAGAGTTTAACTTTTTCAAAAACTTCTTATTACCGGTTTGACACTGGTATAAGTTGTTTATCCAAACACTCAAAAGTATTTATTACCGGTGCTACATCGGAATAAGTCAATAAATAGTTTTTATAAGCAAATTTAACATAAAAAAAAAACTTTAATTCCAATCAATCCGTAAAAAAACACCAAATTTATGGTTTCAGGATGATTTTCTAAGGAAAATGTTGAGCCCAAGGCTTTTGCCGTTTGAAAACTCAAATTCCACAACTAGTAAAATTTGAGGTTTGGTGGTCAGTGGAAAGCAAATTACCGACAAATTTAATGATTTATAGGTCAAGTAACGATGTTCTAAGTTATTCAGAATAAAAACTAAAACAAAATACGTAAAATTTACTTTAAATATTACAATATTTTGTTATGACATACAAATTAAAATAATACAATATTATAAAAATATATGGAATGGAAACTAACTTATTTTCTATCATTATTAATTAATTAACAATATTAATTTATTTATATATTAAAATGATTTTCTAGATATTAAATATTCAAGTGTGTGTATAAGTTGAGTTCCGGTGAAAAAGAGAGTTAAGATGAGAAAAATAGAAAAAAGATCTTCACCCTTAGAAGCACAATAGGATGAGATGCACGGAGATGCATCAAATCAATCCTCATATCAAATGCGATTCATGGATGAGTTTGAGATTAAAGATGATCAATGGTGCAGATCCATTCTTACACCTATCATCTTAATTCTCCTGCTAACACGATCCTTCACTTATATACGTAGGGTTGGGTTCAGTGAGAATGTAAGTTATGGTGAGAGGGGTAAGAAGGAATCTCCACCCTTTAATCAAACATTATTGAAGATCAACATTGAGCGGTGCACCGAGATGTACAAGATCAATTCCCATGATAAGCGCAACTCATGGGAATGGGGTGAAATTAAAAGTGATCAAGGGTTCTCACCTTAACTTTCTTATCAACTGTTTCTTAAAACAACTTACTTTTCCTCATTTTAAATCACCTGATCGATGCAATGTTTTATTGTTGAAACAACATTGTATTCAAAACAAATCAACCCCATGTGTTTTTTAGTTGATGAAACAACATTATATCATCAAAATGGATCAATACATACCAAACCATGTGTTGTTTCATTGGTGAAACAATACTACTATTGTTTCATCTCTCTCTCTCTCTCTCTCTATATATATATATATATTTGTGTGTGTGTGTATATATATATATAGAAAGAGAGAGAGAGAGATGAAGGATCGTGTGATAATGAGAGTTAAGATGAGAAACATAACAAGGGATATGGACCCCTGATCACTTTTAATTTCACCCCACTCAATGAATTGTGCTTATCATGGGAATTGATCTGATACATCTCGGTGCACCACGTCAGTGTTGATCTTCAATTATGATTGATCCAAGGGTGGAGATTTTTTCTTATGCTTCTCATCATAACTTCCATTCTCACAGGAACCCAACCCTATATATGGCAAATCAAATAGAAACAACTTATATGTTAGAAATTTTCTGAACCAATACAGAACACACATATTTAATTAACTCTTTAACTATCTTATCAACTGTTTCCTAAAACAACTCACTTTTCCTCATTGGAAATCACTTGACTGATGCAATGTTTTACCGTTGAAACAACATTGTATTTAAAACAAATCAACTCCATGTGTTGTTTCGTTGGTGAAACAATACTATATCATCAAAATGGATCAATACAGATCAACCTATGTGTTGTTTCATTGGTGAAACAACACTACTATTGTTTCAAAAACAATACAAGAAAATAGTTTTTTAGGAAACGGTTGATAAGATGATAAAGATAATTATGGAAATTAAATATGTGATTAGTATTGGTTCATAGAGTTTCTAACTTATACGAGGTTTTCATATGACTTTAAACATATACATGTGTGTGTGTGTGTGTGTATATATATATATATATATATATATAAATGTGTGTGTGGAGAGAGAGGGTTGATTCCAGTGGAAGGGAAGTTATGATGAGAAACATAAGAAGAGATCTCTACTCTTGGATCAATCATAATTAAATGTCAATAGTAATGAGGTGGACTAAAATGCACCAGATCAATTCTCTTCTAAAGCGCAATCCATGGGTGGGCATGAGATAAAAAGTGATCAAGGGTTTAGATCTCTTCTTACACTTCTTACCGTTACTTTCCTTCTTACACGATCATTCTCCTAGGGAGAGATTCATTTGAGATGTGGTAAGTATTTGAAAAGTAAAGAAATGATCCTAGCCCTTCATATGATCAAGATTGGTCAAGAATTGCGACTTTGACTAGTCAAGATTTGCGACTTTGACCGGTCAGCGAAAAATAGAGAGGTAGTTTTGTAACTTTTACAACTAGGTGGCAAACAAGTGCATATGTGAACCCATAGTTAACATGTGAATCAGTTAATTAGTTCATATGCGAATAAGTTAATTAGTTCAAATGTGAATCTCACCGGTTCACATGTGAATCAGTTAAATAGTTCATATGTGAATTACGTAAGTTCACATAAGAACATATCGTTCATATGTGAATTATAATAGTTCACTTATGCACTTTTTTGTCATTTATTTGTAAAAGTTATGAAACTACCCCTTTATTTTTCGTACTATGCGAGGAATTATCTGGTGGTTCACAGTCAACGCCACAAATCTTAACCAGATGAGATTTAGGATCACTTATCTACTTCTCAAATACTTACCGCTGTTCAAATGAACTTATATATATATATATATATATATATAGGGGCTGGTTCAAATAGTAACCCAATATTTTGTGCAAACTATGCTAACCCATCTTAATCGTTCATTTTCTCATCTAACGGTTATTATTAAATGAGATTAAATAAACAATAATTTAATTAATATATTAATTAATATGTGTATGAACAA
>NC_037534.1:8881609-8884724 GCF_001531365.2 Cynara cardunculus var. scolymus | reverse complement strand
TAATTATTATTTTTATAAAAAAATTATATTATTAAACGATAAATAAATTATTTCATTATTAAATCTTAATTAAATTATAAATAAAATATCGAATTAAAGAATTACATAAAAAACGAGAACTTTAAATAGTAAATTTGATACTATTATCGGCAGGGGGATTCTGAAATACTCAGCGGCTTGGTTTTTATGATATCTTTAAATTTATATTTTATTCAAAAATAAAAACATTATCTCTTTCTAGAAACCATATTATATCGACGGAAATAAGTAATAAAACGAAACATTAAAATTGAGATATATTTCGCTATATTATACAAACACCATTATAGTGTGTGTGTGTGTGTGTGTGTGTGTGTGTAAGTTGAGTTCCGGTGAAAAAGAGAGTTAAGGTGAGAAAAATAGAAAAAGATCTTCCCCCTTAGATGCACATTAGGATGAGATGCACCGAGATGCATCAAATCAATCCTTTTATCAAATGCGATTCATGGATGAGTTTGAGATTAAAGGTGATCAATTGTGTAGATCCCTTCTTACACCTATCATCTTAATTCTCCTGCTCACACGATCCTTCGCTTATATACGTAGGGTTGGGTTCAGTGAGAATGAAAGTTATGGTGAGATGGGTAAGAAGGAATCTCCACCCTTTAATCAATCATTACTGAAGATCAACATTGAGCGGTGCACCGAGATGTACATGATCAATTCCCATGATAAGCGCAACTCATGGGGGTGGGGTGAAATTAAAAGTGATCAAGAGTTCTCACCTTAACTATCTTATCAACTGTTTCTTAAAACAACTTACTTTTCCTCATTTGAAATCACTTGATCGATGCAATGTTTTATTGTTGAAACAACACTGCATTCAAAACAAACCCCATGTGTTGTTTCGTTGACGAACAACATTATATCATCAAAATGGATCAATACATATCAACCCATGTGTTGTTTCATTGGTGAAACAACACTACTATTGTTTCATATATCTCTCTCTCTCTATACATATATACATATATATATATGTGTGTGTGTGTATATATATATATATATATATATATATAGAGAGAGAGAGAGAGAGAGAGATGAAGGATCGTGTGATAATGAGAGTTAAGGTGAGAAGCATAACTAGGGATATGGTCCCTTGATCACTTTTAATTTCACCCACCCCATGAATTGCGTTTATCATGGGAATTGATCTGGTACATCTCGGTGCATAGCGTCAGTGTTGATCTTCAATTATGATTGATCTAAGGGTGGAGACTTTTTCTTACGCTTCTCATCATAACTTCCATACTCACAGGAACCCAACTCTATATATATGGAAAATCAAATAGAAACAACTTATATGTTAGAAATTTTATGAACCAATACAGAACATACATATTTAATTAACTCTTTAACTATCTTATCAACTGTTTCCTAAAACAACTCACTTTTCCTCATTGGAAATCACTTGACTGATGCAATGTTTTACTGTTGAAACAACATTGTATTTAAAACAAATCAACTCTATGTGTTGTTTCGTTGGTGAAACAATACTATATCATCAAAATGGATCAATACAGATCAACCTATGTGTTGTTTCATTGGTGAAACAACACTACTATTGTTTCAAAAACAATACAAGAAAATAGGTTTTAGGAAACGGTTGATAAGATGATAAAGATAATTATGGAAATTAAATATGTGATTAGTATTGGTTCATAGAGTTTCTAACTTATAGGAGGTTTTCATATGACTTTAAACATATACATGTGTGTGTGTGTGTATATATATATATATATATGTGTGTGTGTGTGTGGAAAGAGAGGGTTGATTCCAGTGGAAGGGAAGTTATGATGAGAAGCATAAGAAGAGATCTCTACTCTTGAATCAATCATAATTGAATGTCAATACTAATGAGGTGGACTAAAATGCACCAGATCAATTATCTTCTAAATCGCAATTCATGGGTGGGCATGGGATAAAAAGTGATCAAGGGTTCAGATCTCTTCTTACACTTCTCACCGTTACTTTCCTTCTTATACGATCATTCTCCTAGGGAGAGATTCATTTGTGAAGTGGTATGTATTTAAAAAGTAAAGAAGTGATCCTCGCCTTTCATACGATCAAAATTGGTCAAGAATTGCGACTTTGACTGATCAAAAATTGCGACTTTGACTAGTCGAGATTTGCGACTTTGACCGGTCAAGCGAAAAATAGAGAGGTAGTTTTGTAACTTTTACAACTAGATGGCTAACAAGTGCATATGTGAACCCATAGTTAACATGTGAATCAGTTAATTAGTTCATATGCGAATAAGTTAATTAGTTCAAATGCGAATCTCACGGGTTCACATGTGAATTGGTTAAATAGTTCATATGTGAATTACGTAAGTTCACATATGAACATATCGTTCATATGTGAATTATAATAGTTCACATATGCACTTTTTTGTCATTTATTTGTAAAAGTTACAAAACTACCCTTTTTTTCGTACTATGCAATGAATTATCTGGTGGTTCACAGTCAACGCCACAAATCTTAACCAGATGAAAAGTTAGGATCACTTATCTACTTCTCAAATACTTACCACTTTTCTAATAAACCTATGGCTATATATATATGGTCATGTTCAAGGGAAAACACTAAATAACTAAATAAATGGAAAACCGGAAAACTATATGAATATGGATATCAAGTTAACGAGAAAAATATAATTGTTATTTTGGTGTAATTTGTTTCGTTCGAATTTTGATCATGTTTCATATTTTTTTGATTTAAAAAATAAGGGGTGAGAGATTTTAAATTTAAAAACAAAGTTTTAATCGCCTATTTAATCACATCCATTGGATCAATTAATCTAACGGTTGATGGATTTTTTTCCTTCAGTTTTTAAGGTTTTCCCCTGAACATCTCTATATATATATAGAGAGAGAGAGAGATAGAGGAAGAAAAAATTGTTCAATTACAAATCGATTTTTGGTTGTGAACCGGGGGGGCAAATGAGAGTTCGACATGTGTCCTCGGTGTCCACAAATATTATGAATAACGAAGGGCATTCAATATGAATGACGAAGGTAAATGTTAATGAACTATTCATGATGAACAATACAATGTTCACAATGAATAATACGCA
>NC_037534.1:8878366-8881154 GCF_001531365.2 Cynara cardunculus var. scolymus | reverse complement strand
TGTGATTTAATGATATTTAAAAATTAATTATTAAATTAATATACTTTTTAGCTTATTTTTATTAAATTACATATTAATTATATACATATAGTTTTTACATTATATTAATTTTATTGAGTTTCAATTAAGTTATAGGGAAAACTGTTAATTCCGACTTAGTTTAATAATCACTTATTGACAAGAGCTCCACCCTAACTTAATTTATCGGATAACATTCTCGGTTATCAAAATGAATTATTGGTAAACGTCTTTTATCCGGTAAAAGTCTTCTCCCTTATTACTTACTAGGTAAGACTCTAGTCATTGTTATGCTTCTTATTTGGTAAAATTAAGAGGTTGTTTGGCAGTTGCTGAATGATTTGGTGTAGAATGATTAAGAAGTTCTCACGATATAGTGCAAATGAAATCTTATTGGTCGGTAATTGTTTACAATGGAATTAGGATGCTGAATGGTTAAGGAAGGCCCATGATACAAAATCATTCAAACGATTTTAGAACCATTAATAGACAGATTTTTTTTTTTGCCAAATAAGATTCACCTCTTAGCGGTTCAGCGACTACCTCTTAATAGAACAATTAAGARGTAAACAAACAGCTGCTAAGGGTTCTTTTCATGCTCATCTTGAAGGTAAGTAACACTCGATAAACAGTTACCCGGTAAACATTTGGTAAATGGCCTATCACCGTTGGTTTATATGACAAGACTCTCAAAAAATAAAGTTAAAAAGTTATAATACATTATCTCTTTTTTGTTAATAAACTAGTATTTTTTTCGCATCAAAGACATAGTATGAATTCTTAATTTTATCAAAGTAATATTCTACGATCTCCAAAATGGAGTTTTTTTTTCCTCAAACTATTTATTATTGATATTATTTGGGCAAAAAGTTGATTACCGACAACTCAAGCCAACAAGTCCCATATGGAACCCGCCTCAAAGAACACCAACGTGAGGCATCATTTTTTGGCTCAAACCTCACCATAGGTGAGGAGGGTGTGTGAGTTTATTTGTTGCATTTGCCGTATATAAATGTTATATACTTCAAAAAAAAAAGTCATCTCACCCATTTGTCAACTAAATTACACGCATGATGATATGATTGATATTATTACGGAATATATTTTGTTTTAATTCTTAATTTTTTAAAAAATTATTTTTAGAATCTCAGTATTTTGAAACATAGTATATGTGTTCTTTCATACAATTAAAGAAACATATTACTTCTTTGATGTATTAAAAAAATAGAAAAAAACGTATTAAAACTTTGTAAAAAATATTTTTATTATTTTGATTAAATTTTTTTAAATGTCTCGTCAATCGTCATATATAACAAAATTCAGTTTCTTAAACTAGAAGCATCTCCAACCTTGACGTAAAAAAAAACTAAAAATATTAATGTGGTGTTTGAGATTGCTTATTTGAAACAATTTATATTTTTCCAAAAAACACTTATTAACTTATTATAAGTCATAAGAGTTTAACTTTTTCAAAAACTTCTTATTACCGGTTTGACACTGGTATAAGTTGTTTATCCAAACACTCAAAAGTATTTATTACCGGTGCTACATCGGAATAAGTCAATAAATAGTTTTTATAAGCAAATTTAACATAAAAAAAAAACTTTAATTCCAATCAATCCGTAAAAAAACACCAAATTTATGGTTTCAGGATGATTTTCTAAGGAAAATGTTGAGCCCAAGGCTTTTGCCGTTTGAAAACTCAAATTCCACAACTAGTAAAATTTGAGGTTTGGTGGTCAGTGGAAAGCAAATTACCGACAAATTTAATGATTTATAGGTCAAGTAACGATGTTCTAAGTTATTCAGAATAAAAACTAAAACAAAATACGTAAAATTTACTTTAAATATTACAATATTTTGTTATGACATACAAATTAAAATAATACAATATTATAAAAATATATGGAATGGAAACTAACTTATTTTCTATCATTATTAATTAATTAACAATATTAATTTATTTATATATTAAAATGATTTTCTAGATATTAAATATTCAATAAAAATTTATGTTGAATTAAACATGAATTTAATTCAAAAGGTAATAAGTATAATGTAAGTTTTAAATAAAAGACAAGACGACACTCGAATATTTCCGGGAGTAGAAAGAGATTGGAAAAAGGAAGTTTAACGGCAATTCACATTTGTTCAACAAGGACGAACTTCCCCATTCACGCCTTCAAATCTAATCATGTACGCATACACGCACACGTACACACACATGCATACACACACGTATCCGTATACGTACACATGTGTGTGTATATATATATATACTATATTATAAATCATTTGATAAAAAAACTTTTAAAAACATTTTTTTATGCACAAAATACTGTTTATTGATGCATATTACTTAAAATGATTACAAGTAAATTGAGCATAAGTACAATTTATTAAAGCTTCATTTTTAAATTTGTGTAACTAACTATAGATAAACATAATCAAATACGGGATGTACAATCTTATTTTGAATAAAAATATCTAAAACATAATTAGGATAATCATTAGTTACAACAAAATACTTAATTATTATTTTTATAAAAAAATTATATTATTAAACGATAAATAAATTATTTCATTATTAAATCTAAATTAAATTATAAATAAAATATTGAATTAAAAAAATTACATAAAAAACGAGAACTTTAAGGGGGTGTTTGGGATTGCTTATTAAAACAACTTATGCTTTTTTGTAAAAGTGCTTATTAACTTATGTGGTATCAAACTGGAGTTTTGTAAAAAGTGTTTGGATTAGCTTATAGCG
>NC_037534.1:8875807-8877811 GCF_001531365.2 Cynara cardunculus var. scolymus | reverse complement strand
AAATAAGTCAATAAGTCGTTTTGATAAGCAATCCCAAACACCCCCTAAATAGTAAATTTGATACTATTATCGGCAGGGGGATTCTGAAATACTCAGCGGCTTGGTTTTTATGATATATTTAAATTTATATTTATTCAAAAATAGAAACATTATCTCTTTCTAGAAACCATATTATATCGACAGAAATAAGTAATAAAACGAAACATTAAAATTGAGATATATTTCGCTATATTATACAAACACCCTTCTAGTGTGTGTGTGTGTGTGTGTGTGTGTATAAGTTGAGTTCCGGTGAAAAAGAGAGTTAAGGTGAGAAAAATAGAAAAAGATCTTCACCCTTAGATGCACATTAGGATGAGATGCACCGAGATGCATCAAATCAATCCTCATATCAAATGCGATTCATGGATGAGTTTGAGATTAAAGATGATCAATGGTGCAGATCCCTTCTTAGACCTATCATCTTAATTCTCCTGCTAACACGATCCTTCGCTTATATACGTTGAGTTGGGTTCAGTGAGAATGTAAGTTATGGTGAGAGGGGTAAGAAGGAATCTCCACCTTTTAATAAATCATTATTGAAGATCAACATTGAGCTGTAACGTCCCAACCCATATATTGCATGTAATACATATTTCATACAAAGGAAATACATAATATCATTCAATTCGGGTCCCTTAGTACAAGAATCTAACATGACCAATTACAAGGTCCAAAATTTTGAAATACATTTCTTGTACTAATCATTCAAAAACAGATCTTCAAGCAGAAGCGCATAAAGGAAAATATTACACCTTACCCTTACTGTCCGAACCTCCTGCAACACATAGTTAAAATCACAAAACGAGGGTTAGACCGAAAGGTCTAGTGAGATACCCTATTTATGTTATTGCAGGGTGAAAAATCACTAAAACCTTTAGGGAAAAATATCATTTCATATATATAATAAATATATGAATAAATAGAAACGTAATACCAGATCTTTTCYATTTATCAAGCAAAGCATTCTGCTTATTCAAATCTCAAAACTCTAAACCAATCAGGTTCCATATAATGCCACTTTTAAACATTTTTCTTAACCAACAAGGTTATTTAAAGCTTCAGGCCAAACCTGACATTTTCTCAATAACATCCAAACTATGATTTCCAATAAGAACCTTGATTCTAAATCTTTAAGTCACAAATAAATAAAGACTCCGAACCACGGTAGTCTTAAATGATATAATAGAATGAGTTATATCATACAACACACATAGAAATGTCACTCTTATATCCAAAGGTACACATCTCCTTGATATGCCACCCTTATCCCATGGTACACTTCTCATTGATATATCACACTTATCCCATGATACACCTCTTCTTGATATGCCACCCTTATTTCCTCATCAAACTATTTTCACAGAATAATTTCAAATAAACCGCAGCCATTGAAATTATTATCAATACAAAAATATTTCTTTCAAAACTTCCTTTTTATGATAAAATAACATTTCTCATCGAAAACACAACATTACATCAAATTCGGTCAACTTTGACTTAGCCGGACTTCAAATCCGGTCAACTATCCGGACAACACAACCTAATCTTTGTCCGATTTAACACTTGAACAAATTTCAACTTTGTTCGGATAATAAATCCGGTCAATACCCCGCATAAAGCTTGAACGATTTATCACTTGGAATATAAACCATCTTTGTCCGGATAACATGTCCGGTCAATACCCCGCTCATTACTTAGCCGATTTAAAATAATCTGGCCACTATTTGGTCGTATTCTTACTTCTCAGTTTAAAAAGATAACTTTTCTTACCAATCATAACCCGATCAACACTTAACCGATTTAAGAYAATCCGGACAATACATCGATTAACATTTGTCCGATTTAAAATAGTCCGGACAATACTTCGTCCATCCTTTGTCCGATTTAAAGTAATCCGGTCAAACCTTGTCCGGTTTAATATCCGGATAAACACTTAGAGCAAAAAGACTGATTTCTATCCAA
>NC_037534.1:8867572-8875592 GCF_001531365.2 Cynara cardunculus var. scolymus | reverse complement strand
GCTCAACCTCCCTTTTATACTTTCCAAATCAGGAAAGTCGGCTAATCAGCCCCTTTTTCTTATTCACACTACCATATACACTTATGCACACATGCACACACACATGCATGCATACAAATATTATGTATATATATATATATATATAACATATGCATTTCATATTATGCACATTTTCACATACCAACATGATCAATATAACAATTTATCATGCTATCACGAAATCATTTAATCAGATAATTCACACATTAATTTACCTTGGGTGGTAATCAGGATCCAGTTATCACATTGGTACACCGAGATGTACAAGATCAATTCCCATGATAAGCGCAACTCATGGGGGTGGAGTGAAATTAAAAGTGATCAAGGGTTCTCACCTTAACTATCTTCTCAACTGTTTCTTAAAACAACTTACTTTTCCTCATTTGAAATCACCTGATCGATGCAATGTTTTATTGTTGAAACAACATTGTATTCAAAACAAATCAACCCCATGTGTTTTTTCGTTGATGAAACAACATTATATCATCAAAATGGATCAATACATACCAACCCATGTGTTGTTTCATTGGTGAAACAACACTACTATTGTTTCATCTCTCTCTCTCTTTCTCTCTCTCTCTCTATATATATATATATATATGTGTGTGTGTGTGTGTATGTGTGTGTGTGTATATATATATATATAGAGAGAGAGAGAGAGAGATGAAGGATCGTGTGATAATGAGAGTTAAGATGAGAAACATAACAAGGGATATGGACCCATGATCACTTTTAATTTCACCCCACCCCATGAATTGCGCTTATCATGGGAATTGATCTGATATATCTCGGTGCACACGTCAGTGTTGATCTTCAATTATGATTGATCCAAGGGTGGAGACTTTTTCTTACGCTTCTCATCATAACTTCCATTCTCACAGAAACCCAACCCTATATATATGGCAAATCAAATAGAAACAACTTATATGTTAGAAATTTTCTGAACCAATACAGAACACACATATTTAATTAACTCTTTAACTATCTTATCAACTGTTTCCTAAAACAACTCACTTTTACTCATTTGAAATCACTTGACCAATGCAATGTTTTACTGTTGAAACAACATTGTATTTAAAACAAATCAACTCCATGTGTTGTTTCGTTGGTGAAACAATACTATATCATCAAAATGGATCAATATAGATCAATCTATGTGTTGTTTCATTGGTAAAACAACACTACTATTGTTTCAAAAACAATACAAGAAAATAGTTTTTAGGAAACGGTTGATAAGATAATAAAGATAATTATGAAAGTTAAATATGTGGTTAGTATTGGTTCATAGAGTTTCTAACTTACGAGAGGTTTTCCTATGACTTTAAACATATACATGTGTGTGTTTATATATATATATGTGTGTGGAGAGAGGGTTGATTCTAGTGAAAAGGGAAGTTATGACGAGAAGCGTAAGAAGAGATCTCCACCCTTGGATCAATCTTAATTGAATGTCAATACTAATGAGGTGGACTAAAATGCACCAGATCAGTTCCCTTCTAAAGCACAATACATCGGTGGGCATGAGATTAAAAGTGATCAAATGTTCAGATCTCTTCTTACACTTCTCACAATTACTTCCCTTCTTACACGATCATTCTCCTAGGGAGAGATTCATTTGAGATGTGGTAAGTATTTGAGAAGTAAAGAAGTGATTCTAGCCCTTCATACGATCAAGATTGGTCAAAAATTGCGACTTTAACTAGTCAAGATTTGCGACTTTGAACAGTCAAGCGGAAAATAGAGAGGTAGTTTTGTAACTTTTACAACTAGGCGGCAAACAAGTGCATATGTGAACCCGTAGTTAACATGTGAATCAGTTAATTAGTTCAAATTTGAATCTCACGGGTTCATATGTGAGTAAGTTAAATAGTTCACATGTGAATTACGTAGGTTCACATATGAACATATCGTTCATATGTGAATTATAATAGTTCACATATGCATTTTTTTGTCATTTATTTGTAAAAGTTACGAAACTACCCCTTTATTTTTCGTACTATGCGAAAAATTATCTGGTGGTTCATAGTCAACGCCACAAATCTTAACCATATGAAGGGTTATGATCACTTATCTACTTCTCAAATACTTACCATTTTTCAAATGAATCCATGGCTATATATATATATATATATATATATATGGTCATGTTCAAGGGAAAACACTAAATAAATGGAAAACCGAAAAACTATGAAAAAACTGATGAAAAAGTATACGAATATGGATATCAAGCTAACGAGAAAAATATGACTGTTATTTTGGTGTAATTTGTTTCGTTCGAATTTTGATCATGTTTCGTGAGAGATTTTTTTTAATTTAAAAACAAAGTTTTAATTGCCTCTTAATTAACATCCATTGGATCAATTAATCTAACGGTTGATGGATTTTTTTCTTCAGTTTTTCAGATTTTCCCCTGAACATCCCTATATAGAGAGAGAGAGAGAGGAAGAAAAAATTGTTCAATTACAAACCGATTTTTGGTTGTGAACTGGGGGACAAAGGAGAGTGCGACATGTGTCATCGGCTTCCACAAAAATTATGAATAACGAAGGGGATTCAATATGAATGACGAAGGTGAACGTTAATGAACTATTCATGATGAATAATACAATGTTCACAATGAATAATACACAATTATTGTCCATGTTAAATTGATTCAATATTCATGATGAATAACACATATTCATCAGTAGTGATACATTATTCATGATGAATAACCCCTGAATGTGTGGGACATATTTTTTTTCCTTTGTCCCTTGGTTCACAACCGAAAATCGGTTTTCATTTGAACCGCCCATATATATACACATATACATATACACACGCATATATATAGACCGAGTTTGAGAGGATATATATATATATATATATATATATATATAAGGTATTAAATTTTTTAAAAATAGACCGAGTTCTAAAAATTTCCATAGATTATCTTCTTATAAACAAATGATGTCATCATAACTTTTCTGGATCTCTCTTTGTTGTGAACCGATTACATGTAAAACAAACACATATGAAATACATATACGTTGATCAATATCTTAACACCTAATATTTGATGGAGAAATCATTGCGAACTAGTACGTTTACGTATGGATGTTCATCCAAACCGTCCACACCGCACCGCAAAACACAGTTTAGAACTTCCGCGGTGCCGTTTGATACCAACCCGCACTATGCGGTACGGTTTGTGGTTTTGAGTTATCAAACCGCGGTTCAAAACACACTACATATTCTGTAAATTTTTTAATTTTATATAACACACACATACAAAACACACACACATATGTAGAATAATTTATTATTTATGTAATATTTTTAGACTTTGACTTTGATCCAATATGACAATTGTCAATATTAATAAATTACTTGGAAATGTCACAACTCACATCCAATTCAGTTTGAAGTTTTTTTTTTTTTACATTTTAGATTATTTTTAATTACACAATATGTATTTAAGAATTAGATGTATTGAAACTCTTTATTTTTTTTGGACCAGGGTCACTTTATCGTCAATTTGATAATGTATTTTTAAACTTATAATTATTGGATCCTAGACATAAAGTGCGATAGGTATAAACCACATTAACCGCACCACACCGCACTGCATTTTGCGATGCGGTATGAAGTTTATGCAGTGCGGTTTGGAAAAAATTTCAAACCACATATACCATGTCGTTTGCGGTTAACAGTTTGGCCTCAAATCGTACCAAACCAATATCGCAAACATATATATATATATATATATTATGTGTATGTATGTATGTGTGAGAAAGAGGGATTTGGGATGAAAGAAGGTTGGAGAAAGTAGTAAAAGAATTAAGTTATATAAAGACAAAGGCAACTATACAAAGTTTTGGTAGGATGTGCCGACCTTTTAAAGTAACAACTAACAACTGTAGGGATAAGGGCTCTTTGATGGTTTGTTGTTATCTCACCTATTCATGCTTTTGATCTCAAACGAGTGGCAATCTTTAGATCATAATTAACTATGTGTTTCAATCATAATAAAGTTAATTTAATTCATATCGATTCGACCCGTTTGGTTAAACGCTCGTATCACAAGAAAATCGAACTGATTCGGTGTTTCAAATTCAGATTTATGAAGTATGTTTATAAGACGGCTTGATCTTTTGATTTAACGACCTGAAAAAAGTTGTGGGGATCTTGTTGTTTCCGTCGGTTTGTGGTCTCTAAGCGTTGGACGTTTGTATGATGGGACAATGAGTAATAAAAAAAGATTTGGTTAAATGGTTGGACGTGACTTGAGGTAACGTAGAAGTCTTGATTCTAATTGTTTGGAAATTATGAGGGATATTTTACTGAGCTGGAACAGAGTATAAGACGTTTTTTAAGGTAAATAAGGGTTAGGGTGGATCCAAATTTTTTGACGAGCGAGTGCACTTTTAAGGTAGATCAAAGGCGTGTAAAGTCACGATTTAGTTTTGTGAAAAAATCAGTTGTATCATTTTGGAGAATAAAAATACGTTTTTTCTGAATTAATCAAGCTTTTAAGCAAAATGCAAGACTCTTCTTATGAGTAAGTCTTATTTGTTTTCAGCCGAATTCCACCATTTCGACTGATTTTTTACATATTTCGAGGGACTTTCTAGATTTTTTTGGGTTGATTTTGAAAGATTTTTTTTAATTATTTTGGTTGATTTTGATGAGTTTATTTCGGTTGTGGTTGATGTCTCTTGTATTAATTTACAATATCTCAGAGCACCCTTAGGGTCCGTTTGGTTTACGAAATTCGAAGGAATTTGATAGAATTGGAATGGCAAATTCCTTTGACCAAATTTCAATTCATTTGTTTGGTTCATTTCTTGAAATGGATGAAATCTTTCAAATTCCATTAAAAATTACAAATTAATGAATTCATCATTACTTGTCAAAATGGAAGGAAATGAATTTCATCACCACCCACCACGACCATGCTACTATTGTTCGTCATATTCCCCACACCTAACCCCCCCATCACCACACCACTATTGTCGCCGCCACCCATCTCCACCCACCCCACCACTAACCACCATGCCACTACTATTATCATCACACCTACCTACCCTCAGTCATTCACTGCACATCCCTATTACGACCATACTACTATCGTTACTGTCACGTCCCTAACCTAATCCCCACCACCACACCATTATTGTTGTCGTTACAACTACCACTCACCCCCACCCCACCCTACCCAACCCTACCCTACCCTACCCCAACCCACCACTAACCACCATATCACTACTGTCGTCGTCATATCCACCCACTCCCAGCCACCACACCATTATTGTTGTCGTTACAACTACCACTCACCCCCGCCACACCCTACCCTACCCTACCCTACCCTACCCCAACCCACCACTAACCACCATATCACTACTGTCGTCGTCATATCCACCCACTCCCAGCCACCATCTCACCACTGTCATCGTTACATCTACCCTACCACCCCGCCACCCATCCCTACCACCTTGCTCCGTCCCTAACCAAACTCTACAACCACTATTGTTGCCTTCACAACTGCCACTCACCCGCATCCCAACCCACCACTAAACCCCCATGCCACTATTGTTGTTGTCATATCTACCCATTCACAGGCCCCAGCCTCCCGACCACTATCCCACCACTATCATCGTCATAGCTACCACCCTGCCCCACCCCACCCCACTTTACCCTACTCCAACCCACCACTAACCAACATCCTATCATTATAGTCGTCACATCTACCATCCTACCACCCACTGCCCCACCCCCACATCCTTGCCCCCATCCTTCCCCCCCCCCCAATAAGCCATACCTATGGAACAGGGGCGGGGCAAGAGTGGTGGGGACGGGGTTGGGGTGGCGTGGCTGCGTTTAGGTATGGGTGGGGTGGGGTGATCGCGGTGATGACAACAATAGTGACATGGTGATTGGTAGGGTGTGGATGGGGCGATGAGTGCGATAATCCAAATAAAGACGATCATTTCAATTCTTTTGAGAGATTTATTCCAATTCCTACTAATCAAATGTGTGGTCAAATTCCATCAAATTCCTTCAAAGTTAAGTTTCTTTGATAGATTCCAATTCAATCAAATTCTATTTTATGAACCAAACAACCCCTTAAAGTTCAACGTATGCATGTTTAATACACGAAAAAGCTTATATTTACAAAAACGGTTGAGCGGGTGCATGAGACACCACTGGGTCCTTCATAGGTCCACCCTTGCCAAAGGTAAAGCTGTGATGTATTTATGAATGACTCACGAGGTTTTCTGCATAACAACAATACTTGGTTTTGTGATCATATTATACCTTTTTCAAGTGTGATACAAAAAGACTAAAAGGATTATATGTTTCTTAAATCCTATCTGATAATCAAACATTACTATAAATAATTCATTATGTCATAAATATAGCGAAGCGTTAGTAGCAATCTTTCTATCAATTACTTTCCTTGCCATCTTGATTGAATGGAAGCCCCCCTATCAAGCAAGAAAGAAGCGGCATTCAATCGATGTGGGCCTTTCCCTTCTGCGTGGATCTGTCTTTCTGGCTTCTGGCCTACTCAATTCCTTCTTTCTTCCCCAGCGAAATGTAGTAGGAACAGCCTTCCCGCAGTCGCATTAAGGAGACCTGGCATCCCGCCCAGAGTTTTACCTTCTCCACTCATACGGGTTCTTCTATTGAAGAGATTCCCCTTGAGGTGGGGCGTACATAAGAGCGGATAAATTTCGTTCTTATAGTTTATCTTTGAAAATGTAGGTAAGCTTAGACCCATGGCTCGCCAATATGGGCTATTAGTCTTCTATTAAGTTTTTCTAATATTAATTATAAATCTTAATAATTATATTTTTATGAAAAAAAAAATATAAATGATTGGGCGAAAGTATCATATTATTTTTTGTCCATGTCTACCCATTAATTTTAACATGTTTTCGGGGTGTTCAATTAACATACATTAGGTGAATCTGATTCAATCCAATCGTCCATTAGATGTTGAAATTTATCATCTGATCCAATCCAAGCCAATGAATAATTGGATGCGATGTGTTCCATTCATTGGATATCACTATTGGTTATTCATTGAATTTATAAAAATGTGAATTATTTATATATAGTTTAACTGAATGATAGTTGGATGACAATCAGATTAGTAATTTGATGTTTATTCGATAATTTATTAGAATCAGAATTGTCATCCAACAGTTGACTGATACAATTTGAATGCTGGAAATTTTGAATCTGGTCCAATTTATTACAATTGGATACCCATTTATGGTTAGTTAGTCTGTTTAAATTATATTAGATGACTTTTGGTGCACTCCCTAAAATTTCAATTAGGGGCTATTCATAATTGCTGAATGGTTTGGTGGTGATGGTTAAGTGGTCATAATGATTAAAATGCTTTTATGATATAGTGCAAAACGAAATATGGTTATTTGATAATTATTCAGAATGAAATTAGGGTTTTGAACGGTTGAGGTAGACCCCAAATACAAAATCATTCAAATGGTTTTAGAACCATTAAGAGACATATTTTCCATTTTGCTAAAGAAGATTTTCACCTCTTAGTCTTTCAGAGGCTTTCTTTTAATGAAACTATTAAGAGTTAAACAAAACAACTTCTAAGAAGTGCAAACCTACTTTTCTAACAAACAACCTGGTTCGGATCTAACCGATCATCTTATCCGTGAACATCTCAACTCATAATCTTACACTTATATTTTTGTAACATTAGAGTGACAAAAACTAATAGATTAAAGATGTCCAAAAATAAACTCTAAAACAAAACCCTTTTTGCACAAAGTACAACTTTTGATGCACATAATCTATACTATATTATAAAGCATTTGGCTAAAACTCTTAAAAACTCTTAAACTCTTAAAACTCTTAAAAAGTCTTAAACCCGTTTATCCCTAAATAATTTCATCCATATCCGATTTCATCTCATTTCTGAATTCGTGTAACTAACTGCAGATAAACACAATCAAATACA
>NC_037534.1:8854660-8865952 GCF_001531365.2 Cynara cardunculus var. scolymus | reverse complement strand
GATATCTTCAAACATATATTTTATTCAAAAATAAAAACATCATCTCTTTCTCAAAATCACATAAAGTCATATTATAACATCGACTGAGATAAATAATAAAATGAAATATTAAAATCACGATGTATCTCGTTGCATTGCGCGAGTACGCTTCTAGTACACATTAAAAGTGTGTGCATGTTTCTTTTGGATTTAAGATATCTTAAATATTAATTAATAATATTTAATATTATTTATTAAAGTATTTATATAAACAAATATGGTATGACGATTGACTTGATAGCACAATGCCTCATTGCTTTTGGATTTATAAGATGCAGGAAAGCACATCTCATATGTAATAAAGTATTTATATTTTTAAAGCACAAGATAATTATAAATAATTATTATATAAAATTTAGTTAACAATAATTTAAGTTACGATATTTGTCTTTTGTTGATTAAATCCGAGTAATCCGTAACAAGAATTTGAAATAAAATATCGGATAGAAAGAAAACTGAAACTATCTGTTTTATAAGATAATATAGATGATCATATATCATTATATATCTCCGAGGATTTTTGTAACATCCCAGGATCCACATTTGCATATAATCATGTATTTCATATATTAAAAAAAAAATACAAATACACATTCAGTCCCAAATATGTATACAAAAGCTACATTATAAAAGTAGTTACCAAATTTTTCTACAAAATCCCTATATAAAACTTGTATTCATAAATAGCATGCAGGTACAAATAACAACACATTATCCCAAAATCCATATGCAGGCAATCATATATTTTCTTCATAAATTTCCTATTTTTCTTATCAACTGGTTGCCTGACATGTAATGCATATTTTAAAACACCAAAATGAAGGTTAGACTTTGAGGTCTAGGGAGAAATCTCTTTTATACAATTATAGGGTGAATATCACCAAAACCCTTTTATACAACTCATATTTGTAATAAATAACACATATATAATATTTTGACAAAGTAACCCTCTTTTGCCACATCAAACCACAAAATACCCATTTATCACATAACACATGAACTCAATGCTTCACATAAAACAAACCATAAGCAAGGCCAATCCAAAATCTAGGCCAACCAGAGCCCTTCTGGTCAACCAGAGCCTCTGATTCGTTTATCCAGAGCATTTTGGTCAAGAAAATGTTTAATATTTAAAGATTTGGGTTTCAAATACATTGAGAGAGCGTCTAATTAAATATTAAAATCAACCAGAGCCCCTCTGGTTCCTTTACAATATGTTTAAATATTTTTCCAAGGTTTAAATGAACAACCAGAAGAAAAGTCATCCAGAAGCCAACCAACTAGAGGCCCTTTAGTCAAACAGAGCCCTCTGGTCCTTAAAACAGTAACAAGTTTATTAGGACCAAAATTATCTTATATATCATGAAAGTTTTATTAAAGCAAATTGGGCCAAGAATGGAAGTCTATAGACTTATCTTCAGAGATATGAACTGTGCTTACAAGACTAAGTCTAAATTAGCAAACTTATTTTTAGAGATCTGAAAAAGAAGATTTTGACTTATCTTCAGAGATCTGAAGAAGAAGACTTCAGACTTATCTTCAGAGATCTGAAAAACAAGTCTGAAGAGTCATTCTTCAGAGTTCGGGTGAGACAAACTCAAGTCCTCGCAACATGCTGGTGCGAGAACCTAAACTACTTGCATCATACACAACAAGACCAACCAAAAGAATGACCAACAAGGCCAACTAAAAGCAAGGGTCAACCATAGCTCATCTGGTCTTACTAACCAGAGCTCCTCTAGCCAACCAGAGCCTCTGGGTCGAGAAAATGTTAAAAATACTTGAAAAAATTTGGATTTCAAATACAACCAGAGGTCCTCTGGTTAAACATGAAGACCAACTAGAGCCCCTCTGGTTCCTCAACAACCGATCACTTTATCAAAACCACAACTTATCGCATAAATAGGATGCGACAACCCCATGTTCTCGCATCACACAGATGCGATAATTCAAGGTCATCGCATCACAAGGATGTGATAACAACAACTTCTCATCGAAAACCCAAATTTCACAACTCATTGCATCCATCCAAATTCTTCACATTATACACACCACTCAGAAGCAAGGCCATCCTAGTAGAAGGTCACCCAAAAGCAAGACCCTCCCAGTAAAAGGTCATCTCCATCGCAAGGCCATACTAGTAGAAGGCCACCCTGAAGCAAGACCCTCCCAATAAAAGGTCATCTCAATCACAAAGGCCATCCCAGTAGAAGGTCACCCTTATCCCAATATACTCAGCTTCTTGATATGCCACCCTTATTTTCACACTTGACATAATCATGATACACATCCACCCTTTTGCCAATAATGGCATCAAATTGTTTTATCTCAAAATCTCATATAGAAAACCATGCAGTTCTTATACCTTGTTTCCAAATAAGGAAAGCTTTAAAGAAAAAACTCACCATCATACTAAAAGTAGTACATAATCATTCAAAAATACCTAAGTACGAAACCATACGATTCCTTATTAAAACCATATCAAATGAAACTTATAAAGTAAAACTTACAATTAAAAACTCACCTTATGATCACAAAAATGAAGATGAACAACAACACATATTCAGATTATAATCATAGAATCAACTTCTACTTCTTCTCCTTTGTGGTTCTGTTTTCTCTCAAACTTTAGAAATCAGAAGCTTTTCTTTCTTTTTGTCCAAATTCAATGAGATAAGATAAAATCTTATTACTCATTTTAATATTCATGAGATAATAAAAATATCTTATATAAAATAACCATATAAACAATAAGAGGCGATGGAGATTTATAAACATTTAAGCACATAAACAAATTAAACCCCTCAACTTACCATCATTATTCAAAATTAACCCTCAACTTTATAACCCACAAACCCGATTATCACATTTTTTTGTATATTTTGTATTATTAATAATTTATTAAATATTCAGGTGACGATTTAATGCTTATGATTTTCGAATTAATTAGAACTATCAAATAATTAATGATTAATTGCATTAAGGTGAAATATACTTAATTTCACTTCGTCGTTAAGCAAACCAATTCAACCATCAAAAACTCATTTTCTGTGTATACAAGACATTTCAGATTAGAAAGTCTAATTAAATTTTTTCTAGAAACTTTTTTTGGTTTACAAAGTTAAAATGTAGTTTTTTAACTAAAAAGGAATTGATCTGATTCATCTTAGTACACTTCATTAGTGTTGACATTTATTTATAATTAATCCAAAGATGAAGATATTTTATTACGCTTCTCACCAAAATGCAACTATATATATGTATATATATATATATATATATATATATTTTATATTAACAATCAAAAGGTAGGATAATGTTTGCATAGCTATATAGATAAACAAATTGAAGCATGATAAGGGTGACATAAAGGATTTGTGCATGGGGACACATTTTTGGTATCACTTTTTATCATCATGATAGAGAGATAAGGAGATAAAGAGTTACTAAGTTAAAGGTGTTGGAAAACATGGACGGACCTAGAATTTTATTTAAACGGTGGCATCGTTTGACCATAAGAAAAAAAATATAGAATTTTTTTTTCAAACGGTGACACCGTTTGACTATAAGAAACAAATATACGGAATTTTTTTTCAAACGGTGGCACCGTTTGACTAAGAAAATGACACTAACATGATTCGGACTTTGGTGTGAGTTAGAATAAAAGCCTTGCATACCAACTCTACCAAATAAAACTTGTTCTTATTGTAGTTTCAAAATACATACGGTGACATACAACAAATTAATACGGTTGCACCGTTCACGAAACCTAAATTTTTTACCCTTCGGCGGAGAAACGATACGGTGGCACGTGCCACCCATGGCACCTATGTAGGTCCGCCTATGTTGGAAAAATCATCGAATTGAAACCCAACCATAAAATTTTAACCGATTTAGTCAACAGGTTAACTACATAATGTGATTTAGTTTTAGTTTGACGAATCCGGCAATTCACATTATGTTATTGAAGAAGACGACGATTATATTATATGATCCAATTTCAGCCTAATAAATTACAAAGATAAAATAATAATGAAATGTTTGGATCTTTTAGTTTATGATTCATACATTGACAATCAGGATCGTGGTTGAATAGGAGTTAAGATGACAAGTGTAAGAAGAGATTTGGACCGTTGATCATTTTTAATCCACAACTGATAAATTACGTTTTAAAAGGGAATTGATCCGGTGTATCTCATTAGTGTTGATCTAGTGGTTCTTTTTAATTAAGATTGATGAACGAAGATCCTTTATTACTTTTCTCATCATAACTTTCGTTCTCATAGGAACTCAAACCCTTGAATCATAAATTAAAAATTGCCTCAATATGTATCCTTAATTTAAATGCAATATGAAAGCATACCATAATTCTTAACCTTCTTGTTTTATCCTAATTAATTTTGAAGTTTGAATTATATCCAAACACTCCATTTTTAACCATTGTTTTGTTATTTCGATCATTACAATAAAATTAGGTTTATAGTAAGGTATACAAAAAACCGTCAATCCATGAAACCTGTCCGACCCAACTCGCTAACAACCCAATTAAACTCAACCTGTCAAACTGTAAAACCGTCAATTAAGAAGGTTGGAGTTGTGTCAAATCTAAGCCCAATCCTACACAACCTGTCAAACCCCCACTAATATATATTTTTATAAAATTATATATATATATATATATATATAGAGAGAGAGAGAGAGAGAGAGAGAAAGAGAAAGAGAGAAATGAGCGATCAAATGAAAACCACCCTCATTTGTACAAACCGTACAAACCACTCTCATACGTCGATTTCATTGTTTAATCTTATGAAATTTTTTCATGAAATTGTTTAATCTTGTGAAGTTGTTTCATATAATACTTTTTTTGATGAATTTGTTTCATATATGGTTATGAAATTGTTTCATATAATACTTTTTTTGATGAATTTGTTTCATATATGGTTATGAAATTGTTTCATATAATATTTAATGAAATTTTAATGAAACTGTTTCATGTATTTTTCTAAAATTAAAATAATAAAGACGATAATATCCATGATTAACACCTTCCACAATAAAAATGGTTAATCAACCTCTCGTAGTTACAGAAAAATGAACAAAATGAAAAATTATGATTGGTTGAATGAGGTTTTCACGGCTTTTACAAATTGAGTGATTTTTATTTGAACGTTCCCCTATATATATATATATATATATTTATTTATTTATTGTGGAGGGTGTTAATCATGGATATTATCGTCTTTATTATTTTAATTTTAGAGAAATACATGTAACAGTTTCATTAAATTTCATTAAATATATATATATATATATATATAGGGGAGCGTTCAAATAAAAACCACTCAATTTGTAAAAACCATGAAAACCTCATTGAACGGATCATAATTTTTCATGTTGTTCATTTTTCTGTAACTATGAAAGGTTGATTAACCATTTTTATTGTGGAGGGTGTTAATCATGGATATTATCGTCTTTATTATTTTAATTTTAGAGAAATACATGAAACAGTTTCATTAAAATTTCATTAAATATTATATGGAATAATTTCATAACCATATATGAAACAAATTCATCAAAAAAAAGTATTATATGAAACAATTTCACAAAATTAAATAATTTCATAAAAATTTTTCATAAGATTAAACAATGAAATCGACGTATGAGGGTGGTTTGTACGGTTTGTACAAATGAGGGTGGTTTTCATTTGATCGCTCCTATATATATATATATATATATATATATATATATATATAATAAAAAAACTATGATACCATGTGATTAAATGAGGATCTACGAACTGTACACAAAGCCACCAATGATTTATTGAAGGAAGTAGAAGAAGCCACACTAATATATACACTACAATAAAATTGGGTTTATAGGACATCCCCAATCTTTAAGTGTCTTAATAGACCGTTTTATAAGACTTAATTTATAGGATCAAAATATACAGTGTCATATTTAAATGTGTTGTAATAAGTTTATATGACGCTTTTAAGCGTCTTAACAAGTTTTTTAAGATATTTTTAATAAAAAATGTCGCATTAGCAACTTTATAGGACACTTTTGAGAAAGTGTCCTATAAACTCAATTTTTATAGGACATTTGTTTTTATAAGACACTTTCTCAAAATTGTCCTATAAAGTTGCTAAGGTGACACTATATATTAAAAATGTCCTAAAAAACTTGTTAAGACGCCCAAAAGCATCATATAAACTTATTACAACACTTTTAAATAGGACGTTTTATTTTTTTGGTCCTATAAACTAAGTCTTATAAAGAGGTCTATTAAGACACTTAGAAATTGGGAGTGTCCTATAAACCCGATTTTGTTGTAGTGATAATTTTTATAAAATTATATATATTTATATAAAATAAAAAATACTATGATATCATATATCATGATTTATATGATATCATTGATATGAGATATAGATTTGTGTATGTTTATATGTGTGTATGTGCTGTATATGTATATATATATATATGCGTATATATCTATGTACATATGTATGTGCAGTGTAACGTATATGTGCATGTATCTATGTATACATGTTGGTTACTGATATGCATATGATAGAACTAAGTGTATATATACGTTGTATATCTACATTTATATGTGTATACATATGAATGTAAGGATATCGTCCTTAATTAAACATTAAAAACTCGGATTTGGTCCTTCATCCTAATACTCGTTAATGTTTTCTGTTAAATACAATTAAATAAAGGGTATTTTAGTTATTTTATGCAAGTTTCTGACGACTAACATACCCATCATTTAACCAAGTGGTAATTGATTTAAAATAAAAAAATTTAGATAACTAAAATACCCCTCATTTAGTTAGACTTAATGAAAAAAATTAATGGCCATTAGGAGAAGGGACCAAATCCGACTTTTCGAAGTTTAAGGACGACAGGGACCAAAAGTGATTAATAAAATTATTATTTATTAATTTATAATAATTTTTTAATAATAAACGAATAAGTAATAATTATATAATAATTAATAAATAAATATTCTTCAATTAATAATAATTATTTAATAATTAAATATTCTTTAATAATTAAGGATTGAGTTCCAATGAGCAGAGAAGTTATAGTGAGAAGAGTAAGAAGAGATTTCCACCTTGTATCAATTATAATTGAATGTCAACACTAATGAGGTGCACCAAATACACCAAATCAATTCTCTTCTAAAGTGCAGTTCATGGATGAACATGAGATTAAAAATTATCAAGAGTTAAGATCTCTTCTTATGCTTCTTATCATAACTTCGCCACTTACACTATCCTTCATATAATAATTAATAATTAATTATTGTTTAACATAAATTATATATTATATAATAATAATATTCAGTAATTTGTAATTAAATATTATTTAATAACAATAAAATTGATTTTGTTTATTATTTATAAAATAATAAATTAACTTTATTTAAATTCAAAACATTGACGGATCTGCAACTACCGACGGAGTTTCCATCGCCATATTCACACCACCACTACCTCCTCCATAGTCCCCTTCCTCCGCTATTGGCTACTCCACGTGTAGAAGCCATCGACACCGCTCCTTCACCATTTTCTTCTCCAACCACCACAACTACCACTACCACTACCACTACCACCACCATTGTAAGTTTTTTAGTGTTGATATTGATTTTTTTTTTGTGAAATTAATTCATTATTTAATTTAATCGGGAACAAACGATCGATTAAGCATATTGAAGGTTCCTTCTCGTAGATTATTTTAGAAGAGTGGGAAACCGATCATCTTGAAGAAGCCGAGTGTAACACCCCAAATCCATATTTGCATAAAATCACATATTTCATTTAATATAAAATATAAATATACACATTGGTCACAAATGTACAACTGCTATATATAAAAGTAGCCACATTTTTTTTTTCATTTACATCTAGTACATGACTTGCAGACATAACAAGTTCTCAAGTACATGCATAATAACATCTTTTAAAAAATCCACATATGTAAAACAATCATAACTTCTTCACATCTTTCTCTTTCCCTTACTCTCCACATGTGTCTGACCTGTAATGCACATTATAAAAAAAATGAGAGTTAAATATAAGGTCTACTGAGAAATCCTTTCTAGTTGCTATTACCGGGTAAAAATCACCAACACACTTTTAGATAGTCGTTATTTGTATCGGTAACAAGTAAACAATGTTTTATTGAAACAAACCTCTTTGCCGCATCATATAGATGAGACAACCTCATTTTTATCGCATCAACATTTGAAGTACCAAAGTTATCGCAACAATCATAAATCACTACAACTTTTTATCGCATCATATCAATCTTGTCGCATCATTAATGCGATCACAATTCCTCGCATCATATTGATGCGATTACCTCACTTTGTCACATCACACTGATGCGATAACCCATTTTGTCACATCACAAGAATGTGATAACACCCATTCCTCGCATCACAAGGATGCGATAACACACATTCCTTGCATCACAAGGATGAGATAAAATCAACTCATCGCATCATGAAGATGCGATAAACCACAATCATTGTATTATGAAGATATGATAACCGTTTCAATATGATCAAAATCTCATTTTTACATACAATTGATTTTGTCATCCTTATCCTATTATACGTCTCTTCTTTTATCCCACCCTTATCCCACCCTTATCCCAAAATACGTGTCTCCTGATGATGCCACTCTTATCTCAGTATACGTCTCTCCTGATTATGCCACTCTTATCCCAAAATACACATCTCTTGATTATACCACCCCTTAGAATGTTCCTACGAATTTATAGATTTAATATAATTTATTTTTTTAAAATCATCTAATGCATTCCGTAGAAAAATTCTAAGGGGGCGTTTGGTTTGATGGAATGATTTTGAAGGATGTGGATTTCGTGAAAGAATTTGAAATTGAAGGGATTTGGATTTAAAAGGATTTGGAATCTTTAGATTTTTCTATGGATTTCCGATGACTTATTTAATTAACTTTAGAATTGATTTTTAAAATACATTGATGGATTCCTTATGAAACTTCGAGGAAAATTTTAAGAATTTTCAACGAACTTCTATAATTAATTTAAAAATTAGGCAGAGTCCTTTGGTGTCCCTCCGGTCAAGAATTGGGGCCTCCAATCACTATTTTATCTCTTACCTTTCTTCGTTCATGGTCTGATATTCTGGTGTCCTAGGCGTAGAGGAACCACACCAATCCAAACTCAACTTGGTGGTTAAACTACTGCGTGAGGATACTGTAGAGGAGGTCCTGCGAAAAAGTAGCTCGACGTCAGGATGATAAAAAAAACTCCATACCTCCCGTTCTTCATACTTTTTCAATACGAAAAAAAAATTCAAAATAAAAATGTTGTTTTATTAAAAACCCCAATTATGACATTTTTAAATATATTGATGGATTCCGTCGGAAATCCATCACTGATTTCCGACAGTG
Source organism: Cynara cardunculus var. scolymus (assembly GCF_001531365.2). Lineage (NCBI taxonomy): Eukaryota > Viridiplantae > Streptophyta > Magnoliopsida > Asterales > Asteraceae > Cynara > Cynara cardunculus. The sequence continues at coordinate 8,856,458 of NC_037534.1, read as the reverse complement.
AAATTCTAGTTTCTAGTAGTGATGGGATGCGTTGGTGACCGGATTCGTCTATGATGGGAAACCATCAGTAATTCATCGGAAGATGTATATGTCGGTGATGCATTACCCCACGGCCAGACTTTCACCGGCCAATCGGACTATTACCGACGATTTTTCCGTTGATAAAAGTTCTCTGTTTTAATAAGAGTAGGTAAATAAGACGCATAGTGACGACTCGTTAGGAAGATCAAGACCTTAGCTGTTTACTAGGAATAAGATATATTTGATAACATTTGTACTTAGAAAAATAGAAAATGGAACATTTGAAAACATGTAAAATGGAAGTATTAAAAACTAGAAGGCATATAACGCTAAAACTTATTTATAGACAAAATATCTTTCAATCGAGTATTTTATAATGGTATCAATGGAAATTATAGAATTAGAATTTGAACATAATGAAAAGGAACACATGCCACATTCTTTTCACTGCTAACATGCGCCTCCACCATCATACTAATAAAATGTAAAGGCAATATATATATATATATATATATATATATATAGAGAGAGAGAGAGAGAGAGAGAGTGTGTGTGTGTTCAACACATTATATTTGTACAACCAATGCAACTCAATAAATTGAAATATTTATGGAAATGATGAGAGTTCATTTATTATGATTTGAATATTTATGGAAGATGAATAAAGTTTATTAATTATGATCAATACTTTATATTAGAAAACAATCAAAACTTCTATGAAATCACATATTCATCAAATGAAATGGACGGTTGAGATTGGGTTGTATTGGTTGCACAAATGTCAATGGTTGTATAATAACCAAACTCTCTCTCTCTCTCTCTCTCTCTCTCTATATATATATATATATAGGGTTGGGTCCACGTGAGACCAAGTGTTTTTCGTAAAACCCTTTAGACCAATTTATGTTCATTGATTAACTTTATAAGTTAACGATCCAATGGTCTAAAGTTGCACAATGACAATTTTGTGATTATTGAGAAGTCTCGTAGCAATTTTGTGATTATGAATGTTCAGATTATAGATTTAATCCAAGGGTTGAGAATTGGTCTTACAGGTCTCATGAAAAATCTTTGATCTCACATAATCCCAAGTCTATAAAATATATATATATATATATATATATATATATATATATAAAGTTTAGTCAATAAAAATGATTTAAATGAATGGAATCCAATGGGAATTCATAATTATGAATAACGATCGATATTGCTCAAAGATATTGATTCCAAATATATTCTCTAGCTATCTTTCTCGTATATTTTGTTCGATTTCTTTATTTTTCATCCACTTTCTATATTTTAATTCAAGAAACTGACATCTGTTAAGATTAAGAATTTCAATCGATAATATACGATCTATGCAAATAGTACTTATGTTGGTGTAGAGATATTGGTGCATAATACGTGATTATGAAAAACTGAGCCACCAATTTTTTTAAAGATACAAGTTATATCTATGCCGGTCTAGGTCTAATGTATAATACATACACATATATACATACATATGTATATACATAGGGAGAGGTTCACTTGAGAATTGATAAGTATTTGAGAAATAAAAAAGTGATCATATCCCTTCATATATATATACTAGAAGTGTACTCGCGCAATGCAGCGAGATACATCGTGTTTTTAATACTTCATTTTATTACTTATCTCAGTCGATGTTATAATATGGCTTCATGTGATTTTGAGAAAGCGATGATGTTTTTATTTTTGAATAAAATATATGTTTGACGATATCATAAAAATTTGACAAAAATATATCGATATT
>NC_037534.1:8851663-8853040 GCF_001531365.2 Cynara cardunculus var. scolymus | reverse complement strand
AATTCAGTTATGAGATGAAATCGGATAGGGATGAAATCGTTTAGGGATGAGCGGGTTTAAAAGTTTAAGAGTTTAAGAGTTTAAGAGTTTAAGAGTTTAAGAGTTTTTAAGAGTTTTAGTCAAATGCATTATAATATAGTATATATATGTAGGAGGAGGTTCAAAGAAGAACACTTTCATTTTACGAGAACGCAAGAACACCCTTATCACATGTGATAATACGCGTGAAGAGACCCTGTGATGTGCGGACGACGTGTTGTACGACTTAGGCTGCACCAAAGGTTGTCTGCGTCTATGATTTAGCATCACATGTGATGGTATTGATGGATTATAGTATTATATCAACAACCTTATCACATGTGATAATACTTGTGAGGGGGCTTAATGGTGTAAGGACGACTTGGCCCGCAACCAAAATCGCATCGAAAATCACAAACGTCTATAATTTAATATCACATGTATATCATATGTGATTAGGAATGGCAACGGGGAGAGTTCGGGCCGGGTATTAGTATCTACGTCCCCGAAACCGATAGCTAAAACCGTCCCCGTAACCGCCCCGATCTCCGTCGGGGTTCTTATCGAGGATCCCCATTGGGTCCCCGAGGTTTCCCCGATCCTCGTTGGGAACCCGTTAAAGTAAAATCATCTTTTTCACCGTTGGTTATACCGGACTCGAACCCGAAATTACAATATGCTAATTTTCACAATTAAAAGTAAATTACAATCTTTTAAAGATATAAGTTTAAATGTCTCAAACATAAGCGAACCAATTACAAACAATGTATTAGATTACGATATAAAACCAAACAGTATTTCAAACATCATACAACTAAAATCACGATTTTAGACAAATAAACTACACTTTTTCGTGAGCTTATTTACGTTGTTGATATAAAGTGGATAAAAGTCTTTTAAATTTTAATGTTACTATTTTCCTATATATATATGTATGTATATAAATTAAAATTAATATATAAATACATATCGGCCCGGGCAGGTGATCACCGTCCCCGCCCTCGTCCCCGTTAAAATCCCCGAATTTGTTCCCGATCCCCGCCCCGTCCCGTCCCCGAACCCGGTCCGAAAGTTTCGGTTTTTGGTTTTTCACCATCGGTTTCGGTTTTTTTTCCATCCCAAATATGTAATGAAATAATAATATCACATGTGATTATCTATAGTAAAAGAATGTTCTCTACTTCTCGTAAAATAAATATGTTTTCGTTTGAACCTTTCCATATATATATATATATATATATATATAGTTGGGTTCATACGAGAATAATACGTATCTATACTATATTATAAAACATTTGGCTAAAACTCTTAAAAACTCTTAAAACTCTTAAAAACTCTTAAACCCGTTAATCCCTATCC
>NC_037534.1:8813768-8847742 GCF_001531365.2 Cynara cardunculus var. scolymus | reverse complement strand
GAATTTCAAATAGTTAATTTGATACTAATATCGATATATTTTTGTCAAATTTTTATGATATCTTCAAGCATATATTTTATTCAAAAATAAAAACATCATCRCTTTTTCAAAATCACATAAAGCCATATTATAACATCGACTGAGATAAAGAATAAAATGAAATATTAAAATCATGATGTATCTCGCTGCATTGCGCGATTACGCTTCTAGTTTATAAAAATAAAACAATGAATATGGACCATGCATTTCATCATATAATACCTTAAATAATTAATTCTAAAAATAACTAAATAAGGGCATAAATGTAATTTAATTATACTAGAAGGATATTCGTGCAATGCATCGAGATACATCTTGATTTCAGTATTTCGTTTTATTCTTTTTTATGTCGATATAATATGGTTTTATGTGTTTTTGAGAAAGCGATAATGTTTTTATTTTTGAATAAAATATAAATTTGAAAATATTCTAAAATTTTGAAAAAAAATATATCGATATCAGTATCAAATTAAAACAATATTTAAAAAGAATTATAATTTTTGTCAAAAATCACATATGATTCACAATTAATTATTTTCTTTTCAAATTTTTTTCCCAATCATATGTGATTTAAAGCTTGACAAACAAAGATTCAAATTAAACATTGAAAAAGAATAATGAGAACAGAATTATATGCGATGTGTAGCAAAACAAATTTAAAATATATAAGATCATATGTACTTCAAAACATAATTCATGATTTCCACATATCACATATAATGTTGTAGATAACTTGCATTTCTTTTCCATTATAATCAATATCATATATGATACATTTCTGAAAATTAACGATTACTTTTTGAAAAAAAAATTGATTAATTGCGGATATCATATATGATTTTTCACGAAAATTGTAAAAAAATTCTTAAATAAACTACTTCAATAAAAATAAATATTTTAAATAAAAAACTTAATTACACTTATCTTAAATGTTGTAAAAATAAAAAATAAATAAATAAAAAATTAATCATGTATAAATCATGTAAACTATAAAAAATATGAATAAATACCTTAATTAAATACGTCGAATAATCTTTTTAAAAGTAAATGATTTTTCATATATAATCTGTATACAATAAATGACACATATGCTCATTTGGGCAATTTTTTAGAAAAAGTTTTATTTACGTCTTATTCAAATAAATGATTGGTCCAGAATTATTCTTTTATTTTTTTAGATACTGTATCATTCTTGAACTTCCCCCCCCCCCTCTCTCTCTCTCTCTCTCTATATATATATATATATATAGAGAGAGAGAGAGAGAGAGAGAGAGAGTTCGTTTCAAATACAACCCATCACATTTGTACAACCAATGCAACCCAATAAATTGAGATATTTTTAGAAATGATGAGAGTTCATTTATTATGATTTGAATATTTATGAAAGATGAATATGGTTCATGAATTATGATCAATACTTTATATTAGGAAACAATCAAAACTTTTATGAAATCTCATATTAATCAAATGAAATGGATGATTGAGATTGAGTTGTATTGGTTGCACAAATGTCAAGGGTTGTATAATAACCAACCTATTTCTTTCTCTCTCTCTCTCTCTATATATATATATATATATATATGTAGTGGAGGGATAAAATGCAAACCAAACTATTAGTACAAACCATGAAAACTGTCGATTTCATTGTTTAACTTAGTGAAAAAGAATTCATGAAATTGTTTAATATTGGTGAAATTGTTCCAAATAATTCTTTTGTTATGAAAATGTTTTATATATTTTTGTGCCTATGTAAAAAGTTAAATTGTTTCATGTATTTCTTATTTTGATGAAATTTGTTTACTAAAATTAATAGAATGAAGATGATAATGTCCATAATTATTTGAAACAATTTCATCATATTAAACAATTTAATGAATTTTTTTACTAAAATAAACAATGAAATCGACCCTTTTCACGGTTTGCACAAATGACTTAGTTTGCATAATATCTTTCATATATCTATATTACATTAATAACCATTTAAACCAAAGTCTTAAATACAAGCCTTTAAGCACAAGGTACAACCATTTTATGCAAGAATTTCAAAAATCTCTTTATTGCAACTCATTAAGTATGATGTACAAGGTTTTTATGCATTGACTTTATTAGCAATGGTCAGACCTTGCTTTTTCTCTTCTCTTCCTTTTCCAGAAAGTCCCTTCTGCCAAGACTAGTTTGGGTAAGGTCAAAATAGCCTCCTCCTAGCTTTCTTCTGTTCTTCTTCCTTTTCCAGCTTCCTTTCCTGGTCATGATTCAATATAGACACAGACACACACACACACACACTAGTTATGTATCCACACAATGCGTCGTGATGTTACATTTGAATAAATGTAAGTGAACATATTGATTACGATTTATGAAACATTACTAATTGCATTCAGATTTATCGGTCATGAGCTTAATTTGTTGATCATCCAAGAAAAAGCTAAGGTGAATGAAAAATTCTTATCTCTTCATTTGAATTGGAACATGTTATATTCAGACGAAAATAGATTTGGTTTTGTCAAAACATATTTTTGTAAGCTTCGCTTGTTTCAGTTCAATTAATGATCCAAATTCTAAAACAAATACTATCAAGTGCGTGAACTCGAAAACAAAGATTAAGAAGTCGTTTACCAAAAGTTTGTCGCGTAAACGCTTATCGGCAAGAGTCACCACTATCCTTTACCATGTCGAATAACATTCTCAGCTATGAAAATGAATTGTTTGTAAGCATTTCTTACCTACTAAGCGTTAACCAGGTGCTTGCCATGGTCACACGGTAAAGTAAATGACCCGATAAAGTTACTTATAGGACACTATTGTGTAATACATAAAAGGTTACCACTGATAGAAATTTATATATGATAGAATCTACGTCACGTTAATTTTAGATAACAATTTATACACATTTTCTAAATTTAAATGTAAAATTAGAGGTCAAATAATTCAATATGAACATTACAAGTTCATGGACAATTTTTTTAATCTTCAAACTGATTGAGACGAGGGCAAACCAGGGAGCAGCAGATTAGGAGGTGGGAGACCAAGGATCTCGGTGGAAGACAACAACACTCAGAACTGATAAATAGTGACGGGTTAGGCGGTATTTAGCAACAAATGAGTGTACTTGCAATAGAACATTAATAACTTGATCATTTATGTTTTATTAAAGGATTTAAACTTATAAGCAAATTAATCTAGAGATTTTGAAAATAACTTTCATAGTAAAATACTATAGTGCCCCAACCCAAATCAATAAGTGCACCAAATTATTTCTTGTTCAACATAAAATGATGGTATATGTTAATGGTAGACCAAAATTTGGGGTATTAAAGAAAGCCATATATAGTGGTTAATAAAAAAAAGAAACTTCGAGATCACAATTTCTATTTATTTGGGATGAATTGTCATAAATCATAATCCCTTAAGGTAGCGTTTGGTACGTAGACATGATTGAACTGGACTGGAGAGAATAGAACTGAACAAGATTGTATAGGATAAGAGGGCATGACTGGACTAAGCAAGGGTCTGTCTGGTGTTTGGTACGACTAAGAGTGGATAGGTCATAAGTAGACAAGTTGCCGCTAAAAGTTATTTGGTGATTTTATGTATCATATAATAATCATAATTAACATAAATAAAGTAAATAATTTTACTTATAAATATTTTTTACACAAATTTCATGTACATAAATACATACATTTTGAAATAACTTATTATAGTTCGGAAAAACCCGATCTGTGTAAAGGAAAAAGTATGTTTTATTCGCTTTGAAAGATCTTTATCAATTGGTGATGGCACGGTGAATATTGTTGCAGCAACAATGATTATGGAGGTAGAGGCATTCGTGATTGGTGGGGGACGTATGGTGGTAGTTATGGTTGAGGTGGAGGTGGAGGTAGCCGATGGTGCTAGTGGTTGTGGCGGTCAGTGGTGGTGGTTAGTGGCCGAAGATGGTTGTGTATGTAGAGGCAGTGATGGTTTAGGGACGATAGTGATTGTGAAAGATGTGAAGATGGTGGATATTGGTGGTAGTGGCTGTCGACATCGGTGAAGGAGGTAGTCGTGACCAATGTAGTAGAGGTAGTGGTGGTGGTGGGCAGTGGTAGTAAAGGTGGTTGGAGGTGGCCCATGGTGCTAGTGGTGGGAATGGACGGTGGTGGTCGGTGGCCGATGGTAGTTATGAAGGTGATGGATGTTTTTGTAGTGAAGGAGGTGAAGGTGGTGGTCGATGATCGATGGTGGTAGTGGAGGTGGTGATAGACGATGGTAGTCAATGGTTGACAGTGGTTATGGAAATGACGAGACAATGGGTTTTCTCTTATACTCTTCTGTTATGTCTCATGTATCATACGCAGCCTAACTGACCCCACAAATCCACTTTCCATCAATGTTGGTGAGGGTGACAAGTATTTTCCAATAAATTATTAAGAATTTCACAATAAAGAAATATAAAAATAAGTAACTTGTAGTATCAAGAAACCATACATAATTTGCCACACCTTTTTTGATACTCATATTCTTTCTTTTTTTTAGTGATTCCAATAAGTGTGATTATTGGTGTTCATTGAGGAATAAAATTGTCTACAAAAGTAGCATTGGTGAAATCAAAAGGTGACGTTACCTTCCTTTTTAAAATACTCATAACATGGTATATAATTGTGTGCTTCTAAATTATTAATCCTACACCACACATAATTCAATGGAAGGAACAATATATATATATATATATATATATATATATATATATAGATTAACCTGGATATCCAACCCGCTATGCGAGCCGACTAATTTCAGGACGGCCACCTGCTTTGCAGATAGTCCGAAGTCACCGCATTTGAACCTTCGTGGCCACAAGGGGATTTTTATTTCTCCTTGGATTTGAACCTGAAACCTTCTAATACTTTTGACATTTGAAGCCAAACTCAAACCAATCGAACACCACCCTTGTGGTTACAAATATATAATTGGCAATTATTTAAAATAACAAATTTTAAGTTTCAAAAACGAATTGAAAATGGTAGGATGAATTTTAAATTTTAAAAAATAAATGAAAAAGTGGTAATAAAGTACTTAATGGACAAAATAGGCATGTTAATTGTGCTAATATAATACTTAAAAAAGATTTCTTTAAAATTTATATGATACAAAAAACATGACTTTTAAACACAAGAATTGCAATAAGATTATAAAATAAAGTTATACAACTTAACATTTTATATCTTTATGATTAAATTTTTTTTATTGTATGTTTATTCACATATTTGTTGGTAGTTTTAGTGTTATCAAACATTTTAGTGTAATTATAATTTATATGAGATCGGCAGTCTTTATTCGATAAACTGTTATATCAATTAAGGTGTGAAATACATACTCTTAAAAGCTAACACAGACCAAAGATCAACATGAAGTCAGGGTGAAGGGTTTTGCGGCCCCTCGAAGGATCCAAAAGGCAGCACTCTGGCGGTAGTCCCATTTGAACCTTCCCTTATGTAGTAGGGTTCGATGAGATCAATTTAATTTTGATGAGAACATGCACATTGGACCTTCGTCTACCATCATCCACATGGATATAGACATTCATTTAGCGCTGCATATTACTTGTACCACTATGTTTAAAATTTCAAAAAATTATTCATGTTAAAGGGGACTGAAAGTATGCATAAGCAGTTGAAGGTGAAATCTGAATCTGAATCTGAAGGTGAATGTGAATGTGAATGTGAACGAAGGTTTGTGTGTTTTTTTTAAGGCATCAGATGAAGATAAAAGCAGATGAAGTCAACGTTTTTGTAGGCCAATAAACAAAAAAACTAATTGAATGGTTCAAAATGGTATTTACCAAATTCATTTGTAAGTTCTCACATGATCTTAACTATAGTTGTGTCTATGTATGAGTGTGTGTGTATATGTATATATATATATATATATATATATATATATATATATAAAAGAGAAACGAAAAGATTTGGAATGAGATGTTACAAATTTATATGTGTAAGTTGCTTTTATGGTATTTAATGATGTTCATAGGTGTTCATAAGAATGTGTGCATAACTATAAGACGTTCATAACAATATGGTGTTAAATAAGATTTAGTGAACATAATCACATTGTCTATATTAATGAACATAATCACATTGTTTATATTAATGAGCATAATCACATTGTTCATAAGTGAACTTATGTTCATATAGAGGGATATACACATGTGTATATTAATGTCCATAATAATGGAGATATTTTTATTAGTGACAATAGATTAATTTTTGTATGAATATTAATGTCATTAATGGGCAGCTATAAACTTTTGAATTTTGTTCCAATAATACCCTTCTTCATGTATGTTCATCTTAGATGAACATATATTATATTATTAGTTATTACAAAATTGTCATCCATTGATTCACAAGATGAATGGTTGTGATAGGTTTACATGTTACTACCATAAATTGGGTTAACAAAAGAACTTACCCCTCTATATATATGTATATATATATGTATATGTGTGTGTGTGGAAAGGTTCATTTGAGAAGTGGTAAGCATTTGAGAAGTAACTGATCTTAGCTATTCATCTGGTTAACATTTACGACTTTAGCTGTGGAGCACCAAATAATTTTTTGCATGAGTATGCGGAATATAGATTGGTAGTTTTGTAACTTTTACAAATAGGCGGAAAACGGATTCATATGTGAACCCGAGTGATTCGCATATGAACATATTGTTCATATGTGAATCAGTTAACTATTTCATATGTGAATCACACGAGTTCATATGTAAATCAGTTAATTAGTTCTTTATGTGAATCAGTTAATTATTTTATATGTGAATCAGTTAATTAGTTCATATGTGAATTACACGGTTCACATATGAACATATGGTTCATATGTAAATCTTACAGATTCAAATATAAACATATACTTCATATGTGAATCACACAGGTTTACATATAAATCTGTTCGCCTCCTATTTGTGAAAGTTATGAAATTACCCACTTTATTTTCTACAAAGCCGCAAATTTTGATCAGCCAAAGCTGCAATTTTTGGTCGTTCTCATGTTATTTTATTTTAACTTTATTCTCGTTTGATCCTCCATATATATATATATATATATATATATATAATATGTGTATATATATATATATATATATATAACATTTTAGGCTTAAGTTGTTTATATGTCTATAGATTGCATACATATTGTACATACAAGTTCTTTATAACTAATTTAAGGATAAAGATCCAAACATTTAAGTATAATATACAATTTAATTTGTAGAGTGCTTAAAATAAAATAAAAATCAATCTTGTTAAAATTGTAAGCAACTTATGCACATATAACAATTTTAGTTCTATAATTATAACAAGTTCAATTTTGATATATTCTAGTATTTATTCAAATAAATATGCAAAAGTTTATGAGAATAGAGAAAAAAAAGAGCCATTTAGGAAACCTATAGGAATCAAACTCCCTTAGGAAAGTGATAACACGTTTCTCACTCTTAAGTCATACGAATAACTGAGGTAAGATATGCTACATGAGCACTATGATCGGTTTTTCCTTGTTTTGCAAAATTCTATAATTTTGCTCCAGTCAAATAGCCAAAAAAGTATCAACAAGGAAGGTCGAGAATAAGTCCTTCTCAACCCCTTTTTAAGTCTATCACTTCAATGATGAAATGAATTCTAGAAAGCCCATAAGAACCGAATGCACCTGTACCTAAAAGCTAGAACGAGCATCTAACTAAAATGTGATCAGTGTCATTCATATCTGCTTTTTGAAAGACTACATTAGGAAAATGGGGTTCAAACCTTTACGCTCGTATAGATCACACTTTCCATCTTGGATTCATACCCTGATGACCCTCTTAATTTGAGAAATTAATTGAAGGGTTAATTGTAATATATAGCAATGTTCATCTCTCAAAAGTTATAAACCCTAAATCATTGAACAATTATAACATTTCTACTTAAATAGGTCTTTACTTGATTTACATGGTGTTAGATATGTTGAGAAGGTATTTATTCAAGATAATTAGCAAGTTACGATCTCATCATCTTGAACGGATGAGTAAAAATCCTCGGAACATGTTCCAATCAGTAAAACATTAAATTCTATCATTTGCTAAAATTCGACAAAACCCTATGATATATTACAAACAACATATAACCTATTCAAACACGAAATCACTATGACATATAGAGATGGGCAGATGTAGCCGTCAACAGAGGTTAATTGATCTATATCATGTAAGGAGGGATTGGTTGTATTGGTTCGTTCGTAACCGGTCAGACCCAATCAGCAGTTACCCCAACCAAAACCAAAATCGGACTTTACATCGAACTTAATGTAACTGGTTACGAGTACTTGTTATGAAGCGGTTAGTGGGAACGAACGGTATGTCACATTTTTATTTTATTTATGTATTAAATGTTTTTAATTTATATAAAAATTGTCAACACGGTTTGTTATTATATTGAAACAATTTCTAACTAGACATAGATATCGTATATTTTAGGCATCGAGTATATATATATATATATATATATATATATATATCTAAGACTTGTAAGAAGAATTTCAAAATAATTTTGTAGAGTTATGTAAGTTGATGATGAATGTTGTTGTTTACTTTTTTTTATCTGAACCAACAGTCTGAATAACGTAAATGACCGATTTACCCCCCAGTATTAACTATTTGAACATCAAAACAAAAAATCATAAATAGGCCGAAGATGGGGTGTCTCATATGGGAAGGAGGTGGTGCTTTAAATAAGGGGTAAGAATGTCATTTTTGTGGCTGAATGGGGACAACACATCATTTCTATCTGTGCGATTAAGCCATGTTCTGTGCGAATAAATCGTAAGTAAACAACCTAATGATCTATGCGAATAAACCAGATAAACCAATAAACCTAATTAAGCCACAAATAAACAGTCACTTAGTGAGGTGGGTGGTTTCTGCATTCTGACTAGTGAGATCGTCACTAATACGCCTGCTATACACATAAGTTGCAATAATAAAAAGAGTGGATACCTTACCATCCACTTCGTAATTTCTAATATAATTGCTTAGGGGTAACATAGGCTAAAATTAAGTGTTGATTGTTTTGTTTGCGGTATTAAAATAAAGCTAAAAAAGATAGGATTGTTATAGGAAAAACGAAATAGGACAACAGTAAAATAGATATTAGATACCTCGTATTCTCATCAACTAAAAACCCTTTAAATAGGGATGAGTTACAAGTAGATAACTATGAAACATTTCAATTCTAATATAATATATTTACCTATATCTATATCGTTATATACCCCTTAGACGAAGACATACTTATCCCATAACACTCTCCTTTATGCCAAGTCAAAGGAGTGATGGGTGCACAATTACTTTCTCGTTAAAACATTATGCCAAAATCAAAACTTAATCCTAAAAAATAAAAATAGGACGAAAAATAGGGTACAACGCACTAGTTTCTTTTTGCAATACATAGACTTTTCCTTTATTATAATATTCTATCAGATTCGTACATTAATCATTTGAGTTAGAAAAATAGGATGATATATAAGTTGTTGTCTCACTAAAACTGTTAGACCTCGTAATTTCTATTTGTTAAAGTAATGGAAAATGTACAAGTATGGAAGTCTGGAGACCTGATGGAAGACGAAGCTGAGAAGATTCTTAAGTGCTGAAGACAAACCAAAGATGCAATGAAAGGTCCAAAGGTGCTATGAAGACCTGAAACACTTAACCTGATAATCATTCATTTATGAAGAAGTTCATCAGGTCGATGAACTTAGCATTCCATAATCCCTCTGGTTTACAACAACTAAAGAATCATCAAGTGTAATAGTTCAATCAGATCTACTCTGAGCAAGCAGATATGTGAAAAATCCTGATTGAACATGCTACCTAAAGACAGCTGGGGATGACTCATCGCCATCTTGAATTATATTACACTAGGTAGTTAGAGATAACTCCCGTCCTTCTAGATAGATATCTTCTCCATGTTTATCTCATAGATATCTCATACTAGATTGTTATCTCTTAGACTAGATTGCTCGTATAAATAGCATTCATATATCTTGTAATTAAAGCAATCCTTCTCGTTATCATTATTATACTGAAATTACTTGAAAGCTTCATACTTTCTTGAATATCATTGAAGTCGTTCTTCACTTTCTTCATTAATACGATAGATTTAGGTTCTTAAACATAAATCTTCATGTTACAGTGAGAGATCTGGGATCAACAATTGGTATTAGAGCAAATTGATTGATTTTCAATCAAAACGATCAATTTGAATCTGAGCATTCAAATCTCTCAATATTTGTTTCTTCTCATTTTTCTTCGAAAACTCTCAAATGACCAACTGGAATTCTGCATACAGTGTTGGTTCTCTCACCAAACCTCCAACTCTACAACGAGAAAACTATTCCCGATGGAAGATTAGAATGATAAACTTCTTCGAGGGGATGGACAAGAATCTTTTCAGATCTGTCCTGGAAGGTCCTTACATTCCCCTGACCCTAATTCCCAAAGTGCCCGGAAATGGCACTACAGAAGAAGTTCTAGCCTATTATATGGTGAAAGATGAAAGTAACTGGGATGAAGACGACATCGAAAGAGTAGAAGTTGATAGGAAGGAAAAAAGACTGCTAATTATGGCCATTCCTAATGAGATTTTTTAATCTTTAGATGCTTGTACCACAACCAAGGAGATTTGGATGAGTTGGCGAGCCAACTTGAAGAAGAAGCCAAAACAAGGAAGAATCTTAGGGCCAATGCTTAAATGAATATATGAATTTCAAAGCATTACTTGATGAACCAATTCAAAAGACATATGACCACTTTAACACATTAATCAATCAATGCCATAGAAATGACATTGCAAGAACTAAAGAGGAAAACAATGTTTTATTCCTCAAAAGTCTCAGTGATGAATGGACACAACTGTCCATGTCCTTGCAAGCAAACCAAGACTTAGACATCTGGTCACTTCATGATGTCTATGGAACACTTGCTGCCCAAGAGCAAGATATTCTAAAAGGAAGGTATCAATAGGAGGATCTCTAGCCTTGGTGTTTGAAGAAAAGGAGGTTATTAGAGGCACCTCCAAAGAGCATCACAAAAAGAAGAGCAAGAAGGCTTTAACCATAGAATCTGAATCTAGAGAAGAAGCCTTAGATTCTGATGATGATCTCAAAGCGTTCGCCAAATCTCTTGCTATGATTACCAAACAGCTCCAAAAGAAATTCGTCAAGAGACCCTTCGAAAAGGACAATAAAAGAGACTTCAGAAGGGAAAGATTCCATCCCACCTATGGATAGAAGACAGTCAAGTTTCATCAGGGAGATGAAAGAAGAGAAGATAAATAAGATCAAGAAGACAGAAGAGAAGAACGGAGAGAAGGAGGAGACGGAAGAAAAGATAGTCTAAGATGCTATCGATGCGGAAAACTAGGCCATTTCTCAAAGGATTGCAAAAGATGACTAATCAAGGATGTAGACTATTACAAAAACAAGTACAAATACAACTCAAGAGAAAGAAGCTGCATAGCAAAAAAAGAAAACTGGGTGTCTGACTCTTCCTCTGATGAAGAAGATAAAGCTCTCATATGCCTTATGGCCAAGTCCATTGTTGAATCCTCTTCCGACTCCGATGACCAAGTACGTAATTCTTCCCTTGATGAAACCAACTCTGTTCCATCAGAGCTAGAGTTAAAGGTTCTAAAACTTTTAGAAGATTTCCAAAAATTAAGAGAAAAATTAAACTTAGAAAAATCTGAAAGATTGAAGGCAGAAAAAGAAGTTAGTTTCTACAAAAGAGAAACTAATCTTCTCACTGAAGAAAAAGCTGAATTAGAAAAAGATAAGACACGAATTGCATCTCTTAAAAGATCAGAAGAAGAAAAGCTTTTGGATCTGAACAGGAAGATCTCTAAAGATCTAGAGAAAAATGTAAAAGCCCTAAAAGAATCTATGGCAGAGAGACTAAACTCACTAGCTCTAAAAGATTTCTTTCTGAAGGAAAGAGAGATTGTTCATTAGAAGCTTCAAACCATTGAACTTCTGATGAAGAAATATAAGGATGCTCAAAACGTTTATGATAAACTTAATGGTCAGACTGATTATCATGGAATAAGATTCAATGATCTTGATTCTTTCATTGAAAACAAGAAATCCACTCTTAAATCCACTTTTAAACTTGGATGTGTTCAAAAATATGACTTTACTCCTAAACTAAAAGCCTCTTTTAAAAGAGTCAAAGTAAATGGGAAAACAATATTTTCAAGACAAGAATTTCAGAATGTGGTTTATGAGTGTAACACTACTAAAAATCCTGATGAAAAAGATGAAGTTCCATTTCCTTCCAAACCAGAGGCCGATGGAAACTCCATAGTTATACTAGAGCCTCTGGTTATCAATTCCACAAGTTCATTAGGAAGTGTTATTGATGGACCAGAACTTCTAAGTAAGAAACGAAAGTCATCTGAAGGATCGATGAATGATTCAAGTACCATGAGAAATTCATCTATGATATCAAAAGCAATGGAACTCCCAAAGGATTTTTCTGAACCTTCAACCTCAAAACTCATCTCTGCTAAAAACAATCTAGAAAGCTTAGATTTTGAGAAATCTTCAAGAGACTTTCTTGATTCTGATTCTGAAGAAGAATAAATAATCTGTGAAAAACCAGAAGTAATTATGGATAAGAAAACGCAAGTTCCAAAAATCCCAATGAGATATGTGCATAAAAGCCAAGACTTCTCTAGAACTAGAAAAAGAAAATCTGAGTAAGGTTAAACCTGCCAAGGAAACTCAACAGGGCAAGACCCTCTCTCTAAATTCATAAAATTCACTCTTAAACATAAACAAAAGTGGTCTGCATATGAAAACTCTAACATTCATATTTCCTCTCATTCAGCTGAAAGTAAGAAGGTCAATCGTCCCTTTAGACAGGAAGTAAAACCCAAACATGCTCCTGCAAATAAAAATTATGTGCTAGATAGGAAGTTTGTAACAACAACCAATGCTAGAACATAACATTTTGATTATGCTTCTACTTCCAAATCTTCAAATAAAAAGAAAGTTGTAAACAATCTTTTTCAAATACTCATAACTGTCAGTGCTTAACTATTTTACAATTGCTGAGGAATTATATGTTAGACCACCGATGCGTCTTCTCTAAGCATATATATAGATATAAAAATGTTAAGACGCAAAAGAAGATAAAAAAGAAGTCCAAGCCTACAAAGGCTAAGGCAAAAGAAAAACAACCTAAAACCAAGAAGGCTGATGAGAATAAGGGTGCTATTCCCCAAGCTAACAAGAGTGAACCTATTATGAAATTGGTACCTAAGAAACCTTAATGTGTATTGCAGGACCACCGTGTGCAACCCTGGTACATGGACTTAGGTTGCTCCAAGCACATGACTGGTGATAAAAGTCAACTTTCTTCCTTCATCGAAAAACCCGGAGGATCTGTGATTTTTGGAGACAACAACAGAGGTACAATTTAGGGACACGACACTCTTTTCAAAGGAAACATATCCATAGAAAAAGGGGCTTATGTTGAAGGCTTGAAGCACAATCTCTTAAGCATAAGTCAATTTTGTGACTAAGGTTTGGAGGTTAGATTTCGTAAAGGTTTTTGCATCATTGAAACAAAACCGAGACAAGCCATCATCAAGGCCAAAAGAGAATGTAACCTCTATCTTTTGGACTTCTAATCTTCTGTCGGTCAAGACACTTTGTGTTTCGTTTCCCATAGGAGTGAAGAAAATTGGCAATGACATCAAAAAATTTCACATCTAAATTTTGAAGTCTTAAAAAAATTAGCCAAACAGAAGTTAGTCAAAGGTAAACCTGATCTAAACTTTGAAAAAGACTATCTTTGCTCGGCTTGTGAAATGGGAAAATTAAAGAAGGCTTCTCATAAGTCCAAATCAGAAACCTCTTGCTCCAAACTATTAGATATGCTTCACATCGATATCTGCGGGCCCATCTCAACACAAAGCCTCTCTGAAAAGAAGTACATCCTTGTACTTGTTGATGAATTTTCAAGATACACATGGGTTGAGTTTGTCAAGAAGAAATCAGAAGTTCCAAAACTCCTCATTGCAGTGATGAAAAAGTCCTTCTACAAAGCAAAATCATCAAACTTAGAAGCGACAATGGAACAGAGTTCAAGAATGCCAGAATCGATGAATATCTTATCAATGAAGGTATTTTCAAAACTTTTCAATGGCAGAACTCCACAACAGAATGGAGTCGTTGAAAGACGAAACAAAACCCTCGTAGAAGCAGCAAGGACAATGCTTGCTTCATCAGCACTGCCAATTTCCTTCTGGGCTTTAGCTATCTCAACTGCCTGCTTCACTCAGAGCAGATCAATTATCAACAAGAGGCATCAGAAGACCCCTATGAACTCATCAATCAAAGGCGTCCGAATGTCAAATATTTTCTTTTTCTTATTCAGAGGAAGATCCAGAACTAACAAAACAATTATCGAGAAGGATTCTTTCCACTAGATTTTCATATTTCTGTTTTTGAAGTAACATTTTCAGAAATAGTTTGAGACACCCATTTCAGAAAAGTTATAAAGATTTGTTGGAACATTCTTCAAAACAAAGTTTTCACTTAAATCTAACCCATCTTTGGATTGTATAATCTACTATCCTTAGGATTACTAGTCAATAAATTTAATTTTTGTTCAGCCTGTCCTCTTTTAAGATTTAATTCTTCCAACTCTTCAATCTTTTTGTACAAATCAATCCTTTCTTTAGAGATAAACTTATATTGAACTCTCAAAACATCATTGTCAATTTTGATCTTTTCAAAATCTTTCTTTAATTCAGAAATCTTTTATGATAAACTAGATTTTTCATTCTCAAGATCTTCATTATGTTTCTCAACATGCAAATAATTCGATTTATAACTCTCTTTTTTTCTCTAAATTTGTTGACCAAGATTCTTTCTCCTTTGAGTCTTTTCTTAAGGTATTCAAATTCAAAGTTCATGGATTCAATTTTTATAAGCAAATCAGAGTCATGAGATTTTACCTCATCATCTGAGTCAGTATCAAAAGTTCCAGCTTTATCAATAGAGCCCATAAAGCATGATATGGCATAGTGAGTTGTCTCCTCATCAGAAGAGGACCATTCTAGTCAGTTTTCTTCTTCAGCCATGAGCACTTGACCTTGCTCCTTCTTCTTTGCAAGATACAACTTTTTAGAGTAATAGTCCGAGTCTCTGGATTTCTTAAATCTGCACTCTCTTGCAAAGTGGCAGGTTTGCCATAGTTAAAGCATCTGAGTACTTCTTTTTCATCCTTCTCTTTAATCTTGTCCTTTTCTTCTTTCCTCTCAGATTTCATCTAAAAACTCTTGAAGTCGTAAACCATGTTTCCTGTCACCATCACTTCTCATGTAGTAGTCACTAGATTTGCCTGGACTTCTTTTTGCAAATTTTTTGCTGAAGGCTTTGGTGAGTAGAGCCAAGTTTTTAGCAATCTTCTTAAGCTCTATGTAAAAACTCTCACTTTCAGAGTTTGACTTAGGATCCACTTCTGGTATCTCAACTAACTTTGATACCCTTTTTGAACTTGTATTGTACTTTCACTTCAGAAATTAGAGTAAGAGAATCATTAACCTTTTTCTTTTCAGACATTCTTTCATTGACTTTCTCCTCATGTTGGTCCAGAATACCAAAAATGTCACGGATACTCTTCTTTCCAGATTCTTTCTAAAAATATTATCTGCAAATGTATCCCATTCTGGTTTTAGATTCTTTAGAAACTTATGGTTAATCTCTGAGTTGATTTTATAAACACCATTTCTTTATAGATCATTCAGAATATCATTGAATCTATTGTATGTGTCAGAAAGAGATTCAGATCTCTAGCCTTAAAACCTTCATAATACAGATATTGATCTTCTTCTGCAAAGCTTTCTCACCACCCTACATTTAAGCTTCCACTTCATCCCACATAACCTTGGTAGATGTCATACTGTCTAACCTGTTAAATATTTCATTTGAAAGTGCCATGGTAAAAAGTGTCATAGCCCTCCTGTCAATTTTGGCTCTCCTCTTTCTTTCTCCATTATACTTACTAGGATCCTTTCAAATCCTAGAAGCAGGAACAACATAAGTGTTTTTTTGTTCTAGGAACAAGAGGAATCTCAATGTATACTTCGAGAGGTCCATTGAGAATGGACTCCATAAACTCCTCATCGATGTTTTCAAGGAACTGAATCATTATGATTCGCCATTGATGGTATTATCCAAAGAACATGGCAGGGGGCTTTGTCTCAGATCCAATGCTCGTATATTCTTAGACATCTTGACAGAGTAAGTTTGATTGAATCAACAATATGGAATTCAAAGGAAGAGTTAAGAAAATCAAGAACATAATTCGAAAGTCGAAGGCTTTGATACCAATTGAAAGTCCCGTGAAGTATATCAAGAAATCAAAAGAATAATTAACAGACAAAGAACAAGCTTGAGAAGAATGGTTTGTTTATTGTTCAAGGAAAGAATTACAAGAATTGGTTGTTTTCTATTACAGATCTTATTCCAAAGACTAGTAATCTATCTATTTATACACAAAAAGAATGACTATAATTACAGTGCATAAATGACAGTCCTACCAATTTATTACACGTGCCAAGATACCATATTTGATAGTCGTCAATTCTTAGAAGCTTTATCTTGCAAAATATCCAAGTATGGCTAGTTTAGAGTTATTCTAACTCTGAACTCTTGAGCATAAGACTTTGTCTCTTCAGGCTTATTACTTCTTCAGACTTTGTTCCTCTTAAGACTTTGTCTCTTGGTCACTTGTCGAAGTCTGAAGTCTGTTCTTCCAGATCTCTGAAGTCTGCTCTCCAGAGTTAGTAGTTAGCATATTAAACTTTTACCCAAACTCTGAATTTTGGTTTCTCCGATTTCTGAAGAGAAGTATTCAGAGTTAAACTTAAACATTTTCTTCTTTTACTCGAACTCTGAATTATGGTCCTTCAGACTTTTGAAGAGAAGTCTTCAGAATTAATACTTAGACCTTTTGAAGCAATTTTTATTCTTGATTTTACAATGGTGACACATTTTAAATGTCGCCATAAGGGTATCAAAAGTCATAGGAGAATAGGCCATAAATTGATTGCAGAAAAACAATTGTGGCCAACTAATGTTTAGGAGCCATGACCTCAACCACACCCCAATATGTATGATTGTAACACACTTCCCAGCTCATTGTGCGATTGTTTAGGGATTATTAACCATGCATATATATTTGAAATTAATTGGTACCTTGGCACTTTTAGAATAACAGTAAACATATCAGGTATAAAGTCTGATTCGTTAGATTTCAACTACACATTGTGAAGTATGGGGATCGAAATGGGACAAAATAGAAATATTCTAAGACACTTCATGTAGTTTCCAAGGAAAATACTTTTTCATATCTCCCCCAAATGATGGGAAACTATATTATAAAGTGACAACCCGCAAATATAGCGGTAAAGAGATCACCCGTCAAGGATTCTAATTAGCAGATAATTCTTGGGGATACATATCCAACATATATTGTATCATCTTTAAAGACCCGTTTTGGTGCACCGTGGGGACACTATTGGCACATATATTACATAATTAAACAGATGTAAATGTAAAATATCATGCTTATATCTAGTTACCAACTGGTATATATCAGACTAGTTAACAAATGGTAGGTCAAAAACGAATAAGTAAAGTTGCATGTAATATTTGCATAACCGAGGTAGATATGGGTAAATTGGTGAACACCAATGCCCCATATACCATATGTATTATTTTTATAACACCTTCTACAAGACCATTTTATATATACACATGGGGATATAGGAAACTCTACATTGATCCTAGTACCTATGCAATAATCATCAAATCCTTATAATGTACATTTTCAAGCATTACCAAGTCATATAGACTTGATGAGATAATCATGGTTGTGAACCTTAAACTTATAGCTTGTGCTATAAGTGCAGCATTTCATGCGGACAGTACAACATGCCTTCATCGTGGTGAAATTTCAACCAGAACCATTTTGAATAAGATGGCATGCGCTCATGTCTTCATTCTTTGCCTAAAATCAACTGTGCTTAATGAATAAAGATGATTTTTCATCAAGATCTGCATTGAGAAGCATCAAAAACATTATTGTCAATATTTGAGGTTGATGATTAAATTCGGATTTGAAAAGATTTCAGAACTTTTTGATTGATTTTGGTAATTAATTGCACAAGTCTGAGTTTGAGTAATATGCAATCATTACTCTAGAGTTTCCGACAAGTGACTAGATCATTGAGTGCTTTCACTCATTCCTTTTGACCTGATCAATCAGAGTTCTTGAAGGTTTGCAATCAATGTTCTGGAAGTTTTGATTTAGTTAGATCATTGAGTGTTCTCAATCATTCTTTTAACCAGATCAATTAGAGGTTTCCCATTCCTTCCTCTTGAACAAATTTTTTCAGCTGTTGTCATATCGGTGGCACCTAGCCGAACCACCTTAATGACTCAACTCAATGAGAGTGCGATTTTCAGCAGTACTACTGCTACTCCGTCACTCTTCTTCTTAGCGTTGTCTCCACCCCTCCTTTATTGGTCTCAACCACACATGCTGATAAACCAATAGTGGTTGTCCCTACTATAGGTGAAGCCATTACCACAGAACCTGAGGAGGATCCTCTCAAGATCCCTCAGTAACGTGCGACTGATCCTCTCGATAGCGCATCTGAAACGTTCGGCCTCAGCGGCAATCATTCGGATACTGCTGAAGAGCCCTTAGGTATACAACACCTTTCGTCCATTTTCTTTCATTGCTACTAACCTTGAGCCTTCTAATACTCAATTTTTTTTTCCTAACCTTGATTTTTCAGGTCCTAAGGAGAATGAACCCCAGTCACTGAGACTGAAGACTATTACATGGTTGGGGATGTCAAACTACTCCTCCTTATTGTGGCCACTGTCCTTGATAGGATGGATGAAGTCAAGCAAGCGATTCCCTTGAAGTAAGACTTGGCTCAAGAATTTGTTGTCAAAGTTGAGGTTCTTCTAAATAGGAATTAGCTGATCGATGTGCAGAAGGAAGTCCAACAAAACTCCAATGCCATCGATGATCTCTCTAAGAAGGCTGAGGAGGTTAAAGCTTAGCTTAGCAGGCATGGTGAGCTACTAGAACAGATTTTCAAACTTCTTCAACGATTAGAACCTATCCCTGAACCATCATTCAGTGGTGTTGATCAACATTAGTTGGATATGGTCGATGAGCTCAACATTCAGCAAGATGAAACCCTTGTCTCATCAAGCAAAAGCTGGCGGACTTATCCTTGCGCCTTCCTTCCACTATTGATGATGACAAATAGGGGGAGAAGGATAATGTTGATGTTGTCAATACTGAGGTCACTAACCTTGAAAACCCTCTATCTTCCACCTATGCATTAGCCAATAATGGTGATGAAAAAGAGGTTGATAAACATAAAGATGATGAGGATCTTGACATCCCTGACATTAGAGTCGAACTTGGAGGTGACGATAGTGATGATGATGATGATGAATTTTCCATCCAACCTATCCCCTAACAGCCAAAGGAATCTTAATTCGGGAGCCTTCATCCCAGGGGGAGAGATCTTCTCACTACTAGCACTCTTATTCTGGCAAAGGAAAAGGATTTTCTGAAGAGAACCTAGCCCTTCTACAAGGGTGTTCAACCTTCCATAGGTAACAAAAGTTTTAACCGTTTTTTCTCCCTCTTCCTCTCAAGCTAAACCCTTCAACCCCTTGCCTTTATCTTTTCTCTCTCCTCCTCTTACCATAAACCCTCTGACCATATCTCTCTCGGCAATAATCTCTCTCAGCGCTTCAACCCAATCTTCTTTAGCCAAGTCCTTCCAGTCTTCCAATTTGATTTCCTGACGAAAAGAAAAATGAAGAAGATGACGAAGTCTTTAACCTCATCACTAGGAATTCGTCTAGACTTCATGTATGCTCCAAGGTTGAAGAAACTAAAAGGATGGCTCAACTAATATGTCAAATCGACCAATCTAGAGTAAAAAATTCCTCTTCGTACCTACGGATGTAGTGAGTTTGACTTCCTCTCTGAAGCTGAATGAGAAGAATCCCTGAAGGCATAACAAGAGCTGAAACAACACGAAGACGAACTTAGAGAGAGTGTAGAGTTGGCCAAATCCCTAGCTAATAAAGCTCATGCCGAAAGAAGGTTCATGCAAAATGACTCCATAAATGCTCAGGCTCCACTCTTAAAAGAAGCTAAAAAGAAAAATCAAAGAGTGTTGACGCTGAAGAATCATGAGTTGAACTGATGTAGAGAAAGGATCGAGACAAGGATGAACCCTCACAAGATTTAAAACATCACCATCAGCAAACGAATGCAAGATAGTGGTCTTCTTGGATCATCTTCCAAGAGAACAATAATGCCATAACGAATTATTCCTTCTTTTTGAGTAGATACGAGTTATACGAGTGGCTTGAGATTCGACAGGCAATTCAGAAGTCTAAATCAAAGCATAAGGCTTACTTTGAAGAAGTTTTGAATGAACTATCCAACAAAGTATCGTATTTCATAGAGGTTTCTCCTCTACCATTAAAGACCTCTTGAAGAAGAAAGATCCTTTCTGATTCTAAAGAAGGACCATCCCATAAGAACGAGCACGAGACAAACTTCTCAATGAATGAACTCTTCAAGAACAGGAAAAAGCCAAATATATCAATGCTAAATCTAACACTACATGAGAAGGGACCCTTCACTCCCAACACATTACATGTGAAACCTAAGTATGGACTTATGTTTATTGATCATGACGATCAATACAGGTTCCAACGAGTATCTGAGTTCCATCTATGCCCACTGGATCATCTAGAGTATCTTTGTACCTGGCTTAATGAAGACCTCTTTGGAGAGATGATGGACCGTATGATTTGAAAGAAAATGCTGAAAAGAAAGAATCAAGGAGAAGATGTTCTTGACTACATCTCCTTCAAAGATCTTGAATGAAGCCTTTCGATCTTGTAACATTTTACTTTTCTTTTCTTTCAGTGTATAGTTTTTTCTTCTAAAATTATCATATCAATAGTAATCACTTTTAATATTTCTTCTTAAATGAAATTTCAATACATTCGGTGGTTCGCTGAAAAAGATGGGACAAATACTTATGAGTTTTATTTCTCTTTTATTGGTTGACGTATTTCTTGTCCATTAATATGCTTTCAGTGTTAAGTTATTTCTGTTATGTAACTTCATTCTTTCACTTGTAATTCCTTACAAATAAAGGAATTTCCATAATACACCCTAACACTGAAAACGATTCTAAAAACAATAAAAAAGACATGTATCTTATAAGTTATTTTTCCATACTATAATGACTTAGAAATTTTCTTTTATGTTGCTTTGTCATAATCAAATAGGGGAATATTGTATATCCACTCTTTCAATGATTTGATGATGACACTTTATAATTAGCAAAAAATACTTAGTTTTGTTTCTGTTCAGTTTCATTGATCATCTCTAAGTCTATTCAGTGATCGTTGAACATGTATTATGAACTTCTCTAAAGGACAAGTATTATTCAAGAAGACAAAACTCACACCAAAGTGACCTTCAACAATGTCGAATATATAGTTGAAGATAAAGACAACAATTCGTGATCTGAAGCGGATTCAATGATAACAAGCGTGTCTAAATTGAAGTGTGAAATTTAACCAAGATTCAACAAACACTAAGGGAACTCTAGAGTTAAAAAACAGTGTCAGGGATCAAATAAATCTTGCTCTACAAGATTAGTTTTTGTCTTATCATCCTACACACAAAGGATAACCCCATAACTCACATTGTAAAGCACATGTACCGAGTTACTCTACTGTATCCAAGCGTGCTTACGTACTTTGTGAAAGACAACTGTTCATCTACATCCAAAATCCTGTATATCTGAAGACAAAGAACAAACTCTTATCTAGAAGCTTGCCACGTGCTTTGTACTATCTGACTTGCATTAATTGCAATTGGTATAAATAGCTAAGAAGACTCTTTTCTTAGCAAGATTACACAAAACATACACAAGCCTTCTTAAGCAAGCACTTTCTCTTTTGCTCTCTTCTAATCTTTTGTAAGGACTTGTGTGCTTCTAAGATTGTTTAGATAAGTTTTTAATCTTATATTTTTCCGCAACAATCAGTAAATTCTATATTGATCTTCTTTTATCAATAAACGAATTTAAAAAAGTGAAAATTGTATGTTTGTATTCATCCCCTCCTTCTACAAATTGTTACATATAAACTTCTGTAGATCCATTTGGGACCAACAAATGGTACTAGTGACAATGTAATGGAAAGAGTGCTAGTTAGAGGCACTTTAATAATTTAGCAATCCCGATACATCTTTCATATGTTGGAGATAGCGACATGTAACGCCCATTCCAAGTTATAGACATGTGTATGGTTTAAATATTATGTATTGTTGTTAAAACCTTAAATTGCATTATAGGTAATTGGTCGGTGATATCTCACACCTTTAGACTTAATGAAATTGGGCCATAAGGCAAGTATACAATACGGCCCAATGTCGTCTTTCCAAGTAATAAAGTGGTACAAGTACCGGATTATCGTCCACGGAGATTGTAACCAAAGTTAAATTAGAGTCTAATGAATGAGATGATTTCAGATGACGATTTTGAAGACTATTGTTTGATATTAAGGTGAATTAAAACAAAATACAGAATATATAAAAGAAGCAAGGGTGTGAGACTTAAGGTGAGACCCAAACACAAATTCCAGCAGACAATGCTATAGAAATACTACAACAAGCAGTGTTTCAAAACTAAGTTCCACCATCTATTTTGAAGGCATTCCTCTCGAACTTCACCATTGCACTATATTATAGCTTTCCACCCATATCTCTATGTGGTGTCCGGACCAGGGATAKTGACAAGATGGTGTTTTCAAAATATATGGATAAACAAATYTCTTTGTTAAAAATCACTCTCTCGAGTCGATTCCCATATCATTCGACTTGGCGTGTTCTTGATAGTTCATCTCTGAATCTATCACACTTTGACACTTTCGAAGAGTGACCAACCCATCGGGAGTTAAGTTTTGAAAAACATAAATGACAAATCTCCTTGTCGGCAACTTTCTCAAGTCTACCTCTTATGTCATTCAAGTTGACGTGCTTATTAATGGCTTATCTCTAAGTTCATTGCACTTTAACACTTTCAAAGTGATCAACCCGTCAAGAAGTCTACTTGGTTTTTATAAAAACTCGAATGAAACAATTGAACATCGTTTACGAAAACACTTAGCTACTTTTGTTTGGTTTGAAAATTTCACCTTTCCGTCTCACACCCAAGCTATAAAAGCTTAGCTACTCATAACGGAAAGTAAAAAATAAATGACGGAAAGTAAAGACATAAAYGTAAATTGCGTAAAGTAAATAACGAGGAAATAAATAACGAGAAAGTAAATGACGGGAATGTAAATTACGGGAATGTAAATTGCGAGAAAATAAATGACGAGAATGTAAATTGCGGAAATTAAATGACGGAAATTAATGAAAATAAACATAAAAGAACATAAAATAAAGAAGAAGAAATTAAAAGATGAAAGCTTAAATTCAAGAACTTGGATTTCTCAAAAGTTTCGACCAAAATCAGCCCTAACAAGCTGATTTTGATCTTAGAAATATGTTATATGGTGTGTCTAAAACACAAGGCTAATCCCCCTATTTATACACAAAGTCTTGCACAAAACAACAAAGATATTAACTACTTGATAATGTCCAAAAGTCAATAAAAGGGAATCTTAAATACAAGATGACATCTTAATTCAAAAATCCCTGATAAAAAATCTTCCAGCTGTTTTCCAGCTGTCTTCCATTCAGCATCCAAAAGTCAGCAGCTTAATCRTTAAGCCCTMGCAAAACCGTGCAYGTATCAGGTGGTTGYTGCTGCAATGYTGTAGYATCAGGCTGTTTTAGCAAAAATTCTCTGTTAGCTTGTATCTTTGTGTCCCAACAAGTTTAACCACAATATTTTAGCTCCATAACAAAGGTATAAAGAAATAAATCAAAATGACTCATAGTGGGAATGAAAGGAAACTAATTTTGACTAAAAAGACGTAAAATGGATGCATTATGTGTTGAGTTCTCAACACATATCACACCCCCAAACTTAAACTGTTGCTTGTCCCCAAGCAACCAAAAGACAAATAAAAAGACTCAATTTATACAAGAATTTGCATGATCAAGGCATTAAGTGCCAACCCAACAAGAGTTATGCCCAACATAAGGTTCATAGCCTTTCATAAATCCAAGATGAGTTATTCAAAACCAAATCATTTTATGTGAACCATAGGCTAGCATTCCCTTATTTCCGTTAGCTCAAACACACTCACATAATTAGGATCCATAGGGCTTAAAGGGTTTACTTTCTTTGGCGTTTCTTTTCTCCCATTGCCTTTTTCCTTTTATACTCCACATATGAATTTTTTCAAATTTTTGGGCACTTTGACCTCTTTTGATTGGAGTGTGCACATAGTTTCTATGGAACTTTTATTGTGCTATTTTGAAACACATAGCCCCTATGGGACTTTTATTTGTGTTTTTCCAAACCCTTTTATGAAAAGGAGTCAAATTAGAGCTTTGCTATTTGGTATTGACTTTATGTCCTTATATAAATTCATCCCCCAAACTTAAATTTGACAATGTCCTCATTGGAGCTTTATGGGGTAGATAGTGTTTGAAAGGGTACAAGTGGCTTAAAATGGGTATAGAAAAGAAGGCCTATATCATTTCCTATTGTGAGATGTGTGATCAAAGTATTTTCCCAAAAAGTGGTTTGCTAGTTCTAGTTTTGAACAAAGTGATTTGGGTGAATAACTAGTAATCCGAAGAATTATTCAAGCTATGAACTCATGTGCAACATAACTCAACTCAAGTGATCATGCATAAAAAAATAAGGCTAAAAGACTATTTAAAAACTATTCCCGACTCAAAGAAATAAAATATGGAGACTAAAGTACGTGGTAGAACCTGCCCTACTCCGAAGGAGTAGACTGTGTGCTCCGGACAGCTGCGGCTGTTGTGCCTGCGTTGATCTCAGCATTCAGCCTTTCATTTTTCGCCTTGTAATGCTTCAACCTCTTTTGCAGCATGTTGATCTTACCACCAGCTTTTTCTTCCAGCTCCTCTTTTAACTTCTAAAACTTCTTCTTTGCCTTTCTTTCACATGCCTTTAACGGCTCCATCAACTCAGCTTGCATCCCATCAATCTTCTCTACCATTTCAGCCCGATGGTCCATCAAACAGTCCATCAGATTGCTGCCCTGCGTGAACAAATCTTCCATAATCCTTGTCATCCCCGTATGCTCCCTTCCTCGGTCACCTCTCTCTCTCTTAGCCGTGAT
This sequence comes from Cynara cardunculus var. scolymus, assembly GCF_001531365.2. Classification (NCBI taxonomy): domain Eukaryota; kingdom Viridiplantae; phylum Streptophyta; class Magnoliopsida; order Asterales; family Asteraceae; genus Cynara; species Cynara cardunculus. Next base: position 8,822,271 of record NC_037534.1, on the reverse strand, counting down.
ACTGCCTTCATATCGATTGACCACTTCTCCTCACTCTCCTTGATCACTAAGTCATCTATATAACGAGGCACCCCCGCTTGCAACAACAATTTGTTAAGTTGGCCCGGGAAAATAATTTCCCTTGATTCCTCCTCGCACAATAGAGGATGGCCTTTTTAATAACTTCCCCCACATCAACTGATTTTCCCATAACCACACAATATAGTAAAATGACTCTCTCAACCGAAATGGAGCTATCATGAGTTGTTGGGTGGAGAGAGTGTTGACTAAAATTCATCCATACATTCGCATTGGGAGTCAAGTTGGAAGCCCTAAAAGATCTCAGCATGTAATTGTTGTGGGAGTCCCATGTGGCTCTGGGCTTTCCTAACTCCCTACCAATCTCCTCTAATTTAGCATGGGAAGCTTTTAGAGAGAAGGTACCATACTCAGTTTTTCTCGGGGGTGATAGGCCTAAAAGTTTGTTTATGGCCTTAGCCGAAAATCTTACCTTAACACCCCTTACTTTGAGTTTGGTGGTACTATAAACACACGCCTCCGCGTAAAACTCTTTAATCAACGTCAAGTTAAAAGAGTTCTTTACCTCTCACAATGTTTGCCACCTATGCTTGTTGATCACCTCGCGTATAAAGCCAAATTCCTCGATGCTCCTTTGATCAAATCCTTTGTCGGGCAACACTTTCTTATTTTTGAACTTGTCAAACATTTCTTGTGCTTTTTCTGAACTGAAACCATCGAAAGGCATCTGGGGCCTCGTAATGGTTTTGGGCTTAGGCTTCGATTTTACCCCAGATGGAGCGGCTGTCTCGGACTGCCTTGATGATCCCTTTCGGGATGATTTTCGTGGCACAAAGGCTGTGTGCCTTAATTGGACAGAAGGCGCAGGTGTACGTTTGGCTCTCTTTCTAGGGGGCTGTTTTTCCACAACCTTAGACCTGGTTGCAAACACCCTTCCTAACCACTTTCTCTTCTTTGTGGGTATGGCTGTTATACACCTATGGTTGGCTTCCAAATCCATTTCTATTGTTGGAGACTCAGTGGGTTCTTCCCCAACATATTGTGCACCAAGATCAAATTCAATATGCTCTTCCTCAACAGTATGAGGGATGGAATCATTAAGAGCCATGGATTCGTGAGTAGTGTCGTGATCAGGCCAAGTTAAAAGGAGTAATTTTTCATTAAAATACATGGGTGTGGATGGTGATTGGTGCACGAAATCCTCTTCTTCTTCAGAAGAGTCAGAGGCCGTAAGTCCTTCTACCAGATTAGGGCTTGAAACAGTGGTTACCTTATTATCCAAGTTAGGGTTTTCACTCGCCGGCTGAATGGTTGGGGTAGGAGCAGGGGTGTCGGTGACGGCAGGTGGTGAGAATGGAGGGGCGTCGATGGCTGGAGGCCTCGTTGTTTGCTTAGCCCTAGGTGAGGAATCGGCGATGAGCAGTGTGACTAGCCATGGTCTGGGCGATGATGGCGAAGCGGGGGGAGATGATGATGGGTTGTTGGCGACGAGGTCCACCCACTCAGGCTCGGTCGTCCGTCGTGATGTTGAGGCAACGGCTCGCCGACGGTTACTTCTTCGCACCGATGGTGGTGTTGGGTCTCGGATGACCGGCCTTTTTGATCGGGCCATGATTGTTTCAATAGAACAGTAGTGTAGGTTAGAGAGGGTGATAAAATGAGGATGCTCTTTGAGTGTAAGTGACTAATGAAGAAGAGATGTTTGATGGAGAGGCCGGCAATGAGTGGCGACGGTGATGATGGTTCTTGGGAAGATGAAGTGTCTCTTCTCAATTAAGTCCCCTCCTTTTTCTTTTGAAAATTGACGGTTAAGTGAAGAACCAGTGGATAAAGTGGTTATTTGGAGGTTAAGGAAGCTTATAATTATGGAGGGAGTGGGTAGTGTTTGTATGGGAGACAAAAACTGAAAAGAATAGGCTGACAAAATTATTTTCTGATTTTCCAGGCGGCTGCTGATGTCACTGTACTTCCCTTGATTTTCTCAAATTTTTCACCTAACTTCACATGTGAAATCTGGACAGGAATGCTACAGCATCAACAAAGCATCAACTTTTCTCACAACCTTTTCAAAATTAACATGCACACTAACAAACTAATAAAACATAACTGCTCTAATACATAGTTATAAAAAGGAAATATATGTACAAACACCACTGGACTTTGAAAAGTCCACAAAACACATTTATTTAAAGTGTGGCTCAATTCTCAGAGCAATGCTCTGGGAATGCTACAACATCATGAAATGCCTTAACTCGTTGCACATTCACTTTAAACACCGTGTTGTCCTCCGGATTAATCAGGTCAACCGCTCCATAAGAGTAAACTTTATGAATGACAAAGGGTCTGGACCACCTAGACTTGAGTTTTCCCGGGAATAGTTTCAACCTAGAGTTAAATAAGAGGACTTTTTGTCCTTCTTTCAACTCCTGGTGATGGATTCTATTATCATGCCACCTTTTTGTCTTTTCCTTATAAAGCTTGGCATTCTCATAAGACATTTGTCTTTGTTCCTCCATTTCACACAGTTGTAACTTTCTTTTCTTTCCGGCTTCATCCAAAGACATATTGATCTCTTTGATAGCCCAATATGCTTTGTGCTCAAGTTCTAGAGGTAGATGACAGGCTTTTCCATATACTAGCTTATATGGAGACATACCAATTGGTGTTTTAAAAGCGGTTTTGTATGCCCATAAAGCATCGTCTAATTTGAATGCCCAATCCTTCCTATTGGGTTTGACCACTTTTTCCAAAATGCTTTTGATTTCCCTATTAGAGAGCTCTGCCAAACCATTAGTTTGTGGGTGATAAGCCGTGGCAATTCTATGGTTAATGTTGTATTTTTCAAGAACTCCTTTTAACAAATTATTCACAAAGTGGGTACCCTCGTCACTAATTAGTGCTCTAGGGGTACCGAATCGTGTGAAAATTTGTTTTTGGAGGAACTTAACCACAGTTTTGGCATCATTTGACACACATGCCATGACTTCCACCCATTTGGATACGTAGTCTACAGCCACAAGAATGTACTGGCAATTATTTGATGAAGGGAAAGAACTCATGAAGTCTATTCCCATACATCAAATAATTCAACTTCAAGTATCCCATTTAATGGCATTTCATTTCTTTTGGAAATGGAGCCACTTCTTTGACATTCGTTGCACCTTTGTGCAAAATTGTGGGAGTCTTTAAAAATGGTTGGCCAATAAAAACCGGACTGTAGGACCTTGGTTGCAGTCCTTTGGCCTCCAAAATGGCCTCCGTATGGTGCATGATGGCAATGCTGCAGGATTGCTGCCACTTCAGATTCAGGGTCGCATCTTCTTAGAATCTGATCTACACCAAGTCTAAACAAAAATCGTTCATCCCAAAGATAAGATTTAGCATCATGAAAGAATTTTTTTAACATGTGGCATGTGTAATCAGAAGGTTTTATTCCACAGACCAAGAAATTTGCTAAATCCGCAAACCATGGTGTTTTTGGTTGGTCAATCATGAGGATTCTTTCATCCGAAAAAGTATCACTAATGTCCATTCCTCTTTTCTCAGGTTCTTCCAACCTAGACAAATGGTCTGTTACTTGATTCTCTACTCCCTTCATATCCAGTATCTCTAAGTCAAATTCTTGCAATAAAAGCACCCATCTTATTAACCTTGGTTTTGCATCTTTCTTTGAGATTAGGTACTTGATGGTTGAGTGATCGGTATGCACAATTACCTTTGTTCCCATCAAGTAGGACCTAAATCTCTCAAAAGCAAAAACCATGGCTAATAATTCCTTCTCAGTTGTGGTATAATTAATTTGTGCCTCATTCAAAATCTTACTTGCGTAGTAAACTGAATGAAACACCTTGTCTTTCCTTTGTCCTAGCACAGCACCTACCGCCCAATCACTCGCGTCACACATGATCTCGAAAGGTTTGTTCCAATCAGGGGTAACTACCACTGGTGCGGTAACCAAGGCTTTTTTCAAAGTTTTGAATGCATTTTTGCATTCACCATTAAAATCAAATTTTTGGTCATGTTGTAGGAGTAAACAGAGAGGTTCTAAAATTTTTGAAAAATCTTTGATAAACCTTCTATAAAATCCGGCATGACCCAAAAAGCTTCAAATTCCCTTAACAGTGGTAGGTTCGGGTACTTTTTTAATTACTTCAAGCTTTGCCTTATCTACCTCAACCCCTCTTTTTGAAATTAAGTGCCCACGAACAATTCCTTCCTTGACCATGAAGTGACATTTCTCCCAATTTAGGACCAATTCTGTCTCCTCACACCTTTCCAAACTTTTTTTCAAATTTTCCAAATAGTTGTCAAATGATGACCCATATACAGAAAAATCATCCATAAATATTTCAATGGATTTTTCAAGCATATCCGAAAATATGGACATCGTACACCTCTGAAAGGTGGCAGGAGCATTACACAGTCCGAATGGCATTCTTCTGAAAGCAAAGGTGCCATAAGGACAAGTAAAAGTGGTTTTATGTTGGTCTTCAGGAGAAATGGCTATTTGATTGTACCCTAAATATCCATCCAAGAAATAATAGTACTCCTTGCCGGCTAACCTGTCCAACATTTGGTCAATAAAAGGTAGAGGAAAATGGTATTTTTGGGTACCCTTGTTTAGTCTTCTATAGTCCATGCATATTCTCCAACCGGATACAACTCTAGTGGGTATAAGTTCATTTTTATCATTTGTTATGACAGTGAACCCTCCCTTTTTTTAAACACACTGGACCGGACTAACCCAAGAACTACTGGCTATCGGGAAAATAATTCTGGCATCTAACCATTTTAAAATCTCCTTTTTGACTACCTCTTTCATGACAGGATTCAGCCTTCTTTGAGGTTCTATGGATGTGAAATTTTTATCTTCTAGGATGATCTTATGTTGACAAATAGAGGGACTAATCCCTTTAAGGTCAGCAATGGTCCATCCTAAGGCCTTTTTGTGCAATTTCAACATATCCACAAGTTTCTTTTCTTGATGCAATTCTAGGGTAGATGAGATAATGACAGGCAATTTGCCCTCTTCTCCTAGAAAAACATATTTTAGATGGGATGGGAGTTGCTTTAACTCCAATTCAGGTGGTGATTCAATGGACGGGGTGAAGTCTTTTTGCTCACTATTTTCTAGCAGCTCAAATGTTGCAGCATCCACTAGGACAACATCAGTTCCTATTTCCTGTATTTCCTCAACATATTCTTCTATTTCCTCATCACATTCTCCTTCCAACTTAAGGTTCTTATGAATTCCTCCTTCAAAACACATCTTCTCTATTTCAGATATTCTTGAACACTCTTCCAAGTAATCAGGGTACTTTAGAGAGTTGAAGACATTAAATGTGACTTTTTGGTCTTGGAGTCTCATGGTCAACTCTCCTTTTTGGACGTCTATTAAAGTTCTTCCAGTGGCTAGAAATGGTCTCCCTAAGATAATAAGAATGTCCTTATCTGCCTCAAAGTCTAGAATGATAAATTCTGCCGGAAATAGGAACTTGTCAACCAACACATCTTCAATCTTCCCCTTAGGGTATGCTATGGACTTTTTGGCCAATTGGAGTGTGACTGTGGTGGGTCTAACCTCTCCTATGCCTAAGGTGTTGAAAACAGACAAGGGCATAAGGTTGATACTAGCTCCTAAGTCACATAGGGCTTTCCCTATCTCTTTCCCTCCTATTGAACAAAGAATGGTAAAACTCCCTGGATCTTTTAGCTTAGGGGTATGCTATTGGTCAAAAGTGCACTACATCCTTTGGTAAGGGCTACAGTCTCGTATTCAGTCAACTTCTTCTTCTTGCTTAGGATGTCCTTCAAAAACTTAGCATAACTAGGCATTTGCTCAATTGCCTCAACAAGTGGGATGTTGATGTGCAATTCTTTGAACACATCCACGAATTTCTTAAAGTGTAGTTTCTCTTTTTGATTCCTCAACCTTTGGGGGTAGGGAACATAAGGAGGGACTAGTTTTATCACATTCTTGATTGGAGGTGTTGAGCAAGATGGGTCTTGAATGCCTTGGTCTTTGTGGTGCACTTTGGAGGTTTAGATGGAATCTTAGCATCAAGCTTAGGAGTCTCTAAAACCTCAGTTTCTTCTAATTTTTTTAAAGCATCCTCAGGAAAGAGTAATGGGTAGTCTGATCTAGGGGGGACAGAAGTGGTGGTCTCCAATGCCTGCTTCTCTAAGGGTCGGACCGGTCTTTCTTTGACATAAACCAATGCTGTAGCATCAGCTTCTGTCAAATTGGGTGTACTATCATTTTGTACTTTTTCTTTCAACTCCTTCCCACTCCTAAGAGTCACTACTTTCACATGTTCCTTAACTAGGTCTCTAGGGACCTCTGTATTACTGGGCAAGGTACCAAGGGCTCGATTGTTCTGGTTAAACGTAAGTTGACTGACTTGAGTCTCTAAATTCTTGATGGCCGCACTTTGTTGATTTATCAAAGCTTGATTTTGTGCTTGTGCATGTGCAAAAAGTCCTTTAATCATTGCTTCCAAAGAAGATGATTCTGTCTGTGGAGGAGGTTTGGTCTGAAAAAGTGGTTGTGAATTCTGAAAACTTTGTTGGTGAGTCTGAGAGTTAGAACTGTTTCCATGATGTTGCGGTTGGAAATTAGAAGTTCCTTGTTGTTTATGGACTGGTGGATTCAAACTTGGATTGTTCCAGTAAAAGTTCGGGTGTTGTCTCCAACTGACATTATAATTGTTGGAATATGGATTAGCTCTATTATGAACATAATTTACTGATTCAGAATTATGAGTACAATGTTCATAAGAATGATCCCCACCACAGCACACACATTGCACATATAGGACTGTTGGAATAGGTGTATTAGCAGCTTGCTGTCCTCCCTGACCAGAAGTTAAATTTTTCAGCATGTTGGTCATGGAGGTAAGCTGAGCTGTTAATGCAGTTTATGCATCTACATCATGTATCCCACTATGCTGTTAATATCGTGATATATCATCGATATATCGGTGATATATCAGATATCGCTCCTAAAGAAAATATCGGTGCATAAATATCAGTCAAAATATCGTCCCCGATATTATCGGCGATATTTTCCGATTTTTCCTTATTTTTAGCGATATTTTGATGTATATATCGGACCGATATATCGATTTTTTAGGGTTCAAATATTTGGGCTTTTGTTATTTCACGGGCCTAGGTTTTTGGGCTTGGTAACTTAAATTAGGTCTGAAATTAGTCTGCCTCCACAACGGTCTTCTTCTTTCTTTTATATTTACGACTTCATGACACCTAATTAATCACAACTTCGACTTCGACTTCTTCTCACGACTTCGACTTCTTCTCACAACTTCAGACTTCATGACACCTAGTTCTTTTTTCGGTCTCTCTTCTCAATTATCATTTCAGTTGCACTCTAAGAAGAGAAATTGCCTTTTGCAAAAGAAGTTGAATGATCTTGTCTTCATTCAATATAACAAAAGATTGGAGAGGCGCTACAAATCTTTTAAGGATAGCAAGTCTTCAAATCCTATTTTCTTGAGAGATGTTGAAGAAAATGATGATTGGGTGGTTCCAACCGACGTTGAGCTCCAAGAGTTTGTGGATGCAAGAGATGGCCTCCTTTGGTCGGATGTACGAGAAGCAATGAGAGGTAATGAAGAAGTTGGACCAAGTACAAGAAGTAAAAGGGAGCGCTATAGAGATGATGATGATCATCATCATGTTGGAGATGAAGGGGAAGAAGAGAAAGATTGGGAAGCTAACCTAAACGAAGAAGTGAATGTATTGGATGATGTTGACTCGGATGCCGAACCTATTGCTTGCGATTAGCTCGTTTTTGAACACTTTAGATGATGTGATGTTTTAATTTTGAAACTATATTTCTAAACTCTAATTAATGCATATTATATATATAATTCTATGAAATATTATGTTAACCGCTATTTTGGACCGATATATCACCGATATAACCGATACATCGAATATCGGTCCTGACCGATATTTCGTATTCTGACCGATATAACATCATAGGTATCCCAGCAGTCTTCTTCTGTGATTGAGCATGTGGGTCGGCCCAATGCCCATTGTTTGCCAAATTTTTTTCTAGGATTTCATATCCCTCATTATAGGTCATGGCTGTAAAGGTTTCGCCCGCAGTCGCATCGAACATTTGTTTTGCCATGGGATTTAACCCATTGTAAAACGTCTCAAGTTGAATACAGTACGGAATGCCATGGTGTGAGCATTTTCTCAACAGCTCTTTGAACCTTTCCCACGCGTTAGGAACAGCCTCATCGTCCATTTGTTTAAAAAGACAGATTTCGTTCCTGGACTTAGTTTTACGAGATTTATATAGAATAAATCTCTCAGACTGCTAACAAATGGAGACTAGTGCAAGTATACACTTATCAACCCACTATCGTCTTTTACAAGTAATAGAGTGGTAAAAATACCGAGTATCGTCCACGGGAAAAAGGAATAAAAGTTCGTTTTAATAGTAAAAATAAAGATA
>NC_037534.1:8809839-8811903 GCF_001531365.2 Cynara cardunculus var. scolymus | reverse complement strand
ACTAAGATACAACAATGTCCCCATTGTGATTTATATATGTGGCTCAGTGGGGTGCAAGGGGAGTGTATAGGGCTTTGCCCGGTTATGGAGAAGAGATGGCCTAGATCATATCCTAAGTAGTGACAATTTAAACCAAGTTGCGTCCCGGAAAAGAGTCGGCTAGTTCTAGTATTGCAATGTAAACTAATACTGAAACTCACATTACTTTTAAATTACTCAAGCTATTAACACAAGTCGGTGGTGGTGAAGTGTATGCCATAAAGTTCCATCTAAAAATAAAATCTAATAGTAAAAAGGACTGACACGGACAATTCCCAGACGCGTGGAAAAGAGGAAAAATAAAGAAAGGAAAAAGTAAATTGGAGCTAAAAGGAATGATAGATAAACATGCTTACTCGTGTGGAATATGTCCTCAATGGTCGGCGGGGCGCCGGGATATCTCGGCGAGCATGTCCTTCAACTCAGTCATGAGTCGAGCATCTCGTTCCTCCATCTTCTTCAGTAGCGTCTCTTCATGGGCTTTCAGTGCTTTTTCCATGGTGGTGTGGTGTGTCTGGGCGCTTATTTCCAAGGTGGTCTCTAGCTTGGTGACTTTCTCCTTCAATCTCCGAACTTCATGTGCCAAATTTGTCTCCATGGGGCTGCTGTCCGGAGCAAGTGGGGGCTGTCCGGTCTCACCTCGCGGCGTCTTGCGGATCCGATCAACTGTTTTGCACTCAATAGGTAGTGCATTGGTGGTAAGTGCATCGCCGGGTGGTACTGGGACTTTCGCCTTCTTCATTAAGCCGTGGATCAATGCCGGGAAGTATAATCGTCCGGTAGGTTTCCTAGTACATCCATGAATGGCATCGGAAATGATTGCCCCAACATCAAGTGATCTACTTGCAAGAATACAGTAAAGTAAAAGCATACGAACCAAGGATGTGCTTGAGTCGTGTGTGGTGGGGTGAAATGAGTATCTCAAAAAGTGATTCCACACGGCCGCATTCTTCTTGAGCAGGTTGGTTTGAAACTTGAGTGGGCTGCGCTTTTGTGGTGCCTTCCAAGTGGCTCCCTCTTCCGTTACAACGATCAATACCATCTTCAGATCCTCATCGGTATGGTCATGCAATAACCTGCGATACTCACAGACCGGAGGCGCAATCAAGTCATAGAAAGCATTTATGGCAGTTGGAGAATAGGAGATCTTTTTACCCCTGACATGGACAGAGGTCTTTCGTGTAGAAGACACTGATGCATAAAATTCATGAACCCAAGTGAGGTAATAGGGCTCTCTAACCGTAGCAAATGCCTCCCATCCTCTTTGGAGAATGACGTCATGTATGAAAGGATAGGCCTCTATACAACCCCTGTCAAATCCTCTCTCACCTAGCCCTAAAAAAGTCTTATATTTCTGAAGATTTTTTGGTTTACGGTAGGTCTCATTATGGCTGTCCGTAGCTCTAGTGCGTGCTTTTTTCTTGGGCGGGCTAGGTGGTTCTTGATGGCGTGTGGATCTCCGAAGTTGGGAGAATGGAATGTCCTCGTCCGGAGTCCACTCTGAGTCGTCAGACTCAACCCGATGCCTCGTTGTGAACCTCTCAATCGGGACTAGGCCAGAGTCAGTAGAGGTCTGATTGCTATCTGCATTGGACCTGGCCGGAGAGGGAATAGAGGTAGGCTGGCAGTCTGGAAAGGCATCAAAGCCAGTACTCACCAATGGTGCAGTGTACGTGGGATTGACGAGTGGCATGGGCATGCAGGCATCATATGCATCAGAAGTCATGTGAGAGATGGGAATGTAGATAGGAAAAGGAGGAAGTGCATAGAATGGATTATTAAATCTGTCGAATGCAATGGTGATCGGTGGAGGAATGTAATGCTGTGATGTCAAGTCTACTATGCCCAAATCGACCATGGGAGAATCATTAATGTGTTGATGTGATGTGTGTGCATCCATGAGAGTGATGACATCCGAAGAGGTGGTGGAAGTTGGCCATTCAAGCAAGTGAGTATGGTCCTCCTCTTTCATGAAAAAGGCATTTAAATCAATATCAAAGAGAGAGTCCTCTCCGAGCATTTCCT
>NC_037534.1:8806429-8809424 GCF_001531365.2 Cynara cardunculus var. scolymus | reverse complement strand
AAGTTTCCACATCGATGGCCTTACCTTCCTCTTTGGTCATTGGTTTGGTGACATGTCTTTCTGTGGACCTAGTGGCTGGTCTACGAGGTTTGGGTTTAGGTCTAGGTGGAGGGGAAGGGGGTGGGGCTGTTTGGGTTTGGGAAACAGTGGATAATGGAATTTGAGGTGTCCAAACAGTAGGGTTAGGGGCTGTTTGGGTTTGGACAGCAGGTGTAGGGGTTGGTTGGGCTAAGGAAATGGTAGGTTGGATAAATGTTGGGATTAGGACAGCRKGTAAARGGATTGTTTGGCCAAATGGAATGGCTCTAAGAGGGGTAGGACATGGGATGATGGATCTTAGCAACCACGGTGGTAGGTTGGCTAAGTTGGTTGGTAGAGGGAATGTGGTTTGTGGTATGGGAGGAGGGGAAGGTTGGGAAGGGTGAGGGTACCCAGGTGGTATCCTGTCATCCATGCCAAATCTGCACAGAAAGAATAAACCGAATGAGGAAAGTCAGTTTAGGTTCATGATGCCAAGTAGTTGAGAATCTTATGTATGTAAGTATAATCAAGTCATGCACATAAGGCTCAAAATTACTTATGTCATGGCTGTAAGGACAGCCTACTGTATGCATATATGCAATTATACACTCAAAAACTGAAGTTGTATACACATGCAAACAAACCAAGGAAAATCACCCAAGGGCCAAGACAGGTTGTTATGCTCAAAAGAGGATGTACGCATAGGGATCATCTTTTCCTTGTTAGCACTATAATCATGGAACCCAAAACCAAGACATGCACTTTTAAGGTTCAAAAAGAAGGCTTTTGCAGCTTGCCTGCTCCCTGAAAATCATGTTCTAAACAGGCTGAAAATCATCTTTAGATCCAATTCAAAAATCATGTTATGGACCAGAATCAATACAGTTAATAGTGAGAACAAGAAGCAGGCTGCTGTGTGATCAAGCTCTCATTACAGCCCCAAAATGACTGTTTGTGCAGTTAATAATGCGGTCATGAGACCAAATCCAAACAGTATTGAGTGCTTAAATACAGCCAGAAATGGTTGTTTGCACATTTATCAGTTTGGTCATGCTATTATGGTGTCAAAAACCCAAAATGTAAGCTTCATGCATATGTAAACATAAGAACAAGCCACAATCACACAACCAGTGGATGGTATGATCAGAACCCATAAGGGTTGTTTGCACAGTCAGCAGGTTGGTCATGAGATCAAAATGCAAGAGAGAACAGTAAATAGGCAAAACTCAGATATACACATGCAAGAGTGTCCAGATATACACATGGTAAGCTAGCCGAGGGGTTTATGCTTTCGACTGTATCTAATGCCTCGGAGTAGCATAATGGAACTCAACAAACAGTAGATAGGCAAAACTCAGGCTGTGTGCTTTGTGTGCAATCATATGCATTTTGTATTGAACTCACAGATTACGGCCAACTTAGACAGAAATCAAGCTTGCTGTCTGTCTGAACTTTTGATTATGGTAAACATACAAAGATAGGTTGTGACTTATGGAAATAATTCTAAATTAGGCATGCTTCAAAAACAGGTCTCATCTAGATAGCTTGTACGGACACCAAGTTTTTGAAAACAAGACTAACCAAACCACACAGTGACCAAGTCAGGCTTTGTTCTGTTTTGAAAGATTCATGAAAACAGAAGTGAACTCAGGTCTGAAATGCCTGATTTGCCAATCCGAGGGAGTCAAAACTATCTTTTGTTTGCTGTTTTGGATGTATACATGAACAACTATTAAAGAGAAACACACACTAACAACAACAGGTTCCTTTCATACAATCGAGACTAATGGTCAAGAGAGGCAAAGAAAACCAGCAAAATGAAGGTAATAAAATCACCTTTTCATAATGTTTGAAGACACAAAGCTTTTAGGCAGAAATCATGCTTAAATTGTAAAAGACACAAGTGCTAATTAAAGGGGCAGTTAGTCCCTGTGTCTTTTAACTAGCATGAATACTATCTGTTAAGAACGACCACACCCTTACAAATCTTCATAAGGGTGGTTACCAGGTTTTACATGATCAAGATATCTTCTTCAAAGAAAATGACTATATGGTCTTTTGCAAATGGTTTGTCCAAACTGTCATCACCCAAAATGGTTTTTGACTATTTAGGCTCTAGCTTAGACAAACCAACAAAAGATCACAAGGTGTTTTGACCTCTACTGTTTGATCACGCGTTCCTCCAAACTAACAGAACTCAAAATGCAGTCTTTTGGTTGTGAAGAAAATACAGAGACCATGATACTTCAAAGACTATAAGGGTCAACAGATGGAAATAAACCACAAGATTGAAATTCCATCAAAATCAATTCACAAAGATTTACCACTTCACTGTAATCGCATTTTGGCACCAAAATTCAACTAGGGTTTATGCATTACCGCTAGTATCATAATTAGTGTTCTGCTTTGTTTGATTGTGCACACGAGAACCTCTTCGGCCAAAAATCGATCACAAACACGCAGTATTTTGCTTAAATGACTAAGAGTAGAAACAAAGATTAACATACCTGGTGTTGTTCGACAAAAAAAAATCGCGTTTTCTTGGCTTTCCCCGATTCTATTGATGTTCGAATGAAATACTGATGCAACTACCTTCTAAGCACTCAAGTTAAAAAGAAAGGAAATAAGGGAGGGGGTGGGGCTATTGATGACCGAAGGCACTAATGAAGATGATGCAAGGGGTGAGGGAAATTGGTAGTCGGCGATAACGATGGGAAGGGAAAAGAAGGGTGCGATGGACTGATTTTGGGTCTGTGATGGATTGAGTTAGAGAAGGACAGGGAAGAAAAGAAATGGTGATGGTTTGTTTTGGCGATGGATGGGAAGTGAAACAAACAGGGGTGAACAGTGGCGGTGATGGTTTCTCCTTCTCGTACAAAGTCAGGCTTGATGGAGAAAGGGTGCAGGTTTTGTGATGAAATGGGTGATGATCTCTCCTTCTCGTACAAGAGAAAACAGTTGATGGAGAAGGGGA
>NC_037534.1:8772035-8806329 GCF_001531365.2 Cynara cardunculus var. scolymus | reverse complement strand
GTAACTCCCGACGGGTTGGTCGCTTGTCAAAAGTGTCAAAGTGTGATAGGTTCAGAGATGAAATATCAAGAACACGCCAACTCGAATGATATGGGAATCGGCTCGAGAGAGTGATTTTTAACAAAGAGATTTGTTTATCCATATATTTTGAAAACACCATTTTGTCACTATTTTCGGACCGGACACCACATAGAGATATGGGTGGAAAGCTAGAAGATAGTGAGATGGTGAAGTCCGAGAGGAATGCCTTCAAAATAGATGGTGGAACTTAGTTTTGGAACACTGCTTGCTATAGCATTCCTATAGCATTGGCTGCTGGAATTTGTGTTTGGGTCTCACCTTAAGTCTCACACCCTTGCTTCTTTTATTTATTCTGTATTCTGTTTTGGATAACCTTAAAATCAGAGAAAAGTCTTCGAAATCGCCATCTGAAATCATCTCTTTCATTGGACTCTAATCTAACTCCGGCTACAATCCCTGTGGACGATAACTCGGTACTTGTACCACTTATTACTTGGAAAGACGACATTGGGCCGTATTGTATACTTGCTTTTCGGCCCAATTTCATTAGTCTAGAGGTGTGAAATATAACCGACCAAATATCAAGAGTAAATTCAAGCTAGTAATGATGAAGTAGATTAAATCTTTCTTTGAAGAGGTGAATAGCATCAGAGAGGAATTCGGCTTTTCTACTCCTAATATCTTTGAACGATCCTTTTGAACTGTCGTCCATCCTTCCCCATCAATACCCTCAAAATTATCAAGCAAATGTTCCTCTCAAAATCAAAAGTGATCTAAAGGTTGTCGAAACACTTGTTATGATAGGTAATTTTCCCATCACCTCCAATCTTGATCTAATTCTGCCACCAGGAAATCCAATGCCATATAGAACAGTGTTGTTCCTGCCAATTACAGAAATTACTTCTATGATCTCTTTGGATATTTAAGATTCAAAGGTCGTTGGAACTACCAGTAGCTGATACACGACATCTACATGCTCTTCTCGAAATGCCTATATGATACTGGTCTCAAAACGAGGACATCAAAACTCCCAATCATAAATACAACTAACTCATATGCCTATGGATCCAATGCATTACAGTCTAAAACTTACATGAAACCAAATAAATGATTAACGCACTCAAGACATGTAATAAAAATAGATATGCAATAAAAGCATCACATCAAAGGCTTCACATTGGGCCATTAAAACCAAACAAATGTCCCCTCAATTGCTTTCAATTAAATCAAGCCAATCGACCTCGTAACACGATTGACTATTTTAATAAAATCAATGTAACCCACATAAGTCTAGTAGGCATACTATTCAACACTTAACGAACACATTTCACCTATAACATGAGTAGATCTGAATTCAATACTTTATTCAAGTATGTTCAAAACGATCAATATGTAGAATCATAACAAGTGATTGTCTCTATCCAGGGAAACTACAGGATCTAAAAGAATAACCCAATCCTATAGTATAGACGCTTATGACCTCCTCCTTCAGAAGCAGATGATTAATCATTTGCTTCTCATGTTCCGTAAATAGCCGAGACAAAATTTTGATATTCCTTTTTATTTGTCATCAAACGAATGGCATCTTCTTCTGGCAAAATGCTCAAAATTATATAGTTTCTACTTCCAAAATTTCTACAAAGCCACATAAGGCGTTTATCAATAGATATACACTTATGACAAAAAGGCCAATATGTTACTATCAAAATTTCACAAGTTGGGTAGAGTCCCTAAAACACATTTGACCCAAAGATCAAGTTGTTAATCACTTTGACTTGGACAATAACCCTAAAAGAGATCATTTTAACTCATTATACATTCTCAAGATTTTAAAATTACATTTTTCCTAAAATCCTCAAAATACCCGATAAAACCCTTTTTAAGAAATGAATATCATGTGATATCACAAAACACCCAATAACTCACCTTAAATATTTTCTAGATTTCATAACCCCAAGAGGCTCAAAACACACCTTTTCATGAGACTCATCAAATATGAACCAAACTTATAAAAATGTGTCTAGATCCCAAAATAAAGATATTTTGACATGTATATAATTTTGCAAAGCAACTAGAATTCACCTTACTTGATTTATGCTAAATCTATGTTCCAAACCAAACTTTGAACTTCCTTTAAAGAAAACATGGGATCTACTAGCAAATCCTTCAACACTAGCTCCAAAGCTTCCCAAATATCCTTTCCACTTCAAGAAATCCAAAACCTAAGATGAAGGTGGGAGAAGAGGGTGGAAAATAAGGTACACATAAACCCTAACTTTTAGGTGGAGAGATTAGAAGATTGCCTTAAACACAAACTCTTGGATCTATGATGATTACTCTCTCAAAGCCTCAAAATCCGACTCTCCACTTTCAAGATGCTCCAAGATGACAGAAAGGGAAGGGAAAAGGTTATGGTGAAGAACCGATAAGGAATGATCCAAAAATTGGGTTTTAGCACTTCCAGGGGAGCCATGCACCCGCAACCTAAGTCCCATGGTAGGTCGCCCGAACATGGAAGTCTTGAAATAGAGGGTCATGCGACCAATGCAGCAACTGTGTCGCGTGGCAGGTCGCGAGAATGCCTTTTCTGCCCAAAAAACTTGTTTTCTTCGCTCTGATTTGACTCCCGTGCACCCTATGACCACTTATAAGCAACCCCTTTATAAAACGAGCCTTTCTAAAAGATAAGGAACCCAATAGGCTCTTGGCGAAAGTCTAAAATCACGGGTGTTACCGTTTGGTAGGAGATCCTATAATCTTCGGAACTTTTAGCATGAGGTATGAACTTCCAGGCACACCAAAAGACATAGGTCTTGTCTAGGTACTTACAACATCAAGTTCTGAGGAAGATTTTTGTAGAGGTTGATCAGATCTCTAGCTCAGAATAGGCATGACCGTTTCTAAAGCTAGATGGGCACATACTGTCCCAGAGAGTCAAATTCTTAAAGTGGTAAACTTTGCCTCTAATATAAGAGAATATTTGGAACCCGTTAGCTTAATTATTACTCTCCTAAATAGACCTTTGGAAGAGAAGAGRGTCCCGACATATATACAGGTTCAACTCTAGTCGAGATAGGATTTTGACAATTATGAGAGTGATATTTTAATAAATATTCCCAGTATACAATGTTGGTATAAAATTCACAGGAGCATCTCATTCTCTACTATTATTTTGTTAGCCAATATTTTTGTGTTCAAAGAGTATTGCAAACCAAATCCAATATAATCAGTTTATGCATTCATCTATTTTAAACTAGGATAAATTGTGTATATAAGTAACATATTTTCATTTAATTGCCATTTTGATGAATATATTTTCAAAATCTATAATCTAAAAATTTGTATCGAATACTTTACACATTGAAAAACCTAATGTATTTAAAGTTTATATGTTAACATGTCACTATTTTGAAAAACAAATATTTCCAAACTTTAAACTGTTAAATAAAATATTCCCAAATCATGAAAATTATATTACTAAAATAAGCATGAATGAAAATATATTGCATTTCTATAAATAGTTTGATCTTCTTGTTCTAATATCTAATATTTAATATCTAATGCAGTGGTTCAATCATTGTAAAAACAGATGTCCAAATATAAAAGCATAAAAGTAGTATGATATATATATATATATATATATATATATATATATATATATATTGGCATGGTGAGTGGTGAGTGATGTGATATGCTGAATGAAAGGGCCATAGATGTCTACACGCTATGGACCCATATTCTAACCCCAATAAAATCTAGTTTACAACTTATCCATGTTGACTCAGCATGAGAATCCACTTAAACATAAAATACAAATTACTCGGGCTTCAAAAATATCTTTGCATATTTCTGTTTTTCTAAATGATTCTAAACCCATCCAATACAAGGTAAAAGTTAGGGGTTTATTTATTGATGCATTTTCTATAAGCATGGTGATGCATTAAACATGTATAAGAAATAAATTGGGAACTTATATTAATGTCAAACAAATTTAGTGTATTTCACTCGAGGATTATCAGAACAAAATCGGTTTTTGAGGACGTTAAAGATGTTTAGATGTACTGATAGACTGATTTACAAGGTTTAAAATTATGTGTTCTGTATAAAGGTATCACGATAGAGTGTTGTAACGTATTTGAGTATCGTAACAAATTTATTGGTTGCATCGTTGAAATAGAGTATTCAGTTAGCTTTTTTATATGATTTTTTTGTTAACGTATCTTTTTGTGAAACGCTTGTCATATCAAAATATTAGTATGACGCCTATTTCAAAATTGTCCTTAAAAAACTTGTTAGGAAATCCAAAGCATGTATCACTTTATTGTAAAACATTTATATTAAACATACAGTTGTTTGTTATTAAGCTCAAATCCTATAAAACACTTATGACCCTTTTAGACATAACATGGTGTCTTATAAACCGACTTGTTATAGTGTTCAGGGTATGGGGAAATTCGAAATTCAAACTCATTATAATCTCTAATTTCTCATAAGAAAGTTTCAACAATTTGAACAAATACAGTTAAATTTTTAATTTTTAAAAACTAAACAATTAATAGGATCGGATCATGAAATAAAACATGCAAACAGGTATTCTCCAACTGTATATCTTGTTCAAAACATGCCTCACGCATAGTATTTTGTGAAGAATCCAAGTCTCCTTCGTCAGTTTGTTGAATGGTGTGGATTAATAATGTGCTGTGGTAACTTTAAAATGATACGATAATGATCTCCTTTGTAGATATGTGCATAAATTAAGCTCCACTTGCTACTTGAATCTTTCACTTATTTGGTTAATATATTATCAAATAAAATGATTTATAGTCATTGTATATTGCAGGAAAAACTGTGACAACGTAAGACATATTTTATTTCGATTTTTTTTTTACCCGAAGAACCTACTTTTAAAATCTCCATTTAATTTGAAGGATATCCTATGACTTTGATACCATTAAGGGAACATATATAGTATTATATTGTGAAAAAAAAAAGAAATGCATTCTGACCTTGTAAGCAAAAATTACTTAAAAAATTCTTCAACTTTCTCGTTTAAGATTTCTTGTTATAGATGTTAAAACGTAGTTTTTGAATGTACGTTCCTCAATATAAGAACCCAAAAAAGTGTATTCCATTTTGATACAATTTTTCTTGTATTAAAAGTGATTAATTTGCATTATGTTTTCATTAGTTTTTGTGCAAAATTCCATATTTTTTAACCTACTTATTAACATTACATTATTTAAGCCAAGCTTAGCTTTCTATGTGATTGTGGCTTTCTCATTGCAATTTAACACACGCATGGATTCAAAAAAGTTTGTATATAAACCACAATAGTTGGTTTGAGTTTCGGCTTCAAAGGTCAAAAGTGTCTGGAGGTCCCCAGGTTCAAATTCAATGAGAAATAAAAATCCCCTTGTGGCCACGAAGGTTCAAATGCGATGACTCCGGACTACTCGCAAAACAAGTGGTCGTTCTAGGATTAGTTGGCTTGCATAGCAGGTTGAATATTCAGGTTAATCAAAAAACAAAATCTGTACTTAACGTATCTATTGTAAATTTAGAATATTTGTTAGAGATTATATAATAACTTACAAAATTCTTAAATGTGAAGTATGGTTTTCCATATTACATGATATATATATGGCAATTAACACAAAAAACCATTTGTGACCAAAATATATATGTTTGGTTAATAAAATATGATTAAAACATGAGGTACGATAATGTTATTATAAAAAGTATTATTCTGATAGACAACAAGGGGCCACACCAACAATTTTTCTATGAGAAAGGAAAGGAACAAACAAAACAATATCTATGTCATATGCAAGTTGAGAAAAATGGAACTAAGAATGCAATTGGTGCTAAAAAAATCCTAAAATCCAAATATTTGGTTTCTTTTTGTCTTTCAAACATTTTAACCTTATTAAAATACGACACTGCCTAGTTGCACCATTTATTTTAAGGGTCCCACTATATCAACAAGCAAATATTTAGTATTTTTCATTTGTAGTATTTTGATTTTTCATTTTATTTGGTTTATATTTTTGTGAATTGTGTGGTTGAGATAAATTATTAAACTGTATAAGTTTTCTAAATAGATTGAACATCTATTTATGGTTGACATGTAAGATTTCTTAACAAAAAAAGCACTTTACATATGTAGTGATACAAAACTTATTAGAACATGTTTTTGACTCTTGGCAAATGACGATGATGTTGTCTTTCATGCTTTAAATTCTTGACACACATGACCATGACCTTGACCTTTTACTTAAAGGGGGAATAGATCTGCCTCGCTTGACTTGTCTTTGTGTGTGGTCATGGTTTAACTATGTAGTGCAACTCATGGTTTGAAGATTGCTAAGTTGACCTATGCCTTGAACACTCCTCGTAAGACCTTACTAGTTTTACGTAGCCTACAAACATACCTTGAAGTTATCAAGTCGATATGAACCACAGACAATGTGGATGACTTCAGTTGTAATTTATGATACCATGCCGAGCTCGCAATGTTAGGAAGCCAGATGTGTGACAATAGGTCATCGATCACCAAGATTTGAAGGTGTTACAGTACATAAATTGGAGTTGTAACCTCATAACGCATTGTTGGCTTCGATTTTAGGAACCAGACGAACAAGTACATTACTTCGTGTCGTGCGAAGCATTAGATAAAGCTCATAAGTTATTTGTGGTAGAGCTTTTGTTGATTCTAGATAATAGAAATGTGGTGCACACCAAGGGTTATATAAAATGCCTACGACATGTGGTATATGTAAATAAATTCATGATCTGGTCTATGAATAGAAAAATGGAATAAGGGTGGCAATTTCACTTAGTGGGAAATAGGGTATGAAATAGTTAGGAATTGGGTTGACATAGTTATGTACGCATTAGATGAGCTTGATCTAAATACTATTAGTAAAAAAATGTACGGGAAGGAATGGGGATTTACTACACTTCAATTGACCATGGGTGACGATGTCCTCCCTTGAATGAGTAATGTAGATAATGCATAGGCATTTGGCAACACTTGAACAACTTTATTTAAAAAATATAGTAACAAAAAAATTGATCCTATTTGAAGATGTTCTTCATATTTAAGATGAAAGGAGGGTCAACTACTCACACACATATGGTCGCTTTTAATGATATATCATGAAGTAAAAGGCTACTGCAGTGAAATTGGAGGAAGATTATTGATGTGATTATGTCCGACCGTCTATTGATTGCCACTTATTTAGATAGGTAGTTGTGCTTATTTTCTTGTCTATGATAAAGGCTAAATGTAACCATCGGAAGACACCTTTGATTTTGAACGATATTGTGAGTTTTAAACTTTGTATGCTCTTTCTGAACTTTGGAACTTATCAAATCTTAAGCTTGTGGGGTTCAATGCTTATCAATCAATTTGGTGGGTTGATTGTGGTGTATCTCTATACCAAGGTTATTGTCTCTTTATAGACAACAAGTCACGGTTTCCACCATTACTATCTCAACTTAACTTATCATGATAAGTTATCATATAAGCAAAACTACTTATCTCCCTTGTAACTCCTTCAAAAGCTTTAATTGGAGCAACCTTCAAAATTTCTTCTTAGTAAATGATCATAATGTTTGCAAACTTCAAAATGACTCCAAATTCAATGAGATGAGTTATTTGAACTTGGATATAATAAAGGGCAGATCCTTGTACGTCTCTTTTACTTTCTTTTTTGGTCTTTGATTTGAGTTCATTTGGACTTGAAATGAGTGATTTATGGCATCATTCGAGTCATTGGATGGCCTCTCATCATTCCCCCTCTCTTCAATGTGATTTTGCCTAAAATCATCACATACTTCAAAAAGGCTCAAATCAGAAACTTTAAAGACATCATAAACATTATACTCAACAAGCAAGTCAAGTTTGTAAGCACCGTCATTTATTTTATGCATGATTTGGAATGGTCCACTCTTTTGGCATCAATTTTGATTTCCGTTTTTTTTTGGAAATCTTTCTCTTCGCAAATGAAGCCACACCTAATCTCCAGGTTCAAAGGTAACCTTTCATTTTCCCTTGTTTGTTTGTTGATACTTCTTTGTGCGCTCTTCGATGTTTCTTTTGGCCTTCTCATGGATTTGTTTGACAAATTCAGCTTTCTTCTTGCCATCTAAATTATAATTTTCACTCACAGGTAAAGAAGTTAAATCCATAGGAGTTAATGGCTTAAAACCATACACAATTTCAAATGGTGAAAACTTGGTAGTAGAATGAACATGACGGTTATAAGCAAATTCAACATGTGGTAAACATTGCTCCCAAGTTTTAACATTTTCCCAATTATTGATAACAATAGAGTACCAAGAGTGCGATTCACAACTTCTGTTTGCCCATCAGTTTTGGGATGACAAGTTGTTGAAAACAAGAGTTTTGTTCCCAATTTACCCCATAAGGTTTTTCAAACGTAGCTAAAAAATTTGGTTTTTCAATCCAAGACAATGGTTCTTAGCATTCCCTGCAATCTCACTATTTCTTTGAAAAACAAATCAAAAATATGTGATGCATCGTTAGTTCGGTTGCATGTAATGAAATGAGCCATTTTAGAGAACTTGTCTACAACCACAAAAATTGAGTCTTTACCGCCCTTATGTTTTGGCAAACCTAACACAAAATCCATTGAAATATCAACCCATGGTTCACTTGGTATAGGCAAAAGAGTATATAAACTATGAGGTTGAACTTTTGATTTTTCCTGTTTGCAAACAATACAATTTTCACATAATTTGCCTACATCAACCTTAATTTTTGGCCAATGAGAGTTCTCTTGCAAGATTGACAACGTGTTTGACACGCTAAAATGACCCATAAGGCCTCCCCTATGTGCTTCCCTTACCAAAAGCTCTCGTAAGGAAGAGTTAGAGGTGCGAAGCTTTGATTCTTTAAACAAAAATCCTTCATGTATGAATTTTTTTTTCAAAAGAACCTTTTTCACATGCTTGAAAAATTTGTCTGAAATCAACATCATTTTGGTACAATTCTTTAATTTGTTCAAATCCAAGAAGTTTATAGTCAAGCGAAGATAGTAGAGAGTATCTCCATGAAAGTGCATCAGCAACAACATTTTCCTTACCTTTCTTGAATCGGATGACGTAAGGAAAGGTCTCAAGAAACTCAATCCACCTAGCATGCCTTTTGTGTTTAACTTCTGTTGCCCCTTTAAGAACTTTAGGGACTCGTGTTCAGAATGTATTACAAATTCTGTGGCCCACAAATAGTGTTGCCATGTTTTTAAAGCAAGAACTAATGCATACAATTCCTTGTCATAAGTGGGGTAGTTCAAAGTCGCCTCATTCAATTTCTCACTAAAATATGCCAATGGTTTACCTTCTTGCATCAACACGGCACCAATTCCAACACCTGATGCATCACACTCAATTCTGAAGGTTTTATTAAAGTTGGGCAAAGATAACAAAGGAGCATGAGTTAATTGAAACTTAAGTTATTCAAAAGCTTGGTCTTGTTCTTTCCCCCATTTAAATTCGACATTCTTTTTAATTACTTCTGTGAGTGGTGAAGCCAAAGTGCTAAAGTTTTTAACAAATCTATGATAGAAACTTGCAAGACCATGAAAACTTCAAATTTCACTTGCATTCTTTGGAGTTGGCCAATCTTGGATGGCCTTTACATTTTCTTCATCAACATAAATTCCTTGTGAACTCACCATGTATCCAAGGAAAACAACATGATTAGTACAAAAAGTGCACTTATTCAAGTTTACAAAGAGCTTTTCCTTTCTAAGTACACTCAAAATATATGTTAGATGTTCCAGATGATCATCCAAACTCTTGGAGTAATATATATATCATCAAAATAAACAACCACAAACTTTCCAATGAAATTCTGCAAAACATGGTTCATTATTCTCATGAAATAACTAGGAGTGTTAGTTAAACCAAAAGACATCACTAACCATTCATATAAAGCATATTTTGTTTTGAAAGTTGTTTTTCCATTCATCACCTTCTTTCATACAAATTTGGTGATAACCACTTTTCAAATTAATTTTTGAAAACAGTTTTGCACCATACAACTCATCAAGAATATCATCTAGAAGAGGGATTGGATAACGATACTTTATCGTGATATTGTTGATGGTGTGACAATCCACACACATCTTCCATGAACCGTCCTTCTTCGATACTAACAAGAATGGAGCGACACAAGGACTCATGCTTTCACGAACCCATCCTTTTGCAAGTAACTCTTCAACTTGTCTTTGTAACTCCTTGGTTTCTTCTGGACTTGTTCTATAGGATGGTTTGTTTGGGATGGATGCTCTAGGTACAAGGTCAATTTGGTGTTCAATCCCACGGATTACTGGCAATCCATTAGGAACTTCCTCCAGAACTAAGTCCTCAAATCCCTACAAGAAAGATAAAGCATCACTCGGAATGGTATCGGCCAAAAAGCATTTCAGAATTTAAAGCTTTTATTACCTCACTTTTTTTGGCCAAAGCACAATATTGACCCGCTTTTTTTCACGATTCTTTTATCTTTTCCTTTTTCTTTTAAGCCACGTTCATTGTTTACTTTTGGCTCTTTCATTTTTTTGCATCTTTTTCCAGTCTAACTTGATGATCATAAACTTGACTAGGTGACACGGATACAAGAGTTACGGGTTTGTCTTTATGTATAAAAGTGTACTTGTTGGTAAAGCCAACATGCTTTACATGTTGATCGTACTGCCATGGCCTCCCAAGCAACATATGACTAGCTTGCTTTGGTACAACATCACACAACACTTCGTCTTCATATATTTTCCTATGTGAAATGAAACCAACACTTGTTTTGAAACTCGCACCTCATCGATATCATTAACCCATTGGAGTTTGTATGGCTTTTGATGCTTTGTTGTAGGTAGACCTAGATTTTCAACCATAGAACAACTTGCTACATTAGTTCAACTCCCCCCATCAATTATAACACTACATACCTTCCCTTGAACGTAGCAACGAGTGTGAAAGATGTTCTTCCTTTGTGCATCATTATTTTCCATGGAATGGGCGCTTAAGGCTCTTCTAGCAACCACAACTCTCCTTGGACCGCCAACTCTTCATCATCTTCCGAACCATCCGATGAGTTTGTGGAATCTGATTTTTCGGTCTCAATTTCTCCATCTTCTCGAATCACCTTAGCAAGCTTGTTTGGACATTGAATTGTCATATGACCCCTGCCTTGACACATAAAACACTTTATGTCTCAATTCTTAGTAGCAGAAGAATTAGTTTTCCCTTTTGAGGTGTTAATATCTTTAAGGCCATATTTGGTATTAGAAGAAGATGATGAGTTTTCATTCTTTTTTTTTTTTTTGAAGAACCTGTCTTCCAAGTACCGTTTCATGATCCTCCCCCTCTCTTAAGCTTTTCTCAATTTTAACAGTCGTATGAACCATGTCCTCTATCTCAACATAATGGTACATTTCAACACAATCTCATATTTCAAAATTTAAACCATATAAGAACATGGCCATTGTAGCTTCTCGATCCTCCTCAATGTTGGCCCTGATCATGGTAACTTTCATTTCCTTAAAGTAATATTCAACAAACTTGTTTCCTTGCTTGAGATTTTGGAGCTTGTTGTGAAGGTCACAGAAGTAGTGACTAGTCACAAAACGTCTCCTCATGACCATCTTCATTTCTTCCCGAACTCTCAATAGGTTGTTCTCCATTTCTTCGCTCGCTAATCATAAGTTGATCCCACCATGTTAGTGCATAATCAAAAAACTCATTGACAACAAGTTTTACCTTCTTATGATTGGAGTATTCATGGCAAGCAAGGATGAACTCCATTTTCGTCTCCCAATCGAGGTATGCTTCTGGATCTGACTTTCCTTGAAAAGAAGGGACTTTCATATTTATGGAACTCAAATTATTGTCTATACGCCGCCTCCTCTAATCCGATCTCCTTTCAGATTTTCTATCCCATTCGTCGCTTCTTTCATTTTCTTCCTCATTCGCAACAGAACCATCATGAGATGGTTGCCTTCATGTGTTTGCCTCTATTCGATCCATTCTTTCATGAACTTGGTCAAATTCGTTTGTCACCATTTGCCATATCTCATCCATCATAGCTTTAATTTAAAGGTTCAGAAGGGGTTGTTCATCCCCCATCTTAGAAATCTGCAAAATTAAGGTTAATACCTCACGACACTCCTTCATGTGTTTCTCTCAAGAACCGATTTACTCAACCATCATGCATCTTACAAATGGCTTTTACCCTCAATTGATCTCTGCACACTGCCTTTTACCACTCTTTTTAATCTTTTAAAGTTCTTAAAGAACTAAAGAGACAATTACCAAGTTTGGCTTGTGGCCTTGGGGAATTCAAACTTACCAAAAAACTTAAATATGTGATTTATCAAATGATCACAATATAACAAGAAGAATATTAACCTTGACTTTTTTTTGTTTTTTCTCTCTTTTTCCCTTTGTTGTTGCTTTTTTTTCCTTTTGTTGCTTGTTTTTGCCGAATATATTCTCTCTCTTTTTTGCACGGCCTTTTTGTCTTTTTTGTGTTTTCTTTAACGAACTACGAATGAATAAAAATTGAAGAAAAGAAAAGCAGAGGAGAAGATGATAACTTAAGTTCAATCGACACTAGTAGGAACCATACCAACTTGTGACAAGACCCACTATCAATATGTGATTCTTGGATCTCATGTAGTAAAACTTAATAAGAAAGAGAAATAGATAAGAAATAATATGCAAAACAATAGTGCCAGCTCTGATACCAAATGATGTGATTATGCCCAACCGTGTAATGATTGACCGAGATAGTGATGGTGGACACCGCGACCCATTGTCTATAAAGAGACAAGAACCTTGGTATAGAGATACACCACAATCAACCCACCAAGTTGAATGATGAGTATTGAACACCACAAGCTTAAGACTTGATAAGTTTTTAAGTTAACAAAGAACATAAAGAGTTTAAAACTCACAATATCATTCAAATTCTAAGGTATCTTCCAAAGGTTACATTCTACCTCTATTTATAAACAAGAAAATAAGCAGAACTACCTATCTAAATAAGAAACTTAACTTATCATGATAATTATCATATAAGAAAAACTACTTATATCCCTTTTAACTCCTTCAAAAGCTTTAATTGGAGCAACCTTCAAAATCACTCTGAATCAATGAGATGATTTATTTGAACTTGGACATAATAATAGGCAGATCTTTATGTGTCTCTTCTACCTTCTTTTTGGGCATGGATTCTTCTAAAGAAAAATATTGCTTCAAGTGGGTGATTTGAGTCCATTTGGACTTGAAATGAGTGATTTATGGCTAAAACATGGGCCATGAATTTCTTGGACTTTAAGTGATTTATGGTTGCAATAATCACAACTTGGGCTACCAAAACTAAGGCTAATCTTGGCATTCAATTTGGTGCAAAATTTGAAGATTTACTTGGCTACTTGATGAAGTGATGAGAGATTGTTTCCGACAAGATTTTATCAAACCATTAAGAGCATCATTGAACGTCTTGGACTTGGACTTTGTGATTGGTCCAATCTTCCATCTCAATAGATCTTCATGATTCGGGTCATTGGAATGGCCTCTCATCAATCATATGGCTATGCTTTTTTTTTTGTTATCATTCCCTGATCATTATACAGGGTATGCCAATAGCATGATCTATAAGAGAGATATTGGTACATATTTCAAATGTAAAGATGAGTAACATCAATAAAGATCTTAGAAAGAAAATTACGATGTTGGGTGATGATATAAATAGTGATACTAGTAAGTACTATGAAAGTGAAAGAGGTTTGGTGACATGAAGAGGAGCGAGAAGTCTCATGGACGTTCTACTTCAAGTAATACAATATGTAAGGAACAACTAAAAAATAGAAAATTGCAACTATCGTAAACTATAAAATCATTATGTCAAAATGTGTCCAATAATGAATCAGAAATAAGAGAATTAACGTACTTCATTAGTTGTGGCTAATCAAAAAGCTCTATCCATGTCGAGTTCATGTTGATCACCAATGGGTGTTGTCAGAGAGTTTGTATTTCTTCAAAAGGTCTAAGCATTTTTGGCTTGATTAATGAAAATGCCTTATGAAGTTCATTTGATTTGGATCCCAAGGAAGAATGTTAATTCTTCCATCATGCTCATCTCAAACTTGTTTTTTATCAATTCTGAAAATTTGTCATAAAACCTTAGGATTAGTATAACCAAAGATAATATCATCTACATATATTTGTACCAAAAGTTGGTTAGTCTTATACCTCTTTAAGAACAAAGTAGTGTCAACAATATCTTTTTTAAACTTATTTTGAATCAAGATATTGGACAGAGTGTCATACCATGCTCTAGGTGCTTGTTTAAGGTCATATAGAGCCTTGTCTAGAAGTTAGATGTATTTTGGGAACTTTGCACTCTAAAAACCAAGTGGTTGTTGGATACATACTTCTTCTTGTAACTTACCATTCAAAAAGGCTGATTTGACATCCATTTGGTAGACTTTGAATCCCTTATGTGTTGCAATGGCTAAAAACATCGTTATAGCCTCAATCCTTGAAGAAGAGCGAATGTTTCATCAAAATCAGTGCCTTATTATTGGTAATATCCATTGTCTATTAATCTAGCCTTATTTCTTACCACTATTCCATCATCATCCTTCTTTTTCCTAAAAACCTATTTGGTCCCTATTGCATATTTATACATTGGAAGAGGAACTAAATACCACACTTTATTTGTTTCAAATTAGACAAGCTCTACTTGCATAACATTGATCCAATTTGGGTCTTGTAGGCTTTAGAAACCGTTTTAGGTTATACCCTTCTCAAAAAGTTGACATAAAAGCATTCATTTGTAGTGGCAGAACTGGTTCTTAAACTTGAAGAAGGATCATCGGTGACTTAATATAATGGATGATCTTTTGTCTATCCCACTATGGATGATTAAGGATCTTGAGCATTCTGAGAGATTTCCTCTTAATGATATTGATGTATGTGATCATTCGAATTCAAAAGTGGTAAATATGTCTCTATTTGAGACCCCTCAAAATGATGTCCTTCAAATACAATGTCTAGTTCGATCTAAAAACGTGATAAAGAGGAGGTGAAGTATCAGAGCAATCAGAGGAAATGGTATCTTCTGTTTGTGAAAGCTCTAAAATAGGTTTGTAGACATGTTGAGTTGAATATTCAGATTCAGTATTTTGTTTCAATGCTTGTTCAGAGTCATTCTCTTCACCAAATAAGTCTTCAAATGGTAGAGTAAGTTCTGATTCTTTGGAGTTAGAACATGAGGAATCAGAAGCTGTTAAGTTTAACTTAAGTCCTAAACTAAGAAGTTAAAAAGTTATTGAAGCCTTGTCATCAAAGGCTACATTGATGCATTCAAGTACCATTTTGATTCTTTTGTTGAAGATTCTGAAGACTTTTAAGTTCAGAGAATATTCAAAATGTGCCTTCATATGCCTTATTGTCAAATTTGCCAAGATGATCTAAGCCTCTACATCACTTGTGTACCATCTTTCCCTATTGAGTGTGATGATCATGATGTCAAGTCATCCTTTGCTATTTTGTTAGACAAATACAACCTTTGTAATCTTGGTACAGCCGAAAACTACGTCAAGACCAAATTAGTCACTAGTATTATGCTCCCATTCCCCTTGTCGAACCTGGATTACATCCATCCCAATCCTATCTACTTCGGCCTTGAAAACTTTAACCCCTTGAAAACTGGATTTATGTTCCCATTCCTATCTAATTATTTATACATCCATCATCTATCAGTATTAGTCGATATAGCTACAAATTGACAAAAAAGTGATAAGATAGAATATGAAATAAAGAAATAAACATACAACCCATTTACAATATAACCCAACAATTTAACCAACACTTTGTCTACATATACAAAACTTACAAACACATGTATGGTGTTACCCAACAATTTGTTAATACATATACAAAACTTAGGTACATATACAAAACATACATATATATACAAAACTTACATACATATAAATATTTACATACACACACACACACACATATATATATATATATGTTCATACACACACATATAAACATACATTTATAAACCTATTTCTAACACGAAATATGAAGCAATTGGAATTCAAAATACAAGCCCTAACGTTTGTCCAGCAATTGGAAACCAATTTCTAACATGAAATATAAAACAATTAAAATTGAAAATACAAGCCCTAAGGTTTGCCAACAATTGACAACTCATTTCTAACATGAAATATAAAACAATTAGAATTGAAAATACAAGCTCTAACATTTGTCCAATGATTACATATACAATAATTTATCCAACAAATTAATAACCCAACAATTTGTCTATACATCTACATATTTATACGCGCACACACACACACACACACACACATATATATATATATATATTCATGCACATACATATAAATTTATAAACACATAGCAAAATCCAAAATATATACATGTATTTACAGATATTTGCTAACATATACATTTAGAATAAGGAAAGAAAAAAAATGAGGTTTTTATACTATCAAAGAGGGGGGAGGTCGTCGGATCTTTTGCACGGTAGGCGGGGATGAAAAACGCCGATGGAGGAACGAGGGGTCGCTGCTTTGTTTAGGTTTGGAGTTAGAAATGAGGGTTGCTTATGTTTTGGCAGTAGGTTAAAAAACTCATTTTTTCCGACGGATTAGTATTGGATCTATTCGTTTGAATTTTTTAAATCTAGTTTTTTTAAAACCCGTTGTTTAATTCTAGAAATTTAAAAAAAATCAAATTTTTGACTGATTATCCGCCAGAAACCGGAATGTTTCTGAAAATTTTAGTTATTATTATTATTATTATTATTATTATTATTATTATTATTATATACATTAAAACTCAATTGAACCAAATAAACCCGATACATCCATTAAAACCCAATGGAACCCATTATAATCAAATATATCCATTAAAATCCACTAAGGTCCATTAAAACTCAATAGGACCCGTTAAAACCCATTGAGCCGTATAAATCCCAATACATCCATTTAAGCCCCAATATAACTCACTATAGCCTAATAGATCCATTAAAATCCACTAAGATCCATTAAAGCCGAGTAGTACCTGTTACAACCCAATTAAACTGAATAAAACTCAATAAATCCATTAAATCCAATTAAATCAAATAAAGTCCAATACATACATTAAAGCCTAATAAAACCTATTATAGTTTAATAGATCCAGTAAAATCCATTAAGACCCAATAGTAACCGTTAAATCCCAATTGAACCAAATAAAGTTCATACAACCAATTAAATCGTAGTTGAACCAAATAAAAACCAATACATCCATTAAACCTCAATAAAACACATTATATCCTTTGTGACATATTATATGATTGTATGTTGGTATGTATTGCATATATACATGTGGTATGTATTGAATATATACATGTCGTATGTATTAGGCTTGAAGGCGAACGACGACGAAGGCGGAGGTGTACGGCGGCGGTAGGCGAGCAGGCGGCAGGGTTTTGTCGGTTGCAAGTTCGAAATCTTAAGCGAGCAGGCGACGAAGGCGGAGGAGTACGGCGGCGGCAGGGATTCGTCGGTTGCAGTGAAGTGAAGGCGAAGGGGCCAGTTTTTACGGCGAGCAAACCCACCACCATCCAGATCTAAAGCCTCCGACACCACCTTCTCAAGTTTATTTTTATCTTCAGTGCAGAGACGTGTAGAGTCGGTTGAAGCAGAAGCCCTCCCGGCGTGAAGAGGCAGCTGTCGCAGCAGGTGTGAAGAGACAGCAGGTTCCCGGCTTTTTTCCGGCAAGACCTTGTGTGACTCGGCTCTTATTGGCTTTAGCGACGGCAGGGAAGAAAGATATGGCAGAATCAGATGGTTGGCAGATGGTAAACAGAAAGGTAAGCATCGTGGTAAGGTCTCGAACTTTTTCTTTACTAGATTTCCTGAAAATTGGAATGAGGTTGCTTTGAAGAAAATGTTCTTAAGATATGGTAGGATGACGTCTTTATATTTAGCTAGAAAGAAAACGAGAAAAGGAACAAGATTTGGGTTTGTGAGATTTGTTCATGATGGTGATGAGAAAGCTTTGGAACRGAAGCTTAGGAATATTACTATAGGTTCGGTGAGGATGATCGTAAATCTGGAGAAGTATGGCCGTGAGAATAATAAGCTAAACTTGGGGGAAAATTTGAAAGTGAAGAATAAGACGGACATTAGAAAGGAGGCTTGGAACCCGACTCTTAAGTATAATGCATTCTTTAAGTCAGGAGATGTTGATGGCAGGTCCTTCAAGCAGGCTGTTCTTGGTGAAACACCTTTGATAGGTGACGAAAAAATTATCAAAGCTGAAATTAACTCGGAATTCGTGGGTAGACTGTGTAAGAGTTGGGTGGGAAGAGTTAAGAGCATTGATTTGCTTAGAAACTTAAAGAATATTCTGCACGAAGATGGCATGGGTGAGTGCAAACTGCAATATATGGGAGGTCTTTTTGTTCTTTGTGAATGGAGCTCTAAAGAGGTGGCTGAGAAAAGTTTAGTCGAAAATATAGACATGTTAAATCACTGGTTCCAGGATATTAAAATGTGGAATGAGAAGCTTATTTTTCAGGAGAGATTAACGTGGATTGATATCCAAGGTTTACCTTTAGAAGCATGGTGTGACGCAAATATTAGAAAACTAGCTGAGTCCTTCGGGGAGATTCTTGAAATCGATAAGCCTTCTTTCGATAATGATATGGTTTGCTCTTTGGGTGTCCTGTTAGCTACTGGTATTGACTGTTTGAATTCGGTGGTAAAGGTGAAAGTTGGTGAAAAATTGTRTTCTGTGAAGGTTTTTGAGGATCATAATCGCATAATATTATTTCCGCCTTCAAATGATGTTCGGTCTGGGTTTTTTTCAGAGAGTGAGGATGATGTCGGTTCAAGTGGCGGAGTTTCAAATTCTTTTTCTGATGTTTTTGCATCACCGGAATTCTCAGATAATTTGGTTGAAGGGTTCAAAAAACGTTAATGGGATGATGATAAATCTTCTGGGAAATTCGTTCCTTTTGACACCGAGAACGTTTTGATCGATAATTTAAACCCGGGTTCGGGTAGAACCCCAAAGCTTAAAACCCCTTCGGTACGTCGTCACCAACAGGTACATTCTAATAAAAAAGCTGTTTATGGACTTGAATTTTGTGGTAATTGTAGATCTTTATCTTCCCATAGCTCTCAGTCTATTTCTGTTGATGTTGTGGCGGATTCAAAGGAGGCGATCGGAAACGCTATCGGAGTTAATTACAATGAGGAGAATGCAATGGGAGCTGAAAGCAGAAGGCAAGGCGTTTCTTTGCGCTGATTTGCTGTGGTTTCTGAATTTTTGGGGGAATTTTGTCTTTTTWATGAAGATTCTATCCTTAAATTGCTGTGGCCTAAAAGCCATTGGAAAGTCTGKTGGTATAAAGGAGCTTATGCAAAAGGAGAAGTGTTCTGTGTTGGGTTTACAGGAGACGAAATGTGACGGGTTTTCTAATGCTTGGTTTGCGTCAATTTGGGGATGCAGGAGCTGTGACTATGTCTTTGTGAGTGCTACTGGTCGTTCCGGGGGCATTCTTTTATCCTGGGATGTAAGTATTTTCGGTAGAGAGTCAGATGTCAAGGGTGATCACTTCTGTGGGGTGGTTGGTTCATGGCATAATGTGGACAAAAAAGTGGGTCTGATAAATGTCTATAATCCTCAGGCTCAATAGCTTAAGGCAAGAGTCTGGGAGGATCTTAGCTCGGTAATTCAAAGTGCTCCGGACGTTATCTGGGTAATTTTGGGGGATTTCAATGCAGTTCGGTATCCTGAAGAAAGAATGAGATCTATTTTCGACTCTAAAGAGGCTTTGGATTTTAATAATTTTATTTCTTCTTCTGGACTTCTTGACATCAATTTTTGTGGTAGGCGCTTCACCCGATTCAGCAAAGATGGTTCCAAGTTGAGCAAGCTCGATCGTTTTCTGGTAACTTCTAACTTTTTCTCTATTTGGAAAGACCCTTTCGTTCAGGTCTTACATAGATCTATTTCTGATCACTGCCCCATTCTTTTGAATGTTAATGACTTTATTATGGGGCCCAAACCATTTAGAGTTTTTGACTCTTGGTTGGATATCGATGAATTTCAAAGTGCGGTTTTTTCGTCTTGGTCTTCAAGTTTTTTCCATGGGGTTGCTGATTTTATCTTTAAGGAAAAAGTTAAAGCTCTAAAGAATGACTTAAGAATATGGTCAAAAAAAAATTTAGCCAATGAATCAAAAAGAAAGGATGAGATTTTTAAAGATTTGGTTGATTGGGATTCTAAAGCTGAAGAGGGGAGAATTTCTATAGCCGATTGTCAAAAGAGAGATGATTGGATTTTCGAACTGATAATTTTGAAAAATCGTGAAACGTCGGATCTCAATCAAAAATCGCGGTCTAAGTGGGCTTTAGAAGGAGATGAAAATTTCAAGTTTTTTTCATATGGTTGTTAATCAACGTTGGAGAAGGAATAAAATTAAAGGAATTCTCTGTAACGGGATTTGAAACTCTGATCCTTTGGTTGTTAAAGACACTTTCTTTCAGCACTTTGCAAATAGATTCAAAGAACCGTGCTYCTTTAGGCCCAAGTTTTTCAGTCCTCTTTTCTCTAAATTATCGTCCAATGATGTCGAWTTTTTGGAATCGCCTTTTTCTGCTTTGGAAATAAAGGAGGTTGTTTGGGCTTGTAATGGGTCGAAAGCTCCGGGGCCCGATGGCTTAAATTTCAATTTTATTAAGAAGTTCTGGTCAGTTATTGGCGGGTCTATAGTTGATGCGATTACTTTCTTTGAAAAATCGGGCAAGATTTCCAGGGGATGTAATGTTGCTTTCATTGCTTTGATTCCTAAAAAAATTGATCCCTTAGACATCTCGGACTTTAGGCCCATCAGTTTACTTGGTTGCATGTATAAAATTATTGCAAAGCTGCTGGCTAATAGATTGGCGAAGGTTATGAACAAACTCGTCAGTGGCAATCAATCTGCCTACATCCCGGGAAGGCAATTATTGGATGGGTGTTTAATAGCAAATGAAATTGTGAATCACGCCAAAAAGAAGAARATGAAAATGTTTCTTTTTAAAGTGGATTTTGAAAAGGCTTATGATTCTGTCAACTGGAATTTTCTCTTCCACACCATGCAGCAAATGGGTTTTGGGGAGAAATGGATTAAATGGATGAGTAGTTGTGTAAAATCTGCCTCCACTTCAATTTTGATAAACGGAATGCCTTCTGATGAGTTTTACATGAAAAGGGGTCTAAGACAAGGAGATCCTCTTTCTCCGTTTCTTTTTTTGCTTGTGGGGGAAGTCTTACAGATCATGATCAGGACTGCTTGTGATCAGGGGCTGTTCAAGGGCATTAGGCTTGCGAAGCCTAATCGGAATCTTTCACTTCTTCAATTTGCGGACGACGCTCTAATTTTTGGAAAGTGGTCTCGTAAGAATTTAGTAACTCTTACTAATATTCTGAATTGCTATCATGATGTTTCAGGTCTGCGCATAAATATATCTAAATGAAATCTCTTTGGTATTGGAGTTTCGGAAGCGGAGGTTAACAGCATGGCTGCCTTGTTAAAGTGTAAGGTCTCCTCATTTCCTCTCATTTATCTGGGGCTTCCTGTTGGTGGTAACATGAAGAAAAAAGCCTCTTGGTCTGTCGTGGAAGATAAATTTCTTAAAAAACTTTCTATTTGGAAGTCTCATTGCCTCTCCATAGGTGGAAGATTTACTCTGGTCCAATCGGTGTTATCTTCTCTCCCGTTGTTCTACTTTTCTCTTTTCAAAGCACCCAACTCTGTTTTAAAATCTTTGGAAGCTATAAGAAGAAGATTTTTCTGGGGATTTAAGGAGGAGGAAAAAAGAAAATTACATTGGGTTGTTTGGGAGAAAATTTTAAGCTCTAAGTCTAATGGTGGTTTGGGAATTTTTAGTTTAAAAGCTAAAAATCATGCTTTGTTAGCAAAATGGGTTTGGAGATTCCTGTCTAGTTCTAATGTGTTATGGAAGGATATCATTTCTGAATTTTATAGTGAGGACGGTGGTCTCTTTTCTAATAGACCTTTGGTTGGTAATAGTGTTTGGGTTTCGATTGTCAACACGTGCAAGAATATGGAAGTTGCTGGTCAGAACGTTATTCAATCGTTTTCAAAAAAGGTTGCTAAAGATTCTTCTTCTTCTTTTTGGAAGGATGCTAGCATCGGTCATGGCTCAATGTTGAAAGACCTTTATCCTAGACTTTATGCTTTGGAAAGAAATAAAAATGCTTCTTCAAAGAAAGATGGATGTTTTTTAATGATTCTTGGAGTGGTACTTGGGATTGGAGATCTACGATTAGGGACAGAACATTAGATGA
The DNA here is from genome assembly GCF_001531365.2 of Cynara cardunculus var. scolymus. NCBI lineage: Eukaryota > Viridiplantae > Streptophyta > Magnoliopsida > Asterales > Asteraceae > Cynara > Cynara cardunculus. The sequence continues at coordinate 8,783,889 of NC_037534.1, read as the reverse complement.
TCTTCATGCTTTAGAAAGACATCTCTCTCAAATGGCGTTCAATACTTCAGGTGAGGATGTGTGGTCTTGGAATTGGGAGAAGACGGGAATTTTCTCGGTCAATTTCTTGTCAAAGTTAATTCAAGGGAAGGCCAATACAAACGCTGAAAGCAATGATACATGCTTTTGGAGCCCTCTAATTCCAAAAAAAGTTAACATTTTCATTTGGCGATTCCTTAAAGAGGCTATCCCGGTAAAATTTAATCTTTCAAAAAGGGGTATTTCGTTACAATCCTTGGAGTGCATTCTTTGTGGTAAAGATGTAGAAACAATGGATCATTGTTTCTTCTCTTGTTCGGCGGCAAACACTCTTTGGAGGAAAATATGGGCTTGGTGGGATCTTAAAGCCCCGCGTCTATCTTCGGTGTCTGATTTCAAATTTCTTATCAAGCAAGTAGGCAATCATCGAAAGGTTGGAGCGATGTTCTCATCTGTTTGCGCTGTGGCACTTTGGCAACTATGGAAGTGGCGAAATGAAATTTTTCATGCTGAGGATGACGTGAAAATTAAGAAGAAAGGTGAAGACCCATTTCTTTGGGTTCAAAATTTATCCAAGCTATGAATGGGGACTAGGAATCGTAGATTCATTATCAATTGGTATAGTTGGACCTCTTCTCCTTACCTTGTTTAGTCTCTTGGTTTGTATTTGGTTTGTTTGTTTTTTGGTTTGGGCCTCGTTTTGGGGACATTTTCTGGCCTTGTTTCCTTATTTTCTTTTCGTTGTATTGGACTCTTGTATCTATTTGTGTCTAGCTTCTTGTTGGACCTGTTCTTTTTTATCCTATTGGTTGGCTTGGTGAGGATGATGGTCATGTCGAAGCTCTCTTCCTTGTCCTTCCTTTTTGCCTTTAAAAAAAAACCAATAAGACCAACAAAAGCTCAATAAGATCCACTAAGACCCATTATAGTCTAATAAGATCTTTTATGTCTGAATATGCATGTATGTATTGCATACGTTTATGTATACTTGATCTACGTATGTGGTATACATATAAATATATTATATTTACGTATGTGATATATATATAAGTATATTATATATATATATATATATATATAATATGTAAAAAAAGCCCCATAATTATTTACAGAAAATGACAAAAATACCCAAAAGTACAATTTTTATTAAATATATGCCACAAACATATAATAATTAAAAATAATGAATTTTCAATGATTTCTAGCGGACCTCCCTATTCGCCACAATACGATGGAAATATCTAAAATGTCATTTTATTTAACAATAAAAATTTTAAATTTTCTAAAGGATTTTCGATCATGTGGGATCTGCTCGAAAATTATTATTTTTTTCCAAAGTCATTTTCTAAAAATTTATTTATATATTTAAAATTTCTCACGAATTTCTGAAGGATTTTAATTAACTACTTAATTAATTGATATCCCCCACAAATCCATTAGAAATCCTTAATTAATTATGTAATTTTTTAAAAAACAACAACTAATTTTGTGGGGAATTTGCTTAATAATAAATAAACAAATTTCCCGTCACAAATCCGTCATAATTAATCGGGATTAAATGTACATATTTTTTAAAAATTTGTGACGGATTTATGGTGGAAGTTAACAACCATTGACTTTTTTGATTTTTATGGAATCCGCCAGAAGTCCGTTGTAATTTTCGACGGAGTATTCATCAAAAAAATCCGTTAACAGAACCTCTTTATTTGATAGTGCTCATATTACAAATTTGTACTTCAAAGAGATTGTGTTAATACTTGTCTTTTGAGTCATTTATGTTACTTAAACTACCACTAACTCATCGATTTTTTTTTATTGTTAGCATATAATTAAAACGATATTAATATGAGTAAACCATAAAAGTTACCCGTTAACTATATGCCTACATTCGACTTTCACCATTTTATCCGTTAACTAGCGTACCTTCAACTTTCACCATTCAAATAACGAATCCGCATTTACAGTCACTAGACTAAAAACTCGATAACAGAAACTTGACAAAAATATATCATGTATCAGCTTCAAGTAAAAAAATATATTGTAATTATGTTTTTGCCAGAAAAAATCTACCAAGCACATTAAGGTTGGATTGTGAAATAACAACTAAAATATGAACTTTCTAAACAAGGAAAGAAACGACATTAAGTGTTCTCGTGATACGGAAAACGCCGTCGAGGATAAATATTACGGACGATCAACGATATCGTCAATTCACAATGGACGTCAATAAGGTATGTCGTCCTTGTTCATCGATGTCGTAAGTACATATCATTAGTTTATATATTCAAGTACAATAAGAAAATATGGATTATTTCTATGCCAATATTACTAGAGAAAAGTTGAGCGATCAAATGTTCTCCAAGTTGATTTGATCTTCGTCGTTAAATCCATGCTTGATGGAAATGTACTCATCTCCTTAATATCTAGAGCTAATACATATTGTGCAGTAGTGATGAAGCTCATAACGCTTGATCAACGATTATAAGCTGATTAATGATAAAAAAAAATAGATTATCGTTAGTTATCAGTTACAAGTATCAAATAGACGACCATTTTTGGTCGTCAAATAATCAGTATAAACGTACTTCATGACTTCAGTCGATCATGCATCTAAGATTTTATGAGCAGTATGTACATATATGTCTAGGCAGTTGGTTTCCAAGCCAGTTGTGATTTTTTACCTAAACAATATAAACTAAAAATATAACGTATTATAAATTTATAAACAAAAATTATAAACTAAACCCTAAACCCTAAAAAATATACTTTAGACACTATTACATACAATTATTCATGTCAACCGTGTTCTGTAATAGTGACAATAGTTATTAAAGATGACGTCCTTTATTGATGTTCATAGTTATTGACGATAACTACGATCGTCCACGGTTTTTACCCTTGACGGGATTTTCCACATCACTAGTTACTTGAATCGTTTACTTTCTCTTTTATTTACCGTCTCGAAGGTTCAATTCTTATGGAATTTATTCCTGAAAGCATGCTACAACTGAAGTTTTTGTCCCTTTAAAAAAATTAATGGAACATTCTTATTTTCTAAAAAATTTATCGAAATTTATAACATAGATACTAAATACATTACTCATAGATCAAGGTATTACGGTACTTATTATGTAAAAGTTTACGTTCTACATCACTCATCTCATCAGTCATCACGTATTAGCTAATGGCGATGACTAAAGGAATGACGAATAACGTGTTGGCGAACAACATACTTAGGATGCCTCGAGTATTAAAAACGTAAACGAACAAAGTTTAGAAACACCCTACATTACAACATCAATATGTTAACCAATTTAAGAAGGATAATATATATATATATATATATATGGACCCATTCAAGGGAGAACTGGTTAGTTTGTGGTAACCGTGAGATCCAATTTCAACCACAAATCAATAAATAAATTAGGAAATTTTTAATTTTGGTAACTTTTAATTAAATTCTTAATGCAAGGATATTTTAGGTATTTTCTCTCATCTCTCTTCTTTTCTCTCTCCGTCCCCGTCTTCCGGCCACCGGCCACCGTCCTCCGGTGATACCACAGTGTGATACTCAAGCACATATAAGATGTATTATAATGTTATGTTCATCTCTCATCATGCAATTAATATTGAGGATATATTGATAATTTTCTTTTGTCTTAATTCCATTTGCATTAATAGGTTGTTACAAAAACATCTAGTTCCATGATTCTAGCTCAATTACGTAATCACAAAATCTTTGAAAAAAAAAAATCATCTAAGCACAAAAAATGATCAAGAGCTTCCCTCTTTTACATATATTATCCCGTATGTAATAAGTTGAATAGAATCTCATTGTTCATAAGTAGAACATGATGGGTGAACATGTGAGATTAATGTTCACAAGCGCACATATGATCTGGTGAACATGATGGGTTTTTTTGGTTGTGACATATGTGCGTAAGTGAACAATAATACCCTTGTTCATATGTGAACATAAATTTTGATACATGAACAACAATAAAGTTAACACCATATACGTACATGAAAATAAATGTCAGTTACTTTATGAACAATAAAGTAGTTAACACCATATATGTGTGTGTATGTATGTCGGTTACTATTTGATAAAGTAATAAATGAGGATAAGTTTTTTATTTTGTCCAATAATACTCTCGTTCATATATGTTCATCTACCAATCTAATGCGTCAAACTCTTGGTTATTACATAAATGCCATGATTATAATCCATAGATTTTCAAGATGAATAGTTTGGATTGGTTTACAAAGTCAACACAATATATTGATTTAACAAAAGAATATACCCTATATATATATATATATATATATATATATTAAGTTTGCTAGCTATCAATATGGAAAGTGAAACCATTTGATGAAAAACAACAAATGATCAATTAGTCAAAGATCACGGGTAAGAAAGCATGTAAATTCCTAATTCTAATTTGTAAACAAATACTGAAAACAAGAAATCAAAGTGGAATGTAATCATAGTCGGGCATCGGGGGGGAAAGGGCACGAGCCAGGTGCCCGTGATACCCCGCCGACATGGGTTCACGGTTCTCTGTTTCAAGACATTGTGGATGTCACATCGGTAGTAAACAAGACCCAACATGAAATATGCCAGCAAGGATGTTAGGTTCCCAAGAGAGTGGATTGTAAGATCCTACCTTGGTTGGAGAGGGGAACAAAAGTTTCCTTATAAGGGATTGGCACCACAAGAAACATGGGTTTTAGTAATGATTTTTGTGGTCGCTAAAAGTCCATTTTCCCTCATAAACGATTTATAGAGACGACATGTCGTCACTATAGATTGTGGATGAAACGTTTTGTTGCATAAGGCTCATCGTTGAAACTCACTTTTCATATAGTTTGGACACTGTCTATGCCAAAAATTACACTGAAAATAATTTAAGGTTGGTTTGTGGAGCTTTTACAATTAATGATCGAATTGTAAACATGAAAAATAATAAAATGAAATAGACGAGAGAATTGATGACGAACAAAACCCCTTAAAGAGGGAAAAACCACAGATGATAGAAGAGTATCGTTGATTCACTATAGACTTCAATCAGTGACGTCGTCCTTGATAACAATGATGACAATGATCAAATTAGGAATAAACACGTTGCTCGTGGATAATAATGTAAGACAATAATAACGGATCTTGTGAATAAGCATGAAACCAAGTTCTCACTCGAAGATATACTTTCTAGCTACTCTCCAGATCTCTCTATTCTGAACCTAACCCCCTTGTCAAACATGCTCAAATTCAGGTAATGTTGTCTTCAAACCGGAACATGTAATCATCTTCATAGATACAGCTTCATCTTCCACCTAACGACCATCTGATCTTTCTTTTCACTTATTGTGATGTCTGAACTCTCCCCAGTTGGTCCATAAACGAAATTCGTAGGGAGCTGCTGAAGAGAAGATATCAAGGAGCTGAAATTCTTTACTATGTCACTTTTGATGATCTTAGCTGATAGATGCATTTTCTTTTCTTTTCTCTGTGAATTTCAAGATTTCTTTATTTTGATCTTTTCACTTAAAGTGTGATCAATTATGTAACATCCCCCGTCCATATGTTCTGGAACAGGGATGTCATTAACATGATTTAATGTAAAAACACAATTAATTCAGAGCTACTAATAAACTCCAAACATAAATTACAACTTCTAAAGCATGCTTTACAACCCAAAATATTACATTTCAAAAAGTGTTTATAAACTTAGAACTAACATTTTTTTAGGTGAGTCTAATGACTCCAGAAGTTGCATGCTTGATCTCAAGTCTCGTCCCTATCAGGGTCACTTGGAATCTACCATGTCAGAGAATAAGAACACGGCTGAGCACTGAGCTCAGTAAACAAATTATAATATAAATTTAGAATAACAATATATAACAAAAATAGCATAGCGGAAGACTTACAATTCAATTAAACTAAATTCATGGAAACTCAAGACGGTTCACAATTTTGCTTTAAAACATAATATAAACAAAGTCCGTCAATTCATGTTCGTGTGGTGGCCAAACCACATGAACAACTGGACCATCGTGCAGTCACACACCCGAGTTCCCTATGTATTTAACCACAGTCACATAGTAGGTAAATATTCTAGGATCGATCCATCCACCCTCGAGCCAATAAAGTCGGCCTAGTTTCCAGGTTGAGTTTAGGGAAGCCACTATTAGGCCTAACCCGAGTGGACCGAGTTCACTAGGAGGAGGCAATGACTACAAAGCCATCATAGAAGGCATCCTAACTAATCTGACCATTAATTGGGTAATGTTGAAAACAATGAAAACTAAACATATGCCACTAGACAAATGGCGTTCATAAAAAGTCAAGTTTCAAAATACTTTACAAACTCAAAAAACACTTCAAAATATAAGAACCAAAAGCATAACTTCAACATAATCATATTTTGTTAAAATAGTCTAAACTCAAGTGTCTACAATAAAGATTCAAGAGTTATACATACATGTATATTTAAATCACATTTTATTTACTACGTTTATCACAAGGCTGTGAACTACCTTTAGAAAGGATCAACTACAACAATTATTTGCCCAAAATTCAAATGAAGTGAAATTTGTACCTTAATCAAATTTGAGAAGTAACACACGATCAAATGAGACTCATGATAAAGTTTGACTTGCTTGCGTGCCTAATGAAAGCATAAGTTTGTTATTACTTGAAAGACATAAAACCCACACTCTAATTATTTTATTAAGTTATTTAGGTCCTAATTGTTTTTGAACAACTTAACCTTCAATAGGGACAGTTGGATACGTATTGAGAGATCAAACTCAACACTTAGTCTAGTGCAATTTTATCCCCTGCACTTACAACTTATGTCCTTATTTTTTAGCATATTTCTCCTACTTCGAGGCTAATACATATTATATTATCTAAATGAAAGTTATAGTATGGTATCTAAAGAATCTAGTTGTTTTGGAATCATCTCAGTTAATGCATTCATCAAATTTATACGAGTTTTACAAAAAAACAACAGCGACTGGTCCCGAGTACACTGTGATCAATCCCAAAACCCACTGTTTTGAGTCATTTACATCAACAACTGGATTTGAGACCTTCTTAACAGTTGTAGTATACGCTTAGGGATTTTTATATGTAAAATTTGAGCTTATTCCGACTTACGATTCGTGATCTACTCATTTTAAACTATTGGACCTAGACTTGTATTTAAATCTGATTTCCACATTTATCCCAAATCACTTTTATAATTCATACTTCATGATTTGCTATATTTAAATGCACAAAAATATACACATATTAAACATAAAAATGGAGTTCAATAGCCATTATTCTAAGCTTAATCATATAATTTTGTTCTCTTAGGCATTTAATCAAACACTTGGTGCAGTTAAACATATGGACACAATCTCACCATATTGGTTTCACATTTACCATTTTAATTCCTACTTCAATTTTAGCTAATCCAATTATTCTAAACATGTAAGATAGCACAATTTTACAACACTAATTCATAACTTATATCCAAATGCAATAAATCTCAAGGATCCTAATAAAAACCTTAATAAAAAAGAAAGAAATTTATACCTTAAGGAATGATTAGGAGAATAGATTCCGATTTATGATTGTATCCTTGGTTCCTTCAATAAGTTGAGAGAAAATTTAAAGAGAAGGATTGGATAATAGAGAGAGAAATGATGGCGGTGATAGAGTCAGGGATGATGTAGTTTACTCTAAATTTAGACAACCATTTTTTTTCTTTATATATATATATATATATATATATATATATATATATATAATTATAAAGAGATTAGGTATTTGGCAGTTTTGACCTCTCAACAATCATATTGTCATTTAAGTATGGTATAATTCAGGTAAGCTAAAGTGCAAGTTTGTAAAGCTGGTGTGTTACATATTAGTTTCTTATCAATAAAGTGAGAAATAATAGAAGTTTTTGAAGAAATCGAGGAATTTATGTTTTTAAGTTTACAATCTGCTGAAAGATGTCATTTCTTTTTACAAAATTTGCATTTATTTTGATAAAGCCTCTTTTGTCATTTGAATAATGATCTTCTTGAAGATTTTCCTTTGGATCTCTGGATAAAATGGTATTTCCTAGCCAGTTTAAAGAATTTAGAAGCTATCAAGGACAGAGAGTTACTGACATCTTGCAAGGAGATTTCATTAGTACAACTAGAACCATCTTTGTGATGTGCATCGGAATATGTATCATGTATAGGGAGTCACATGGATTCTGACTTTTTGATGTCTGATGACAAATAGGAGAGGTTTTGTATTTTCGCATTTTTGGAAAACATTTTTCTTAAAATCTTTAGCTTGCTCATGATTATATAAAGTACCAAACAAGGAGGTGAGAGGCATAAGATATAGATTTATGGAAGTTTTTAAACACATAGTATAACTTTCTCAAGAATCAGGTAAATAATCCACGAATTTGCATAATATCACAACATTATCAAAAAATTTATCATGCACTTTAAAATCATTTAGATTAGAATTGAACTTGTTATAAACCTCAATGAGAGTTTCATCTTTGTTGCATACAAACAGTTCATATTGTCTGATGAGACTGATCCTTTTATTTTGCTTAACTTCAGGCGTCCCTTCATGTAGAATAGTAAGATTGTTTAATATATATTTTGTTGTGGTAAGATTCATGATAAAATGGTAGACATCATTAGGAAGAGATATTACGATGATATTCTTACCTTTTTTTTATTAACCTGAATATCCAACTTGCTATGCGAGTCGACTAATCCCAGGGTGACCACTTGCTTTGCAGATAGCCCGGAGTCACCGTATTTGAACCTTCATGGTCACAAGGGAATTTTTATTCCTCCTTGGATTTGAACTTGGGACCTCCTGGTACTTTTGACCTTTGAAGCCAAGCTCAAACCAATTAGACACCACCCTTATGGTTTATATTCCTACCTTTGGTGTCAACTACAACTTGTTTCTTATCATCTTTCGTTCATAGATCTGGAGTCTTGATAATTTGCCTTCCTAGTCCTATGAATTTGTCATTTTCATCTCTATCACTAGGCAGAAAGGTGCTAGGAACATATGGACCATTTTTATTAAATTTAGGATTTGGTTGTCAACTCCTTTAAGAAAGAATGTCATCTAATTTTTCCAAAGAAAAAAATTATCCTTTTGAAAACGAGGAGGTATGGATAGAGAGACATTGTCATTGGTTGAGGAAGTCATTTCAGATCTTTTTTTAGATTAAAAAAACTGCTCTGATATCACTTGTAGGTCTTGGAATATAATGACTTACACATGATGTGTTTGTAGAAGGGTTGAATGCAAGCACAACAAATTTTCACTTTTAATTATATATTTTGTATTAAAACAAAGAATTACATATTTGTTGTGGAATCTAGAAAGATAAGAAATGTGATCATAGACAATCTGACTAGTAACAAATTTGCTAATTGTTAAAAGAGTGAGAAAAGATGTATTCTTTCAGATCTGAAGTACTTAGATAGTTCTTCAGATGGTGATGTCGATTTGCTTAAGAAATTATCACTTAGAAGTTCTTTCAAATCGGGTGAGTTGCAACATATGTCAGTGATGACCTTTTATCGTCACCATTGCATTAAATGTTGTTTGCCAACTTTAAAGCGTGTCTTTATCTGATTTGTTGATCCATGCATGCTTGTAATCTCCATTTCAGCATTTGAAGTTGTTGTAGACACTTGTTACCCCAACTCATCCTTTTGTATGCACCTGAAACAGTAAAAAAGCATGGTATTATTAAAATAGTATTTTTAGAACTTACTTGGCTGACATGTGCATACCACGATGAGTGTCAATAGAGTGGCGAGCTAAACTTGCTGGACAAGTTTGCAATCTAAAATTCGAGTTTGCCATTTAGTATGTGTCAGACTACTATTTGACTTCATCTTGCATTGATCTTGTTTCCGCTAGATGAAAAACCATTTGACTTTTCGTGACGATCTTGATCTTACTTCAGCTAGTATTCTATTTTGTTGAAAGTTTTTTGTTCTTGGACAAATATAGATGGTTATAGGACTTTTACAAAGAAATTTTTTATCTTTTCTATTCTGAAATATAAGTTATAGATCTAATTCCAGCTAGGGGTGTAAACGATACGACTCGCGAGCTACTCGAGATCGACTCGGTCAAAGCTCAGTCAATAATCGACTCGAATAGGCTCGACTCGAACTCGAGCTTGACTCGACATAAACGAGTTAAGTCAAGATAGCCAATACTCGACTCGAAAAGCTTGTGAGATACTCAATTGTTTTATATATGATTAGTTTTAAAATATAATCAGTTTTTATGATAAAATTTATGATATAAATAATAAAAATGTCTTATATTTTTAAATATTTAAACAAAATTATGTATTTTTTAATTATAAAAATTAATCAATTACTTTTTATTAAAATCACAATTAAAAAAAAGACAAAGAAATAAAAAAAAAGTTAGTGAAATTGTCCCACATTGGAAAAGATATGGTAAAGGAAGGTAGAAAAGATGTTATAAAAGGAGAGGGACGTGAATGAAATTTTTAACTTTATCTTTTTGATGATGAAGTTTGAAGTTGATCCCTTTAGTTTTATAAAAACTAAGAAAACACCTTTTAAGTTTTAAAGTTTATAAGAAAAAAAACCCTAAAATTAGGCATGGGAATAGGGCGGGGATGGGGCGAGACCTCAATCACCTTCCTCATCCACGTCCCCATCCCTGTCGGGGAATATAATCACATCCCCATCCCCAACGGGGAATGGGGATCCCCAATGAGGAAACGGGGATTTTTTTCCGTTTATATAAGTTATTTTAAATTAAATATGTGCGAGATCATATATGTTTAAATCTCAAACATTTTAAATAAACCTAAAACCAAAATAAATTTAATTTAATACAAAAAAACCACAACATCATATAAGAACTAACAACCTAAAACAAAAAAAATTCAATTAAATCCAAAAAATTAAAGTCACATGTAGCAAAAGATATTGGGTAATATAAAACCATATCGAGTAATATACAAAACTTATCAACTAATTGCATTTTGACTTGACATCCAAAATTACATATTAACATCCAAAAAATAACAATTTTAGATTATAAACCTAGTTAGGAAATATGAAATTATGAACTACCGCTTTAGTTGAAATAAATAATATACATATATGTATAATATGTATAAATATATATAATTTATTAATTAATATATATCGGGTACTGTAACATCCCCCGTCCCCGTGGTCCGGAACGGGCAGTGTCACTAACGGGACTTAATTCAAAAACACAAACATTGCAGAGCTACTAATAAACTCCAAACGTAGATTAACTTCTAAAACATGCTTTACAATCCAAAATATTACATTCTAACAACTATTTATAAGCTTAGAATATTACACATCTACCAACGAGTTTACAAACTCCAAAAAAAAAAATCAAACGCTCGATGTCAAGTCCCGTCCCTTATCAAAATCACTTGGAACCTGCCGTGTCAAGAAACAAGAACACRRCTGAGCACATGGCTCAGTGAACAGATTGTACATAAACTTGAAATAATAATAGTAACATTGATAATAAAGCGGAAGACTTAAAAAAAATCAATGAAACCGAATTCATAGAAAATCAAGACGTTTCACAGTTCTCATTTCAAAACATMATTTAAACACAATCCGTCAATTCCTGTAGTGTTCGTGGGTTGGCCAAACCACACGAAGTATCGGGCCGGCGTGCGGGCACACACCCCGAGTCCCCCGTGAATTTAACCACGGTCACATGGTGGGTAATCCTAGGATCGATCCATCCGCCCTGGAGCCAATA
>NC_037534.1:8760233-8771420 GCF_001531365.2 Cynara cardunculus var. scolymus | reverse complement strand
CTACATGTTTATAAATAACTTAAACGTCAAATACGACAACCGAATATGTATTACGAAATCGACGCAACACTTAACTTTATATAATTCCGATTCGACTTTAACAGCTTTTGACCCTCATTTTTGGGAGCATTTTTACCCCACTTAGAGATCAATACAGAAAATACTATCTAAACGAAAGATGTAGTATGATATGCGATGAAACTACTGGTTTCAAATCACCTCATTTGGATTATCCATCTATTTTATACGAATATTACAAAACAGCAGATCAATCCTAAATACWTTGCAAACATCCCCGAAAACACACTGTTTCGGGCCACTTAGATTTATAACTGAATTTTCGACCCTACATGAAAGTTGTAGTATGCAATAAGGGCTTTCTAAYTGCAAAATATGAACTTATTCCGACTTACGGTTTGTAAGTTATACATTGCCAAAGTACAGACCTGCATAGTCGGTAAAATCCGATTCCGMAATTCYCGACTAACTTTTATAATCCAACTTTCATGATTCGCTAYATTTACGTGYTATAAACATGYTTCAACATACTAAACCGTTAAACAAGTCCAATGGTCACTACCCTAAGCTTAATCATGCAATTTTATCCTTTTCGACATTATATCGAACAATTGGTGTACCGTTAAACATATACACCAAATCTAACCATAATGAAACCATAATCTACCCTTTCAATTTCTACATCAATTTAATCAATCATATCATTCTAAACATGAAATATATCATACTTATAACAATATCTATCCGTAAACTTATACATAACATAATTTATAAACCGGTCTAAAAAATGTTAACGTAAACACCCTAATAAAAGTGAATAAAATCTATACCTTTATGAAGGGTTCGAAGAGTGGATTCCGAATATATAATCGTTACTTCGATTGCTTCAACGGTTTGCAAGAAATCTTAGAGAGAAGAAAAAGTTAGAGAGAGAGATGAGAGGCGGTGAAGATGTTAACTCGCGATGCATGGTTTGTTTTTTTTTTTTTTACTCATATATATATATATATTATAATATTATAATTATAATAAGTTTAGTAATTTAGCGGTTTTAACCCCTCAACAATTATCGATCGTCATTTAAATACGGTATAATTCGGGTAAGTTAACGAGAATGTGATTTTAAAATTCGGGTCTTACAGGTACGATGCGTACCATACCCGTCCCCGTCCCTATCCCTGTCCCCGGTTTGAGACAAACGGGGATCCCCGTCCCTATCCCGGTTTAGCGAGGAATCCCTGTTCCCGACCGAGTTCCCCGACGGGTTGGGGCCCATTCCCATGCCTACCTAAAATTTTAATGGGTGAGCTTGATTGGAGTTCAAGTCCGAGTCCGAGTTCGAGCTTGATTTGAGTTGCAGTTTGAGCTTGTTTCGAGCTCGAGTTCGAGTTCGAGCTTGATTTGATTTTGAGTTTGAGAAATAGTTATCAATTTCAAGTCGAGCTTTGATTTTTACTACTCGTGAATTTTTTATTCGAATTCGAGCTTGGAAATTGGGTTTCGAGTTCGAGTCGAATATAGTGATACTCGAGCTCGACTTGCATTATTTACACCCCTAATTCCAACTATAGATCAATTTAAGATTGGGACATCCGATCATAATAACTTAGAATACTTTGTGGGTTCTTGAGAATCAAGATTGATTGACCATGTTAATAGACCAATCAGATTCATCCATTTGGACGAATATAATCAAATTTGTGATTTGGTCTCACGTTTTATTTAAGTTATAGATCTCACGTTTTATTTAAGTTATAGATCTGATGGTGATTAAGACCCGAAACCTTAACCTAATAAGTTTCTTTGTTAAGCAAGGTTCGAATATTAATACATAGTGTCAAATCCGATAAATGACGTATATCAGATATGGCCATTACAAGACAAATGTTAAAAAAAATTCTTTTAATTGCTTAACCGGATGCTAGTTGTATTATTTTTACAAATCCAGCGGTTGATACCAACAAAACATATTGCAAGACTTTTACATATGACATTTTTTAGTTTGATCCTATAAACTTAAATTCTATAAAATATATTACGACGCTTAGACAATTTAGGCATCGTATAAATCAATTTTGTCGTAACGAAATTTACTTTTATAAAAGAAAAACAAACTAAAAGAGTAATATCAACTCTTATTTCATCGCAAAATAAATGTTTGTAATTCTTTATACTTTTCGAATAACCAATTGATATAATAGAGAGAAATATTATTCACCTAAGAAAGTGTAAACTTAGAGGCTGTTTATCAAACACTTACCGGATAAGCTCTTACCCGCATGATCACCACTCTCACTTGCCTTGTGGAGTAACATTTCTTGCCATCAAAATAGATTGATAATAAACATTTATAACCCAGTAAACGCTTACCAAGGATGAGTCATCACCCTCACTTATTGGGTAAGACTCTCGATTCTTGTCTTCTTTCTTACCAAGTTAGACTCTCGGTCCTTGTTATGTTCACCGGTAAGGTAATATAGCAATAAACACTTATCAGGTAAGTGTTCAACAAAAAAAGACCCTTACTTTTAAAACATATAATTTAGACAAAGAATAGAAACAAAATCCAAAAAACACAGTAATAAAAAGAAAGAGAAAAAACCCTTCTATTCATTAATTAGATACCTTGCAAAATACAAATTTATGTTCCCTTGTTGCAGAGGGTGTTGCAAGATGTACAAATGCCAAGGAGCAAAAAAGCCATAACCAAAAGCTGCACCTATTTCTTTATCCGTCTGTCCATTTTGTTTGCATGGACACCATTAACATATTACTTATATGCATTCATTTCATTACATACTTATTATATACATACACCATATATAAGCATACATATCATCATTCATTCTACTTTCCGGTACATAAATTCGGTCCTTTACCGCTTCTCGTGTTTAAAATCGCCGTCTCATCAACAACGAACACCTTTTCCAATCAACCAGTCGTTGTAAAAATTCCATCACCTGTATGCATACAATTAACACACGTAAGATATATTGCTCAAAAACCTGAAACTATCGATCATCTTCTGCTACTTACTATCTCAAAAAGCGATAAATTTGCCACTCAACCAGTGTTTGCAAGAATAACCCATTAACGCTATAACAAAATCAGGTTCATTGGACACCAAAAAGACTGTTTTACGAGACTAAAAGTTTATAGAAACAAACAGAAACGAATTGTGCATCTTATGAACAAATGTTACAACCCATTTATAGAACCTTTTTGGAAATCTTTATCGTGTTTTTAGAACAATACTCCTAAAATACATTATTGAAAAGTGTCACATGAACATATTCCTTTTTATAGGATACTTTTCTTTATATGAAGTTCTATTTCAAAAATATGTCATAAAAGTCTTGATGAAAACTCAAAGCTATCCAACACCACTTTTACATTGGGACGCAAAATTGTTCGACTGTATGAACCCAAAAACAGTCGATTAGAACATTTAGACATTTTAGACATCCTACAAACCTAAACCCCATTAGGTGCAATAGAGAATGGTATTTTGCTTTTGGTTAACAAATATTCTTGGAAAATAAAAAGTAATAAAAGAAGGAACATAATGTTTTTGAGTACTTGCCTCAGATGGTTCCTGCAAAGAATAAGATGCACTTGTATCCTTGGGAATTTTGGACACAAGAATGCCAAAGCCTTGTCCCCTTTTTCTTAGTACCTAAGTTTATACCAAAAGCAAATATCGTTTAGTCTTCCATTGGAAAAATAAAAACAAAGGGAAACAACCAAAAACCCATTCACATAAATTGTTTTTTTCTGGCAATTTCGTTTTCCATGTTTCCAAGTATTTTCAAGATAATAACTTTAATTATGCCGAGAGCCGACCTTAAAAGCATCTTCGTCCGTTCGATCGTCACCGATGTAAATAGGGAACACGTCGGTACAGTTGGCGTAACCTAAACACATAGATATACCATCAATGATCGTTCGTTGACACTTGATAACTGGATTTACCGGCTATTTTTATGATGATTTCTTTAAAGAAAACGGATATTTAGCGAAATTTGAAGCCAAAAATGTCTAATATCATTCAAATAAAACAATTAAAGGTGCATTTAGAATCATTTGTAGTTTTTTTTATCGATCTTTAAACTATTTACAGAATAAAGGAAAAGATGAAATGATGACGTACCCAGTGACTCCAACAAGAATTCGAGAGCCTTGCCTTTGTCCCATTTAATGGTGGGACGGATCTCCAATACCTAGAAATCAGCAAGCATGGTGAGATTACTGTCTTTCAATATATATATATATATATATATATATATATGATAAAATAATATAAAAATTATTTGAAAAAGACAAATCTAACCTTCCTTCCTTGAGTTAATCTAAGCTTTGGGTAGTCTTTGACCACTGATCTCACTTGGGCAGCCAGTTCACTCCATTTCTTTTCATCAACACATCGGAAATGCACAGACAAACAAAATTTATTGTTTTCCACTTTTGCCCCTGGAGTTGATTTTGTCTTCTCCATCAGTAACCCATAAACCTGAAACCAAATAAGATTTTTCAGACGTTTAAAAGAAAACATAAAACCCAAAAGCTTTCTTGTTCAAGATCGTATTTTTAGAAAGAATCCTTTTGGCAAATGGGTTTTTGGTTCAAAACAAAATGTATATATTTAAGTCCATCTTCAACCAATGACTAGAGAGTTGAAAATGTTATAATATATAAGAAGCTGAAATGCTACAGATATTGTACCAAACTGCTTCTGGATGGTATAAATAGCACATTTTAAAAGACAGATGATCACTTTTTTAACTCAAAAAAGAAGCAAAAAAAAACCAGAAAGGAGTGATGTGCAAACCTCATCTATCATGGGTAGAAATTCACTTGCAGGTTGGCAAAGAACACTTGGGGGACTCTGATTAAAACCAAATAATTTGATGTTAACTAAGAATATGATCATGGAAGTAAACCCCAAAGCCAAAAGATAAATCACTTTTACAGAGATTGAACAGTTAGCAATATAATGTACGAGCCATTATTGCATTATTTTTGCTCTGCAAATAGGATTTACCAATGAAATAGAAGTCGATTTCATTATATACTGCGAGAATGACTCACTTTCTTGTACTTGGAGCCCTTCGACGGACCTTTGATGTCCATCCCATGGCTTCCGGCGTAATACAGCTCTGCTAATTTCACAAAGTTATACACCTTATCTCTGCATCTTCCACTGACGATGGCCGTCGGAAAGCATCCGGCGAGTTTTCTAACGGTGGCTCGCATCTATGGCAATGTAAAAAGGAAATTGTAAGAGAAAAAGTAACGATTTTTACGTGAATCTGGAGGGGAGTCGGACGATTACCGCATCGGACATGTAAGCACGATCAGGGTCGTCGACGATTGGGGAAAGTGTGCCATCGTAGTCGAGGAACATCACTATTTGCTTCCCTTTTGAAGCATTGGTAATTTCGTCGAACACGTTCAAGGCAGAAGGATGTCGATCCTGTTCATTCACACATGCATTTTTTAGATCCCAACCACATCGAGTTTTTGAATTCAAGGAAGAATATACTAACCATCCAACTGGTTTGATCTTGAGTGGATTTCCGATGAGACGTCGGAGAAGAAGCTCTCATCGATTCCACCCAAGCGTTAATTCTCGTCCCACCGTTGATTTCCAGGTCGTGAAGTAGCTTCTTCTTCGATATGGTGATATACCCCCCTGGCATCAAAGGAGGTTTCTTTACCTCCGTCGTGAACAACGCCTTTGGCACAACCGCCATCGCCATATCCATACCGGATTTCGGTTCTCCGACCACCACTTTTTGTTTCGTCATTTTCTTAAATTCTCAAACCAATCAACCTCTGATTCCCACTCTGTTCTATAAGAAAACCAAATCTGGTTTCGATTAAAACCCAATGGAGGAACTGAATCAAAGAATAACAACACAGAAATCACAAGAGAGATTCTGGAAGAGATTGTGGAAGAGATTGAGAGTGGGTCTCTGTTCGGATGTGAAGGATACCAAGGGTAGTTTGGTTCGCTTTATAGTTGCAACCGGACACTAACGGACGAAATGAAGGGTGGACCCACATGATTTTATTTTATTGTATTTTAATTTATTTTATTTTATTCACTAAATTATACCTTCAATTCAAAGATGAAGATTGGGGCCCACTTGCTTCTCTACATTAACCGATATTCTTAACAGGGTTCCACCATATGCCTGGTGGATTCCACCGCATGGAAACACGTCTCACCGTCGTATCATAACCTCGCCGCCGTCTTAGCCGTCAACCTATTAACCAACCTGCTTCTTCCCGAGCCCTCTGAAGACAGCTGGCCAACCTCATTACACGTGGCACATATTCTCATGGGTCCCCTTAACCATAAACCAACACACATCTTCTACACACTCTCTCCTACCCCCCTTTACAAAAATAAAACAAAATTTAATTAATTATCTTTTATTAAAGGGAAAGGTCTCATTTTCGATATATTATTTTAAAGATTTTAATTTTTGATTCAGAGATCGTTTATCAAACATTTATTCGGGTAAGTAAACAATAAGTCATTTTATCTTACCTGATGAATATGATAAGGATAAAAAATCTTATCCGATAAGAGCGAGACAAAGACCAAGAGTCTTACCCGTTAAGTGAGGGTGACAACTCTTACCATGATAAGCGTTTACCGGACAAATTGTTGCATACGATACCGTTTTTGTGTACTAAAATATTATCCGATAAGCAAATAATAGTGTTAAATTTATCGGTAAACGCTTACCAAATAAGTGTTTGATAGACGGCCCTTTAATTAGTGATGTTATAAGCTTTTTTTTTTCTGGAAAACTATTAATTTTTTTAATTTTAAATGATTAAGTTTTAAAATATTTTTTAATAAACAAATAATTAATCTTTTAAAAATTGGTTATTTACATTCTTCTAACAAATAAGAAAGACTACTGGTAATTGGTTAGAACGTACATATTGCATTAAAATATTGTAAAAGAAGAATAATCGCAAGAGAAAAATCAGATAAAAAGATAAAGATGGATGATAGAGGCCAACAATGACAATGGTTGGTATATACAACAGACGACGTTGGTGAGCGATATCTTTAGTTGCGAGGGGTTTGAATGACGTAGGAATTGAAAATATAATTAATTTATAATTAATAAATTACAATATCATAAATTAAGTATTTATTTTTTTTTAAGTTTGATATTCATAATGATATACACTTTGTTTCAAATTTTTAACATGATTTTCAAAATTCAATCATGAGAATATGTAATACAATATATTTGCTATATTATTAATCATTTACAACTTATTATTACACATATGGAACTTTTTGATACTTTGAACTTTAAAAAAACTAATATATATATATATATATGTATATATATATATATGTATATATATATATATGTATGTATAGGAGCCTATTTAAGAGAGAACTGAGTTGTTTGTGGTAACTGTGAGAACCAATATTAACCACAAATCAATAGATAAATTAGAAAATTTATAAATTTGGTAATTTTAAATTAAAATCTTAATGCAAGGATATTTTTGGTATTTTAAAACTCTTCTCTCTCCTCTCTTCTCTCTGCGGCCTCCGGCCACCGTCCTCCGGTGATACCACTGTGATACCTAAAAATATTGACTCTGTTAAACAAAAGATACATTGTGATACCTAATCATATATAAGATGTATAGTGATACCACTGTGTTACATCTTCGATCGACCACACAAGCGACATCAATGTGATACCCAAGCACATATATGATGCATTGTGATACCATTGTAGTATCACCGGAGGACGGTGGCCGGAGAGAGGAGGGAGGAAAGTTTTAAAATACCAAAAATATCCTTGCATTAATATTTTAATTCAAAATTGCCAAAATTATAAATTTTCTAATTTATCAATTGATTTGTGGTTAATATTGGTTCTCACAGTTACCACAAACTAATTAATTCTCATTTGATTAGGCCCCTATATGTATATATGTATATATGTAACCGTTATATATAATTGATATACAAATACAAGATAAACGTAGAGCAATTACTCTATAAAATTTTCTTAAAACCATACAAATTTAAAAAATAAAATCGAGAAGGACGACATAAAGATGCTTTTGTGTCGCATCCCGTAGCTACACTATTAGTTGACATACCATTGACATGAATCAATTATATATGTAAAGTGTTGAAGATAATACACTCTTTACAACGTATTGCATACCATTTTAGTGCGAATGATAATGCAAGCAACGGTGACGGTTTTCATGCCCTAAACAACCGTCATAGCGATTAACGAAATGTAGAGAAATATCTTATTGTTATAACATGATTTAACAAGTCTTCTTAAAACACTTAATACTAAAACCACATCCAATTATTTACACTTATTATTAAAACTATAAAAATAATTACTTTTAATATACTCTTTAATTTAATTTGTATAGATTTCAAAATTCTGTTGTATCCTTCATATTATTTACAAATAAAATACATGTATTTCAATTACAAAAAAATATATTTAGCGGGTGTTTGGGATTGCTTATAGATTACACTTATTGACTTATTTCGATATGACACCGGTAATAAGCATTTTTGAATGTTTTGATAAACAACCTATACCGGTGTCAAACCGGTAATAAGAAGTTTTTAAAGAAGTTAAACTCTTCTGACATATAATAAGTTAATAAGTGTTTTTGTAGAAAAACATAAATTGTTTCAAATAAGCAATCCCAAACACCCCTTTAATTTAAAATTACTTATAAAATTATGAAAACAAATTGCGCTTCCTGGTTGAAGCCGTCCATTGCCTTTCTAGGTGAAACCAACCCGACTACAAGGTGGTTGAGCAGCAGGTCGAAAGGTTAACTTATCTGAAAATCTTCGAATCTATGCTTATTTTCAACTCCTCGAAGCAATTCTAGAATATAGAGCATGCCACATGAGAATTTGTTATGAAAACACAAAAATTACATATGTAATAAGATATTATGCAATTCTTTTTTCAAACAATTTGTGTTTAATATATAATGAGAGACAACTGATAGCACATATTATGTTGAAATTTTTAATTCGGTTTTTATGTATATCTGATTTTATGTTAAATCAGTTTAAAGTCAAATACAGTGACTTAACAAAAGATATGACATCTCTCACCTTCTTATCAATATATTAAATGTCAGTTCTCTCTCATTATATAAAGTTAAAAATTTGATTTTATAGCTGCTATTATTGGCTTGTGTTAGTCTTTGATAAATAATTAAGAGTTCCGTCTAAGAGTAATCTAAGCTCTCGTTTGGTTTTATGATTGGATTTTTAGGGATTCGAAAATGAATTTCATTCGAATTCATTTTTAGTTTGATAGATTTCATGAATTAGAAATCGCGGGATTTCATTGAAATCTCATAAATATAGATATAGTTGGTATTTCCTGGGATTTTGTACAATTTGTATGTAATAATTTTTAATAATATGTTAAGACATTAGTTTTATAATAAAAAAAATAACTATTATTTTATAACTTTTTGTAATTTATTTTTGTAAATTATTTTTAAAGAATGAATTTAATTCTATTCTAAATCATATTAACTAAACACATTAAAGATTTTAAATCAATTCACAAAATTCAAATTCCTTAAACGTCATTCAATCAAATTAAACGTCCAAAAGAATATATGGTGTGAGGTCGGTACAGAATGGCAGGAACACTTGTTCCGGGTCTAACAAAAATAGGGAACCCGGTTTTTTATCAGTAGTATTTATTTAAAAACATATAACAAAGTTATATGATTAAAAAATTCAACTACCATGAATTATTATGTTTTCGAGACAAAAAGTTCATCTATTTATTTTAGTAAAATTGATCAAAATAGTCATTCCCCAGACATAAATTGGTCTCATATTCATTCATCTGGCTGATTTATCCAAATATCACTACCTCTACAAGTCTCATGTCCGTCATTTGCATACCTAGCTAAAAGACAAAAAAAAAAATCAAATTATAGACATGGTCGTTGCAATTGTGGGCTTGGGTCAAATCTCGTAATTTTCTTTGTCTTTTAGCTGAGTTCGCAAGTGGCAGAAGTGGAACTTGTAGACGTAGTAATATTCGATTAAATCATAGAAAAGAATGATTAGAAGAACAATTTGTATGAGATAAATGATTATTTTGGTCGATCTCCATTTATTTTCTCTTCTACTATCATTTCAAAATGTACAATCAATTGAAAATCTCATATACTTTTTCTAAGTGAAAACAATGAACTTCTTTTCAATCATAATCCGAGATATAATGAACGAATTGTCTCAAATTCTTGAAAGAATTTGAAGTTGTGATACATGTAAATGTTCGAGTCTTATATCATATATATGAGCAGGTTTAAATGATAAGTTAAACATTTTACTAGAAGAAGATAAGTTCCAATATCATATATGATTACATGTATGATATACAAGTTTAATCATATATCATTAAATACATGTTGCGTTGATAACACATAGACGCTTAATCAAATATGATTAAACACATCCAAAAAGAGTGTAATCATATATGATATTGAAACTTTTCGCCTTCTCATAAAATATTTAACTTCTCACACGATCCTTCCCCCCCCCCCTCTCTTTCTCTCTCTCTATATATATATATATATACGTATACATATATATGGGCCTAATCAAATGAGAACTAATTAGTTTGTGGTAACTGTGAGAACCAATATTGACCACAAATCAATWGATAAATTAGGAAATTTATAATTTTGGCAATTTTGAATTAAAATTTTAATGCAAGGATATTTTTGGTATTTTAAAACTTTCCTCCCTCCTCTCTTCTCTCTCCGGCCACCGTCCGCCGGTGATACTACAATGGTATCACAATGCATCATATATGTGCTTGGGTATCACATTGATGTCGTTTGTGTGGTCGATCGAAGATGTAACACAGTGGTATCACTATACATCTTATATATGGTTAGGTATCATAATGTATCTTTTGTTTAACATAGTCAATATTTTTAGGTATCACAGTGGTATCATAGTGGTATCACCGGAGGACGGTGGCCGGAGRCTGGAGAACGGTGGCCGGAGAGAGAAGAGAGGAGAGATGAGAGTTTTAAAATACCAAAAATATCCTTGTATTAAGATTTCAATTTAAAATTACCAAATTTATAAAT
>NC_037534.1:8714982-8760173 GCF_001531365.2 Cynara cardunculus var. scolymus | reverse complement strand
AATTTATCTATTGATTTGTGGTTAATATTGGTTCTCACAGTTACCACAAACAACTCAATTCTCCCTTGAATAGGCCCCTATATATATATATATATATATATATATACACACACACACACAAAAGATTATATGAGAATAAAAGTTAAAATAAGAAACATAAGAAAGATCTGGACCTTTGATAACTTTTAATCTCAACCATATCCCTATGAATTATACTTCTCAAGGGAATTGATTTGATGCATCTTAGTGCATCTCATTAGTGGTGATCTTCAATTAAGATTGATCCAAGGCTGGAGATCCTTTCTCACCATTCTCACCATAATTTCCATTCTTATTGGAACCCAATATACCATGTATATTGATTAATTTTTTTTTTATTATTTAAGTGTTGTTTGATTATTTTACATTAAACTAAATTATTGTTTGCATGAATGTTGGATAATTTGTCTAAATGATATAAACGACTATAATATTTTAATTTCAATCAATGTTTTTCTCTCTCATTAAAATCATGCTTTTGTGTTATATGATTAATGCACAACTTTGTTCATCATCCCATCTTTTTTGTTCCTTATCATCATTCTTAGCAATAAAAGAATTTACATTTACATTTCACATTTCAGTTCCTTCCAACAACATCCATAATAAAGATTTAATTAATAACAAAGATTATGTAAAACCATATGATAACGACTCTACACAAACTTTCTAAGTTTGCAAGAGTAACTTCATGAAATATAATTGAATCATTTGTTATTGACTTGGGCAACAAGAAGACCAACAACCAAAACCAACTTTGAAATTCTTCGTTTTTGTTTGAACCAAAACTACGAAAGAAAATTGAAAGTCCCCTAAGAGAACCATGAATTGCATAAAACCCATATCCTAAATAACAAAAATACTCATAAAAATAAAGAACCCTCGTATTTTCGACCAGGGGAGGGTTTTATAGGAAGATCGTAAGGGGATGAGAGATTAAGCAAAAGGGGGAGACATGGAGATCAAGCAACAGGGGAAGGGGGAGACCGAGCAACAGGGGGAGGGGGGAGATCAAGTTGTAGAAGGAAGGGGGGAGATGGACAATACAACATTGATGACTACCAAGAGTAGGTTGGTGCAATGGTTAGCATTGGCGGCCGATGAGGGAAGAGCAACAAGGCAATGAGGATGACAGAGCAGAGGGTATAAGGTAGGAGGGGTTAAGTATTTTAGAGATGGGATAACATGTTTTCAGAGAAGCGTAGATGTGAAAAAGTCACAGCTCAATGGATTAAGCTCACCTGATGTAGCTGACGAATTAAGCCATGACCTTAATGAATAAACCACAAACAACACCATATATATCTAACCAATTAAGTCATACATTGCATGCTATTAAACGAAAAACGAAAAAACCTTGTATTACGTATCATGGTTATGTCTCGTATTTTGTGTTTTCTAATGTGATTTGATTATGAAAGTCAACTTATGTTCTTAATGATGTTTTGATTGGTCATCTTTTATCACTACTTGTCACATAGGTTATTTATTAAATAGCATAACAAAATAGAGTTTTTATTAGAAACTCTGAATTTATACTATCTTCAAGTTACTACACATGATTTTTATTACTTTTGTTATACATAAGTTTATATTTATATTATAACATATATGTTGGTCCCAAAAGGGTCTACAAGATAAGAAACAGTTTGTAGAAGGAGGGGATGAATACAAATACAAAATTTTCAAATTTAAAATATATATTGATAGAAAAGATCAATACAAATTTTACAAGATTGTTTGCGGAAAGATAATGTATAGGAAACCTATCTAAACAACCTTTGGTCACACACAGAGGTTTAGCAAATACAAGAAAAGAGAATGCTAAAAGAAATATCTTTTACTTAAGCTAGAAGAAACTTGAAGTAATAATATGGTAAGAGAGTGATGCACGCACTCTGCATGGAGAAAAAACACTTCTATTTATACCCAGTGCATTAAATGTTCATTTAATGCAGTAAGGTAGGGTATAGAGTGCGTGTCAAGCCTTAAGAGGAAGGCTTGTCCTTTGCTACAGTGAATAGTACAAAAGCACTATTCTTGAGCAGACATTCTTGCCTAAAGTTGGTGGACAAAGAGTCGACTAATCAGCTCCGTACCGTACTAACTTTAGTAAGGGTATGGGTTTGTCCTTTGTGTGCAAAAGGACAAGACAACAACATTCGTGCTAAGCAAGCTTCCTTTGATCGCTGAAAGCTGGAATGACCTGAAGGTCTCATCATCATTCGCTGAAGCTAGAGCAGTCTTCACACATWTGTAGWWAGGYTYGTAATCACTKAATACCGCTTCAGATCACGTACTCGCCAGTCTCTAATCTTCAGTTTCGGTCTTCGACATTCGCTGAAGGTTCTTTGGTGTGAGTGTTGTCTTCTTGAAGTATTGTTTGTCTCTGAGATTTATAAAACAAGCTTCTCAGTGATCACTGAACATACTCAGTGTATGATCGCTGGAACTGAAAATACAGAAACAAAATTACATCGATAGATAAAAATGATTATCATCAAATCACTGAGAGAGAGGATCAACAATATCCATCTGCATTTGCCACACATCCATAATTTCATATACATTTGTGGTTGTTACTGATTTATTAATAATTAAAGTTGTAAATTAACATATGTTAATTATTGGCATATATTATATATGTTGGCTCATTAAATATGTTCATACTAACACAATATGTGATGTGTTAGCATGTGATACACAATAATACTACTTTCTAGAATTGTCTTAACTTATTCTTTTTACAAAATACTTATCAATATTTTATAATATAACTTTTTCCAATAACTTTATTTATTTTAGGTACTTTCAATAGTTGGGGGTCTTCAGTAATACATAAATTCTACGCTTTGGAGTGATGTAATGTTTGCATGCATCTTATCCCCGAAAACCGACCTCCGGATGAGATATAGTACACTACAAAACAAAGAGGCTTTACCGACATATATTTCCGCGGGTAATTTTAGACGGGTTTGTAGCAAGTCACCGGCAGATTGACTATTACTGACCAATTTTATAGAGAAAATTTTTCATCGGTGATTGAAAATCTACCAGTAATCACGGTCACCTTTTTTCGGCGATTAGATCCGTCCGTGATGGTTCTTTTTGACAGATTACCGGCTAATTTTTTCCGTCATGAAGCCTTTTCGTTTTATAATGATAGGCTGATTTGACAATTTGGTTTGGTTTTATTTTTTCATTAGATAGAGAAGATGGCCAAGGGTATTTTATCCGTAGAGTAAACTAGAATTTTCGTCCTTGTGGTTCATTAATTGTTTGTAACAGTTTTGGTTCCTATAGTTTTAAAATTACAGTTCGCAATTCTGGTATGCTAAAACGAGCTGATTTGATCCCTAGCCCTAACGACCTTTAGAAGATCATGTTAAATCAGGAGTATTTTAGTGTTTTTATACTTTTTTACAATTTTCTATGATAAATAAACCAATATGTAAATTATAGGGACAAAAAACATACCATGTATGTAAACCTTGTCCAAGCCTTAAACGTCATCGATCTTTAACTAGTGAGGAGATGGAGGGATATGGAAGTGTGATGCAAATATGGTGATGGGATGATGAAGATGACGAGGAGAGCCTCGGGGATGGTGGAGATCGACGACCAGAGAGGTAGGTTGGAGATAGGGGGATGCGACGATGATGGAGAGGGGAGATGCGGCGTAGTGCTGAGCTAAAGTCAACATTTTCTTATAAAGTATTTATTTTGGTTTGAGAACTAGATAAACATTGCATTTTTGGTTCCTGTAATTTACATATTAGTTTATGCATTAAAGAAAATTGTAATAAAAGTATAAAAAGACTAAAATACCCTTGAATCAACATGTTCTTCTAACAGTCGTTAGAGACAGGTATCAAAATCAGTCGTTTTTGCATACCACAATGGTGAAACTGTAATTTAAAAACAGTAGGGACCAAAAGTGTTACAAACAACAAACCACACAGACCAAATTTGTAGTTTACTCTTATTTGTAATAACGAAAACCTCTGATTTAAGGTTTTTATCATACTTGTCAAAACATCTTTTTCTTCTATAAATTTTTTTGGATCACGAGACATGTATTCGTAATTTTTTTTAAATTTAGAAAACATCATTCTATCGTATTTGTAAGAAAACACACTTGCGGCCAATGTTTCAAATGTCGGAAAAATATATATTTCGTTATCTAATCTAGGGAAAAGTTTCGAAAAATTCAACGAACTATTTCATTTTGAATGATTAAGTCCCCGAACTAGTTTTTTTTTGAATGAAAAAACCATTAAATTTTCTTATTTCGAATGATTAAGTCCCTAAACTATTTTTTTTGAATGAAAAACCGTTAAAATTTCTCATTTTAGCATTTTTTTTGAATAAATAAACCATCGAACTTCTAAAAATTGGTTACCTCCATCTTTTATAAAAAACAATATTTGTAATTGATTAGGAATGTTTTAATGTAAAAACAATCAGTTTTACTATGGCCAAATCCTACGCCATTGTAATCCCTCGTAAACAATGGTATATCGCTCCCCCTCACCACTCCCCATTCTCCCAATGTTGTTCGTTCTCCGTATCATCTAACATGCTGTTGGTCCCTACCACTGATCTCCCTCTTTTTGATCTATTCTTTTATCTATCAAATGAGGGAGAATAATAATAGCCAATTACAAGTAGTTTTTTTAGATTAAAATAATATAAATAACCAATTTATAAAAGTTCAATAATTTAATATATTGAAAAAAAATGTCCACGAACTTAATCATTCAAAAAAATAAAGTTTAATGGTTATTCAAAACAAAAAAAACATAATGAATTTTTTATTAAAAAAACAGTTTAAAGACTTAACCATTCAAAATGAAAAAAGTTTAATAATTTTTCATTTAAATAAATAATTCAAAAAATTAACCATTCTAAATAAGTAGTTTTTCTTAACTTTTCCTTTTAAAATAATCAATAATTTTCAATTTTTCAAAATATTCTTTAAATATAATAAAAACAATTGTATATTTTTTTAACCACATAATTGCTATTATGGCATGCATTGTACGGAAAGGGTATTTTGAAAAGACACCTTCCTTCCCTAAAAACCTTAGCAGGGCCCCGTAGCACAAGTTCAGTTTCAGTCCACCAGCCTCAAAACTAGTTGCTCCTGCTTAAAAAACCAGCTGCCGGATTCCTCTTGTTTCCACCCTTAACCTATTAAATGCTCGTAAAACGGTATCGGCGAACAATGTATTTTTGTCTTTATACGTACAATAACTTTCTGGATAATACGTATGAATTCTCAACTCGAAAACTTCAAGTTATCTCGAGAAAATCCTAACCATTTCGAAGCGTTTTTCCCATGATGCTATTGCTATGCATGTGCTAACGAGGTACAATTGCAATATAGACGTAGCGCTAGCTGCTACGTTGATCGTATGTAAGAAAAAGGATTTAGGTCATACTCGGCAACCATATGCTAGGTGACAAACCAACCGCTACAACCAAATCGAGTTTATAGGACACTCCCAATTTCTAAGTGTCCTAATAGACCTCTTTATAAGAGTTGGTTTATAGGACCAACAAAATAAAGCATCATATCTAAAGGTGTTGTAATAAGTTTAGATGACATTTTTTGACGTCGTAATAAGTTTTTTAGAACACTTTTAATATAAAGCGTCCCATTAACAACTTTATAGGACACTATTTGAAAAATTGTCCTGTAAAAACAAATGTCCTATAAAAAATTGAATTTATAGGACATTTTCTCAAAAGTGTCTTGTAAAGTTGCTGATGCGACAATTTGTATTAAAATGTTCTAAAAAACTTGTTAAGACTCCCAAAAATGTCATGTAAACTTATTACACCACCTTTAGATAGGACGTTTTGTATTTTGGTCATATAAATTAAGTCTTATAAAGTGGTCTATTGGGCGCTTAGAGATTTGGGGTGTCCTGTAAACTAAATTTTGTTGTAGTGAGCATATTTTTTGTACTTATTTACCAAAGTCTGGTTTCGTAAACCATAAACTGAGGGGTCGTTTACTTAAACACTTACCCAATAAGCGTTCAACGGTAAAATTCAACTCTATTTCTCTCTCTCCCTCTCTCTCTCTCTCTTTCTTTCTCTTCTCCCCCCTCTTCTCTTCCTCTCTTTCCCCTCGGGGGAGCCTTGGTTTTATTCTGGTGGATGTGGTTCACCCCCACCCGAGCGCGTATTTGGCTTGCTTTTAGTGTTTTTTCTTGATTAGAGGGACCTCCCTCCTCTCTATTAAAAAAAAAATCAACTCTATCGCTTACTTATCGGGTAAGATTTTAGTATACCAAAACAACATCGTACATTACAATTTACCGGTAAGTGCTAACCATGGTAAGAGCAGTTGTCATCATTTATCGGGTAAGACTCTTGGTCCTTGTTTTCATTCTTACCAGGTAAGATTCTTGGTCCTTGTTATATTCATCCCGCAAGGGAATGCGATTTGTTAAGCGCTTACCCAAGTAAGCATTTGGTAAACGGCTCCTAAACTAGCTTATACGTTAGCTTTTTTGAAATTTAATTTATTAACGAACAAGATTTTTTTAAAACAATAACGAGTTTATAGAAAGCTGAAAAAAAATAGGTTTTGAAATAATTGTAGATGGTAGTCCATAGAATATTGCCTTTGAAATTGTTAGGCGGTCAAAGTCTTGATTCAATGGTCACATGAAGGCCAAGCATTTTGATCTGCAATCCCCATAAATGAAATGTGGTTTTACTTCTTTTCTCTTTCCTTTTCACGTGAGGGTATCAACACTTTGATTTATTACTTCACGAATCCATATTTGGTACATTATATGCTCAAAATTGAACAAATTCGTAACACCCTATGACTTGAACTATGGGTGTTTGCGGTCGGGTTTGGTGCCAAACTGCAAACCGTTACGCATAAACCTTAAACTGCTCTGCGTGTAATTTGTCCATATCACACTTTATGCCTGTTATTTGATAATTATAAGTTTAAAAATATATTATAGAATCAATGATAAAGTGAGTGTAGTTCAAAAAAATAAAGAATTTCAATACATTCGATTTTTAAATAGATATTGTATGATTAAAAGTAGTACAAAACTATTAAGTTAATTTATTAATATTGCCATTTGGATCAAACTCGAAGTCCAAAAATATTACATAAATACTAAATTATACAAAGAATACAAAATATGCGGTGCGTTGCGGTTTGAACAGGGGTTTGATAACTCAAAACCACGAACCGCGCGGCATAGTCAGGTTTGGGCAAAATACAAACAACAAACTGCACTGCGAAAGTTCCAAACCTTGCGGTGGGGTGCGGTGCGGTGTTGGCGGTTTAGATGGATACCAACCAACATTTCGTGTTTAAAATTGCACGCTAGACATATGACCGATATATATACAGTGAGCTTATGAAGTTTAATTAGTACATATTTTCCTTTCCAACATGCACCTTTGACATTATCACCATACGAGTCTCGATTTGTTATTTTACGCATTTGAATTGAACAAATTTATCTGTTTACAAAGCAAATATGACGATGTTGTTACGAGTCACTTTTATTGCATGTTACTGATGTTAGACACACGGGTATTAGCCATTTTGACCACCCTTTGGAGATTATGAGGGGTTACATAGTTTTAACATATGTAAGTTGCATTCAAACGATATAGAATAATGGTGATTGTATACGCACATTTAAGATGCCATGCTGAGTTGTATTTTATTCTAAAATAAAATCAGCAAATCCAACGTTGTCTTATAACGTTTGAGTAGTAATAATAATCTGTCAAACAAGTTGTTATATAAATATCTTCAACACGAATCAAACGAGTCACGTTTTAAATGTTCTACCTACTACCATAAGACGTTCTTGTTCGTTTACTAATACATATTACATACAATATTTATATCATATTAATAAAAGCATAAGGGAGATAACCATAAGGGTGGTGTCTGGTTGGTTTGAGCTTGGCTCCAAAGGTAAAAAGTACCAGGAGGTCCATGTTCAAATCCAATGAGGAATATAAATCCCCTTGTAGCCACGGAGGTTCAAATGCGGTGACTCTGGACTATCTGCAAAGCAGCTGGTCGTTCTGGGATTAGTCGGCTTGCATAAGGGTTGGATATTCAGTTTAATAAAAAAAAACATAAGGGAGAAAAACAATGGGTTTTAGATCTGATATTTTCTTTCCAAAATTAGTAATTTTATGTGGTTGGTTATCTACACACATCAAAAATGAAAATACATCAAAAGTAGTTATAAATAAGGGCAAATTAGGGGGCACAAGCATTTTCTGTGGGCATTAAAGTGTGGAGAATAAACAAAGAGGACTTGAACATTATTGCTTGCATTTATAACCTTAAATATGTTGGGAGGTGGTTGGAAACTATTGGCAAGTAGTCATTGTATAAGATTTTCTATGTGTTTTAGTGAAGGAATATGATTTTCTTTAAGATATGCTTTTTTGGATAATTATTTGAAAATGTGGGGCTGTTTACCAAATATTTACCTGGTAAGTGCTTACTGAAAAAAATTAACATTATTATTTACTTATCAGGTAAGATTTTAGTTCACCAAAAACGATATAGTATACAACAATTTATCCGGTAAGCGCTTACCGTAGTAAGAGTTGTCACCCTCACTTACTGGGTAAGGCTCATGGTCCATGTCTTGTTCTTACGGGGTAAGATTCTTGGTCTTTACTATATTTATATGGTGAAATAATGTGACTTAGTAATCGTTTATCCGGGTAAGTGTTTAGTAAATGACCCCTTAGAGTAATTATCATTTGGGTGAACTTCAAAATTGAGTCCCTATGGTTTCTTAAAAAGACAAAATGGCCCCTATTTCCTAAAAGAAGAACTAGAGAAATATACATTTTGTTTTGAAAGGAGTCTCTAGCACTAACTTTATTAGTTAATGGTGCCATTAGTTGAGTAATATTCTTGTCTTTTTTATTGGAAAAAGAAGTCTACAAATTTATATAACTTATGTACAAGTGTGATATACATACAAGATGGTCTCTCTCTCTCTCTCTCTCTCTCTCTCTCTCTCTCTCTCTCTCTCTCTCCATATCTATATCGGAGATATCGAAGAAACGGAACAAAAATAACTAACCCGACTATCCCTCCTGAAAATCAAGAAACCTTGAACCACACTACTTCTCCTAGGATGTTTTTGGAGATCGCTGGGGCAGGCACTTGCCCAACGTAACAAAAAACAAGGGGCCCAAATTTTGTAGTATAGATAGTAGTAGTTCAAATAAATTAGTAGATAAAAGATGTCCAAATTTTTAGTATATAATGTCACACCCCTAAATTTAGAAAATAGCAGAAAAATTAAAACTTTTCAAACTCCTTCAATTTAAAACAATCACTACAAGAAAACTAACTTTCACCGACAGACATTACTGACAGCCAGATTCCATCGGTAATTTCCAACAGAGCAGCGACAAAAATCTCACTATTGTCAATTTTCTCAATGGAAAGGAAATTTGGCGGTAATTCGCTGGCAATATCCAACTTCATCGACGGATTATCGATGGATTTAAAACTATTTTTTCTTAAATTTTAAATGATTTTCCACGTGTTTATTGGTGAAGAGAACCGTTAGAAATGATTTTTTTAAACCCCACCACTCATTTATTTTCTAACACGTATTTCAACCATTGTTTAAGAAGCTTGGGTCGCTGAAGAAAACCATTTAAAACAAAGCTAGGATGAAGAATATCGTTGAGTCCTATCTAATAAATGAACTCTCCACCTACTATTTCCTACATTTTGATCCACATATACAAACTCGACAAAATCCCGAGTCAAGAAACTTTGCCCTAGATATTCCTAGTTATTAGAGAACAAAAAATGGACTCAGCATATTCAAGGTTATTTCTTGTAGATTATTCAAGAAGGGTGGTAAATAGATCATCTTGAATGAAGCCGAGGTTTACAAGATTCATATGTATTTGCTATTGAATTATGAATAAGTTCAATCTTTTTAGTGGATCTTTGATGAATGGATACGACACACAAAACCTCATCGTGATAGGGTTGCACTGGTTAAAGCTCGGGATGAAAGGATTTTTGTCTGGTTCAAACAGAACATGAGTATACCAATATGAAATTATTCTTAAGTTATCTTATGGGTCATGTTCGATTCATGCAACTCAAATGAACAATCAAAATCCCTAGCACGTGGACCAAAACGACATGCGTGGTTGCATAAGGGATATTTCATCAATGGTTACAAGTTCAATACGATAACCGATGCTACTGGGGGGTCACACATAATAATGACACATATGTAAGACGACTTTGAGTCTGACTATTACAGATTGCTAACAACGTGCTAGAGATGGATTATTACGACGTAGGACGTTGTGGTGTTGTTCAAGTGTACCTAGTTTGATAGTCAACATGGAGTTAAAATCAACCCTAAACATGGGTTGGTTGATATAAAGTATACAAGTCCAAGCTAAGAACTGACGAATCTTTGGTCCTAGCATCACAGGTAGAACAAGTGTATTACACACTGTATCCTTCATGCATAAAGGATTTAAAGGACTAACGGGCTGTTGTCAAGAGAAAGCCTCATGGAATATATGAAATAGAATGTTTTAATGATGTTGAGGATGATGGTAACATGGACGAAGAATTATTCTTTCAAATCAACAAATGGGTAACTCATATAATGTCTACAAGATTAAATGAGGACCTTGATTCCGTGTGTCTTGTCACATGAGAGGTCATCGTAGTCACAACTTATAACCATCACGATGTATCTGATAATGAAACTAGCGACAAAGAACTATAAGATAACGAAGTCAATAACGAGGAAAAAGATTATGAAGACACATGTGAGGATCCAGATTAAAGAAAATGTACCTATGTTATGTGATATTGGTCAGATGACTAGCATGTCTTAGCTGTGCAAAAAATCTTTCATATTTCATAATTCTTATATCTTTGTGTCTATATATTTATGAAATATATCTTTGTGGTCATACACTTATGGTTTTAAAGTCATTCAAATCTTCTCTAAGTTCATTAAAAAGACATATGATGATGAATTGTTGTACATTCATGCATTTACACCTACAGTTTGACTTTGGAATAGTCAAATCAATTTCTTATCTCAAATGGGACGTGAAACAAGGAGTAGAGGCTCTAGCAGCTCTGCTAGCGTAGTGACCCTAGCTCCATCGAATCTGAAGATTACATCACTGACACTTTTACCAAGGGATGGTGTAGGAGTTGTGGCCCAGTCCCTTGGATCGAGATTGAGAACTAGATGCGTGAATATTATGACGCAGGCTCTCCTCTGAGTCAACAGCCGATGGTTCGGGTGGCAGGCAACGGGTAAGTAGATGTGATATAAGGTGTTAAGCTAGTACATAAAAATTGATACTAATGTTTTTCATGTTGTATATTTTTCAATTGTGAAGGTTTCTAGATGCACTTGCTATTCGAAGGTCATCTCTATCTTTAGGTCTATGTTTGATTGTCCGTGGGTTCACTATAGGGATGTCCTTGAGCCTCACATGAGGCTCATGTTGGAGCGTTTTCAGATTTGTATTTTAGTCAATACAAACTATTTGTTAATTTTTTTTACTTAATACAAACACTGCCTATGAAGGGTAAGTTTAGTTGGGAATCCAATATGGAGGAGGACATTTTCAATGCTCCTTGATCTTACCTTGCAGAATATGTACTTGAACCAGATAAGGGATGCCCGTAAATAAGCCGAGAGACCGACACTAGACGTCAATGGCGTATAGTTCGACACTCATGATTTCACGCCGCTTAGAGTGGATCCCAAAGACGTATTGGCAAAAAATGATTGATGGGACAAGAACTCACTGGCAAGAAATGATTGATGGGACAAGAACTCATCCCAGAGGCGTATTACCAAGGAATCCATTAAGCTGCATTTGGTAAATGAGACAAGACATGACATGATAGGAGAAAAACTCACTGTCTCACGTTTGACGCGACATGGGACAGGAACAAGAATTGGGACAAGGTGGGACAATATGGGACAAAAAGCATTTTTCTGTTCCACCAAATAGGTAAAACAAGATGGGACAAAGATGAGACATAAACTAAAATATTACTAATCTACCCTCGTTTGATATATAACCTTAATATGGTATTTGTTTTAATGGTCACCACCGCTAGTCGTGGCTGCTGCCACCACCAACGACCACTGGTAGCCACTGTCGGCCACCTCCATATCCTCTTCCACTATAATAACCTCCTACACCACCTCTACAACCACTGTCGACCTCCGACCACCACCATCCATCGTCACATTCACAACCATTGTCTGCCACCGACCACCACTGCCTATCACCACCACCACCACTACCACCGTAGTCCACCTCACCTCCACCATGACCACCAAGACCACTACCAACCACCACTACCTCCAGTACATTGGTCACAACTACCTCCTTCACCATTATCGACTACTGCCACTGCCACTACCACTAGTACCGTCATCTATTACCACCTCCACCACCACCACCACCACCACCATCATCTACCACTATCATTGTCCACTACCACCACTACCTCTACCATATTAGGTACAACTACCTCATCCGACACTATCGACCACCATCACCACCACTACCACTACCACCACTATCTACCATCTTCACATCCTCACCAACCACCGATAACTACCAACCACCACCGCCCATCGCCATCATCATTAGTATCGTCGGCCACTACCACCTCCATCATAACCACCAACGCTGCCATCTGCTACCACCACCACCACTACCTCCACAACATCGACCACTACTACCTCCTCCACCACCGTCAATAGCTACTACACCATTATTCATCATCTTCACGTCCTCTACAACCATAGTCGTCCACCAATCACCAATGCCTTTACCTCCACAACCATTGTTCTTGCAACAATCTTCACCGTGCGTTCACCAATTGATAAGGATCCTCCAAACTAAATAAAACATAATTTCTTTTTTGTACGAATAAGGTTTTTTCAAACTACCATCAATTAAATCAAAATTTTCATTCAAATTTTGTATTATTATATATTTATGTATATGAAAAATGAGTTAAAAATGTTTACAAATTAAATTATTTAATCATTTACTTCTAGCTTTGTTCTATACATTCCTAGTCGTACCAAACACCATACAGACAATTGTTGTGTCATGTCCCGTCCCGTCCTGTCCTGTCTAGTCCTACCTTCTTGTCTTGTCAAATTTTGTCTAGTTCTGTCCTATCCAATCATGTATGTGTAGCAAACCCTACCTTAGTGCCATTCGGCATCAGGATTGCATGGTAATTATCATGTACTATACTAAATGTATATAGTTTATGAATTTGTTGTCACCAACAACTTAAATTGTCTATTATATAGAGATGCATGGGGCCGTGAGCCTGCTCGAGAGGATCCACTACAGCAACAAGAAACCTGTTCTGGATGCGATGCCCCCCCCCACAGAAACTCAAATATATGTGTGATAACCGGTTAATCGGTTAAAAGTTTGGGTTATTTTCGAATAACTGGTGGTATGTTGAGGGGCTTGATGTGTTTATATGCTTAAATTGTTTTTTTTAAACTACAACCGCCTTATTCTTTTAACATGTATTATATGGGTTAATTTCATTATCTAATTGGGATGGTATCTTGAGATAAAGAAGGCAATTAAGCTTTTCTCTGTGTGTGTTTGGGAGCCGATAAAAGAGAACTGATAAGGGAAGAAGAAGTTGATTTATGTGGTTAATTCCTTGACTTGTTGCAGTTTCAATCTTCACCTCTATGAAATCATAAGGTGAGTTTTATTTTGAAAACATCATTTATATTGTTTTTGGGTAAAGAAACGGTAATGTTTCATATGTGAGTATTTGATCTTTATATGCCATTGTTAGCAAAAACTTTGGGTTTTGTTATGATTTATCCATCTGCTGGTAATAAGGGTGGCCCAATGAGAAGATAGGTATATTTTTGTAATAAGGGTGACATAATTAGGAGATGAGTATATTTTTATAATATGGGTGGCATAATCAGGAGCTGGGTATACTGGGATAAGGGTGACATAATCATATTCTGGAAAAATGATGATCTTTTGATCATGGGGTTTTGTTATCACATCTATATGATGCGATGAGGTGATTTTATCGCATGGGTGTGATGCGATGAAATTGGAATAAAATTGAAGTATTGAGGTTATCGCATCCTTGTGATGCGACATGTTGAGTTTATCTCATCTTTATGGTGCTACAAATTACTGTTATCACATCTGTTGGATGTGACAAGGGTGATTATCGCATTCTTGAGGTGCAAAAAGTATGGGTTATTGCATATGTATGATGCGAGGAGTTACTGTTATCACATCTGTTGGATGCGGCAACTTTATGACTTATTTATTTAAATGCGACAAGTTTATATGTGATACGATACACAATTATTTTATTAGTTGATGCAATAAGTGAGTATTGTCTCATCATTTTGATACGACAAAAGAGGTTTGCTTTATCAAAGTGTTGTATATTTGTTATTAATAAAAATAAGAGTTTATAAAAGTGTTTTGGTGATTAGTCACCCTGTAATAACATCAAAGGATTTCTCATAGACCTCAAGGTCAAACTCTCATTTTTGGTGTTTTGAAAATGTGTATTACAGGTTGGGCACAACCCGAGGATAAGGGGAAAGGAAAATTATGAAGAATTATATATATCTTTGCATGGGATAATTGGGGTAACATGTTATCCTTTTGTATCTGAATACTTGTTATGTATACAAGTTTTGTTTAAAGATTTTATGGAAAATTTTGGTAGCTACTTTGTAATGTAGCTTTTGTAGATAATGAGATCGAATGTGTAAAGTTGTATTTCTTATATATGGAAATAAATTTTTATATGCAAATGGGATTTTGGGATGTTACAATACGTTTACTCGAAGGCGGCTAGAGCGGAGGTAGGTTCAATTTTCACACTCGATTTAGCTTGTTCTATAGGATTAGTTAGTTTTATAGGATACATAACTATTAATTAGTTTATGTTACCATTGTTGGGAAGACGATTGACTTATAAGATATAGTTGCATTATATTTGTTAGAAGCAGGTAACAATTATGTTTGAATTATGGTTGTTGTGCTGCTTAACTGTCTACAAGTTAGTTAACATAATATTGTTTTGGCAAACCATATGAGACATATTCGCGTTTGAAGAGGGAGACCCATGCCGACTAAGATCACAACACCATTCCTCCCGATGACCCAAAGTTATGGGAGCATAGTGTCGGAGGTTGACACATGGGTCGCCTGTTTGGATACAAGACCGGTTCGAATCCCTGGTTTGCTATGAATGGTGATTCGAAAACTAGTAGCAGTAGTGGGAGCTCGTATGGTAATCACGGGGAGGTATGTTTCACACACACACACACACATATATATATATATATACTATTGTTCTTTAGTCATTTATCTCCTAACATTATTATATGTTTGTCAAATATTGAATAAATTCAGATAGATGCACCAAAAGAGAAGCTGACGAGCTATGAGGAGCGGCTACAAGAGGAACAATCAAGGAGGGAAACCTTGGAGCAGCAATAGAAGAGATAACAGACGAGCTAACTCGATAGAAGGCGTTGACCGAGCAGTTTTCTGCATTCATGAGGCAGTTCCAAGGTGGAAACCCTCCCCCCTCCTGTTGTAGGATTTTGTATGATATAAAATTTTTATGCTATTTTGTAAAACCAGATTCTGCTTTGATTTTGTATGATATTTTCCAATTTGAGCAAGTTTTATTGTACAGAAAATTTGTATTTAATTTTTGAAGAATAAAATAAAAATCACCGATGAAAATAATTTATTTTAAACTGTCGGTGATCCATCATTAATCCTTCGGAAATAACCGTCGGTATTCCTAGTCGTCGATGATCTGTCGGTGATGAGATCCATTAGTGAGTCGTTGGTGATGGGATTTATTGGAGATAGGATCCGTTAGTGATGTTAAACCATCAGTGATCCATCGGTGAATTTATCCTTCGGTAATGTATTTTCCCATGATATTTCTTCCGAGGGAATTTCACCAACGGATCACCGACGGACCTGACCTTTAGTGACGGATTATTGACTTCGTCAGTGAATCTTAGTTGTTTTGTAGTGAATCTTAATATAGAAATACATAAAATTTACCCCAAAAAGGAGAACATTAAATGTATCAGAGTTCTAAAAGGAACTATCTAATTCACAAACAAAATTAAAACAAGTCGAGTGTTACTAAACCACCAAATCTGTTATCTGCAAAACCAAATGACTCCTCTAAACTCATCCTCCCGGAATCTCGACAAAGCTAGGAATGCTACTCAGATCCTACTAAGACCTGATATACACATCTGTAATAAATGGTGCTAGCCTTAACGCTTAGTGAGTTAAAGTAGTTTATCTTATACATAAAACAGTAAAACACAGTTCTCTTTAATCACCAATTCCTTATTTAAAATAGCATTTAAAATCCAAAGGAAAATCTTTGAAAATTCCACCATTTCAAAAATGAAATCCAGTAATGGAAAATACTTGTTGTAGATCAATATTGGCATCCAAACCCACAGAGTTATAAGTGACAAGACTCCCTCCACAAAACACCCAAAATAAGATAATTGTTAGACCCCATAATTGCTTCGGCTAGTATTACTTACGATTTAAATTGTAATTGAGAAATCTGGAACCAACAATAATACTTCGTACCCAAATCACTTAAAGCATAAATAAACTTAATACCCAAAAAAACCTTCCGCTAACGAGGGAAACCGGTTTCCATCGATTATAGCAAAACACAAACTAAGTTATTTGGTCAACGTTATCAAGTAGCACCTTAAGATCACATTCCTGGTGTCTAAATCCTCTCAAGTTTCCACCCGCATACCTAACACGAGTTTATCTCCGTAGTACATCCGACCTTAATGCCTACTTTACACAACATAAAACTACATTTACAAGCCAATGGTCCTAGGGCCTGAGTCTACATGAGTTCATCCCCAAAATACCCTCGAGGACTTGCTATCAACTCTACTTAGCCGAATCCTCAACAAGGGTCGTAGCTCCAGACTTCTCACGAGTTCATCATCGTAATACCCAGGGTCTCAATGTCCGATTTAATAAGAGATCACTTTCGTAATACCCATGATCCTGGATTCCGACCTTACACAGGTTCCACTCCGTAATACTAACTACCGTAATGCCTATTCAGGAATTGACCTTAAAGTGAGAACATCAAAACTCTGCACCTATCAACACAACTTATTCATATGCCTATGGATCCATTGCATAACAGTCTACAATTATATGACCTAACATTGAATGATATACACACTCAAAACATTTAATTCTCATTAATTACCCAAAATATAGAAATTCACGTTCAAATGACACTATCAAGCCATTTAGGCAGTGCCACACCCAAAAACTCATTTGAACTACTATTATGTGGAAAAGCTCCACAATTTATTTGGATACTAAAAATCAACATAACTTGATAAAATGTCTTTACCCAGATAATCAAATGATTATTATGCTAATTACAGCTTCAAAGAGATATAGAAACTTTTTAAACTCATTTAATCCCCATGGCCCCAAATGGTTATAACTATATAAATATCATTAGAAAACATCTCATGGGTTTCATTGTAAAGCATTCCCTATGGTTTAGGGGTCTAGATGCCCCAAAGCTGTAAATATAACTTTCACCTGAAGGAATGGAAACAAAATGACAACTAATATCATTCTTAATTTTACATATTTCAAGTTCTCCAAACTCAAATGTAAGCATTTTAGGGTTTCACAAAGGCAAAAGTGCTCAAATGCCCAAACTTTAACAAATACCCAATCCATATGGTAAAACTTCAAGCAAAACAACTAGAAGATTTATTTAAGCTTGTTTCCTTAAGATCTCAATACAATTATGCTCAATAATCAAGTAATAACAGATTCCAAACACATTTTTCATAAATCCATGAAAATATGTTAAGTGCCAAAAATAAGATCATTTTGACATGTATATAATTTTTTAAGCAACTAGAATTCACCTTGCTTGATTTATGCTAAATGTAGGCTCCACACCAGTTCTTGATCTTCCTTTGGTGAAGACTTGAGATCCTCAAATTACATTACCAAATATCTTGTGTAAAACTCTGAAGAACAGTTCCCTTACTCCCAATCTTCCACAAATAAATACAAAAGAAAAGATGAGGGTTGAGGGTGCAAAGGGACCAAACCCTAAATCAAAGATGGAGATATAGATCTTACCTTTAAACTCCTAGGAACCTCAAATCACTAAGAAATTTAATATTCTTTGATCTTCCCTTGAACAACTTTTAAGAACGTGTATCCGGCCTCAAAAATCACCAAAATTGGACAAGTAATGAAGAAGATATAGCAAAATAAAGAATACCCCCAAAACTCAAAATTTTATGGGTCTAATCCCCATGACCTTACCTGTGACTTTAGGTTGTGTGGCAAGTCTTGCATGTTTACCAACCTCAAACAAAGAGTCGCACAAACTTGGCTGCAACATAGTCTGAGGGCCAAGTCGCTCAGACCGTCGTGCTACTATGTTCTAAATCGTTCTCCGACCATTTCCCTTGTAGTTTTCCGAGCGTTTTTCCCGAACTTTCTCTAACCATTTGCCGGACCATTTTCTCAGTTTTTTTTGACCATTTTTCAAAGATTACCGGTGTTACATATAATTCAAGTCAAAATGCATTCTAGCCACACTATCCCATGCATGTACAATCACACTAGTTGTGTCTGATGATCGTAATTCCAAATCATCTCTTTGACTGTTTTTTACATATACAATCATTGAAATTTAAGAGAAATTAAAATAATATGATATGGTTTTGCTTCTTCAAAATGTCTTGTTCCTAGCACACTTGACAGTTGGCCAAGTTAGATTCATCATTAGAAAATGACATGAAAATTTTTTCGCAGATACTGATTCATTCATTTAGAAGACCAAGTTTTTTTTATTATCTTCTACGTCTTATAAAAGTATCCAACTATGTTTTCACCATCGTGCAACATATCTTTTATTTTCCGAATAACTCGATTATAAGTCGCATCGAGTACATTACATTCTATCTTCCAATTAAATAACCTCGTGGCAACTTCTAATTTCAAATAATTTTCACATTTCTCTCACAATGGCTTGTCAACATCTTGTAACATGCCATAGAATCCCTTGGCACACAGATTAGGGGCTTATTCTTCCCATATCATAACATCTTATAACATGTGGTCAAACACCATTCATATAGAATTGTCATTACGATCAACTTCTATGAATTAGAAAATTGTCCTACAAGTTAAAATGCATTAGAGATTTCACCATGTGCCCACCAAGTTGTATAATCATGCATGAAACTGTATTTCATCAATTATTGCATCTTCACTTCATCCCTTTGTCTATGGTTTGCAAGTTGACATTTGGAACATGGACATATAATATAAACACTATCCCATCACACATAGTTTTACTTTCAACATACCTTTAGTCGGAAAAGGGACAATAAAAAACCACCGAGTGCGATATAATATTCGATAATACGAAAACCCTCACTACCATTCTCTCTATACATCTATCTTCTCTTTGTGGAAGTCGACATAATCAATAACTACAATCAAATAATCCAGTCTTAATTGAGGGATTGCCATTTTTAAGTCAAACTATTGGTTTGAATCAAAGGAGAGGTGTTTTGGAAGAGTTTGAAACATCGATTGCAATAATTTGACATTTTAAAGTCAAACAATTGGTTTAAATCAAAGTAGTGTGTTGGATGAGTTTGAAACCTTAAGTAAAATGGTTTGACTTTTGAATGTCAAATCATAGGTTTAAATTAAAGTTTAGTGTTTTAAATGAGTTTGAAACCCTAATAATGACAATAATTTGACTTTTTGAAAGTCAAACTATTTACTTGAATCAAAGTTTGGTGTTTTAAATGCATTTGAAGCAAGTGTAATGGTTTTGACTTTTTGAAACAAAACAATAAAACATGCTTCTTTCTAAG
The DNA here is from genome assembly GCF_001531365.2 of Cynara cardunculus var. scolymus. NCBI lineage: Eukaryota > Viridiplantae > Streptophyta > Magnoliopsida > Asterales > Asteraceae > Cynara > Cynara cardunculus. The sequence goes on along the minus strand of NC_037534.1, from coordinate 8,740,095 downwards.
CAAGCATGAAGATTTAGTACCTAATTAAAAGGAAACATGCAATGTCATCCATTCAGCATTAATACCCAACTTACGTTAAGTCATTATACATCAAGTAGGAATAATAAACTATTAAACATCAATATCTTGGCATGAAAATGATTGTCAATAAGTCAAAATACACATTTCAACAAAAAGAAATACAACTAAATATTATAGATTTCACCAAAAAGTAACAAGCCACATAGTTATAAATCTATACATTTTAAGGACACTCAAAACAATTACGTTGGTAAATACTTGTATATTGATCATGCACATTGAAACATTATCGTATCAATATCACCTCATCAGACGTTATTACGAGTATATGATACAATTTGTCCAAAAATAAAGTAAATTATATTATTTGAGATATATATATCTATATAGAGGAGCGATCAAATGAAAACCACTCAATTTGTAAAAACCTCATTCAATCAATCATAATTTTTCATTTTGTTCATTTTTTTGTAATTATGAGAGGTTGACTAATTATTTTTATTGTGGAGGGTGTTAATTATGAATATTATCTTCATTATTTTAATTTTAGAGAAATACATGAAACAGTTTCATTAAAATTTTATTAAGTAGTATATGAAACAATTTCATAACCATATATGAAACAACTTCATCAAAAAAAAGTATTATATGAAACAATTTCATGAAAAAATTTCATAAGATTAAACAATGAAATCGACGAATGAAGGTGGTTTGCACGGTTTATACAAATTGAAATGGTTTTTCATTTGATCGCTCATCTCTCTCTCTATATATATATAATATGCTCAATATAAGCTTAACATACAATTATACCATACATATAATCACTAAAACATTATCACCAGTTGTTTCATTTTTTTAAGTTTGAATGACTAAAATAAAAACAAGAGTAAAATTTCATGGGCTTGTATGCAAATAATTATTGCGCATTACCGAACGAAGGGCCATTTTAGACGGAGTCGAAAAGTTGGGTTTTTGACAGATTTACAACTAGTCTCTATGATATTCATTTCGTCAAAACTTGATTTTCGACATATAGATTTCGTAAATAAGAGCCTGAAAGTTTTTGACGGATTTGTAGCACTACAAAACGAAGAGCCATTTTAGATAGATATTTTGGTTGAAAAGTTGTGTTTACGACTACCCTCTATGATATTCATTTGGTTAAAACTTGATTTTTGACGGATAGATTTTGTTGATAAGAGCATGTACGTTTTCAATGGATTTGCAATAATCCATGGTCAACCATAGTTGACCATTTTAGTTGAACTTTCATGGGAAATCTTTTGAGGACTTCTCGACGGATTTTGGTGTTCGACGGTTTTTGACAGATCTTGATCACCTATAATTGACCATTTTGGGGAATCTGGCGACTTGCTCCGTCACATGCCTCAGTTTTTTCTACACTCGCTTCTCAAATGTCCAATTTTGTTTCACAAGCTGCTCATCTCTCTTTTTAATCTCCTGCATCGAAGCCCACTCTCGATTCATCTCCTTCTTTTGGTGTCATATCTTTAGATACGTGTTCTTTTAGTTGTCAGATGCTAAAAGACAAAAATGTATTTTTGAGTGGATATATTTAGGAATTCTGCAATAAAAGTATTTACAGGAAAGGGGTTTCATATGCCATACATATAAGGTTAATTTGGAGGATAGAAAAGGCTTATGTATGAAATTACTATAACATCTGTAATGCTTGTCAAAGACGACATCCACACAACCCACCATATCTTGGTTATGATGGGTACTGGACTAGAATATAGTCCCATATATGTGGGTTTATAAGTCTAAACCCACACTAGTTGTCAAAATAGAGAAAATCCCAAGTAATGGGTTTGCATTGAGTGTTAGTGACAAATATGCTAAATAATTAATGGTTGTATAAGTACCTTTACGTTCCCTCCATTTTGAGATACGAAAAATTCTCTCCATTGTCACTCAATTTCTCCATTGATGCTCAAGAACATATTATTAATTCGAAGGGATTAAATTGATCTGCCACAATTTAATCGGGTAGTTGTATCTTCTAGACAACGTCTGGAACCAAGATGTATTATGGGTGAAATTTTGTCTTAAGACACTACGTTTGCAGGCCTCTATCCATATATCTTCTGTCAGTTCGTGAAATTCTTCATCAGAAAGGTATACATGCTTGTTCTAATTGATTTTATTGAACAAACATTAGATTTTTTTGTTTTACATTATTGTATCGATTGGTTATAACAATTTACAATGAAATTTTATTTCTAGATAATGGAAACAAAATGGATCAATCGACGATCATGAAATCGCACATTGAGAAACTCGAAAAGTTTAAGGGCTCATATTTTCGATGATGGCAATATAAAATGATATTCTATCTCACGACGTTTCATGTGTTCTAACTTGCTCTCGGAGGAAGCACCAAGGATACCCGTTGTCGAAGAAGGCCAATCTTCTCCAACATAAATCCAAATGGAAGCCTTTCAAAAGGTGACCGAGACATGGAAAAACAATGAATATAGTTGTCGAAACTATTTTCTTAATGCTTTGGATGATTCCCTATATGATATTTACTCGACTTTTAACATTGCAAAAGACATATGGGAATCATTGGAAACCAAGTAGAAGACCAAGGTTACCTACTCTAAAAGATTTGTCATTGGAAAGTTTCTGAATTTCATGATGAGTGATGCAAAATCTGTTGTGAAGCAAGTGGAGGAATTACAAGTTCTTCTTCATGAACTCGATACGAAAGGTATAGGCATCAATCTGAACTTTCTTGTTGGTTCGATTATTGAAAAGTTGCCTCCTTTTGGATATTTCAAAGTGTATTTTGTTGGGTTTAATATTTCTGTAATTGTATTCAAGCTTTCCTTGTAATTTCTATTTTAGTATAAATAGGTTGTAAGTTCTTAGTTTCCTTTGTAATCTTGTAGTTGTACGTATCATTTGCAATCTTGCAAGACTTTGAAGGTTAATACAACAAAACCTTTGGAACTTTTTCTCTCTACTATTTCCTTATCTGCCACTGTTAATCTGATTGAGAACTTGTAAATTGGTTGATTGATTGAATTCTAGAAACATCAATTGGTATCAGAGTAGGAAACAACAACCAGATTATTGGAATTGAAGCATATATTATTGGATTCGTGAAGAATTTTGAACTTTCTTGAACTATGTTTTAGTCGAACTTTTCTGTCATATTTCTTGAATTCAAAATCAATTTTTGTTTGAGTTTTTGAGTAGATTTTGATTGGGATTTGAACTAAAACCATTTTGTGATTGATTTGAATCATTCAATTCATCAATTGGATTGAATTCATAGTCCAATTTTGAGTTTTTGTAGTTGACAGTTCTTGGAGTTCTTGAAACTGGGTTGATCATTTTTTTCAATCAAATTAACCATTTTGATCCGTTTTAGCAAGTTTTGGTTTACAAAAGTTGTTTATAACCTATTTTCGTGCTTTTCTATGCAAATTGGAATAATTTTGGTTGAGTTTTGTGAAGTCTTGATTGAATCTGATCAAGAATCTGTTGGATTTGCCGTCATCGCTCATTAAAGATCTTCATTGGACTATTTACTCAAGATCATCGCTCGTTGAATCATCTTTGAAGTCCTCGACAAGGGTTGCCCGATATTCTGTTTTGTATCGCTTGAAGAAGGTTTTTGGTAGAAGATATTTGTGTATATTGCTTGGGTGTTAAGTGATTTAGTTGATATATTGTTCAAGTGTTGATTGTTTTTGGGAGATATCGTGCAAGTTATATATATTTTTTGTGTAAATCGTGCATGTATTGAGCGATTTACAAGTATATCGTCTAAGGTTTACCCGATATCTTAGTATATCACTCAAGCTTTGGGTGATTTAGAGTTGGGCGATATCCATACTAGGAGATATTCTTTTAAATATTTTGAGCGATATTTGGTGGGCGATTTACAAAAGTCAAGTGTTATTCTTTCAAGGTTGGAAGATATTCTGGTTTTGAACTATTAAAAAAATCTTGTCAATCATTCTGTTAATTATTTGAAATCACATTTGTTTTAGAAAGAGAGAATAAGAAACTTAGAGAAAAGATTCATGTCATAGAGAAAAGACATAAAAGAGAATGAAGGTTAAGTAAATCTTCATGGTGAAAATTATTCAAATTTTTATTGGGCTAAAGATTTGAAAAGTGAGATGAAGAAAATTAAAGAAGAAAAGAAGTTTTTACAAGCACAGCTAGATGAATTTTACAAGAGGGATGGTAATTCTGTTAACAGAAACATTGTGCTGTTAAGGAATAATTCTGAATTGACATCTAGAGTCTATGAAGTTGAAAAGACTTTAAATTCTTAAAGAAAAGTGTTTGAGAAAGAAAAGAGTAAGATAGATGAACTTGAGAAGATATTGGATTATGATAGGAAGGTGTTTGAGAAAGAGAAGGATAAATTCACTGAGGAAGAAAAGAGATTTAATGCTGAGAGGAAGAATTTTGAAAGCAAAATGAAGTCTTTTGAGTTGAACACGGTAAAACTTTCACAACAAATAACTGATTTTGAGAGGATAGTAATTTTGGAAAGGACAAAGTTTGTAGCTAATAGAAACGAGTCAAATAAGAAATGTCTAGAATTGACAAAGAATATTTCTGAAAAAAGAAAAAAAAAACCCTAGATGATGAACAGAAAGCTTTTGCTAGTGAAAGAAAAGCTACAACAAAGAAGAATGCTGGTTTAGCCAAGGAATTATCTGACAAAAGGAAGTGGCTAGAAGTTTACTATGAGAATGAGAAGAGTAAGTTTGAGAATAAAGGGAAGTTTTTGGAAACAAGATTGCTGAACTATCAAAGAAATTATCTGCATTAAAAACAGATCTTGTAACTGAAAAGAATATGATGTCTGATTTCAAAAAGAAATTTGATTTAATCACCGAAGAAAGAGATCAACTGATGAATAAACTCAAAGAATTTACTAAAAAGAATATTTCTAGTTCTATTGATCCTCTTTCTCAAAGTAAAGTTTGTAAGTGTGATTATTCGAGTGTTAAATCAAATAGTTACACTACCAAATCTGATTCTCAAATTTCTAATCATCATGACATTGATTCTGTTACTAGTTCAAATAAATTGTTTAAAAGAGTGAAAATGATTTGGAGAAAGAAATTAGCTACAAAAGACTGTGTTGGAAACAAGTCTTATCAATCTCCTATAATTGATACAAATCATTTGCTTCAAAGACGGCTTTACCTTGTATTGTGAAATATACTAATCAGTTAATTAGTCTTAGAAGAAGAAGATCTGCTGCTCAACATGTGGAGCTAATGATTTTGTTAATCAAAGGTATGCCAATAGTTGGTATGAAAATAACTGGTATGGCAACAACAGGTATGCCAATAGCTGGTATGACAATAACTTGTATGGTACGTATTATATATCTGATTTTCCTGAGAAAAGATCAAAAGTGAAAATTTCTGATGTAAACAGTTGGTATGGCACATACAACATACCCCAAACTAAAGCTAACAAACTAGGACCCATGAAAGTATGTGTATCAATATCTGTTATAATCTATTTTGCAGGTTTATCATGTGCAGTGCTGAATTCAGATATTCAAACACATGATAAGTCAGATGCTTGGTTTGAGGGGGAGTGTATAGATATTTGTGTCGTAATAGTTTCTGAACATCTCAGTTCAGGACTGTTCTTCATATTAGTTTTTGAACAACTTAGTTAAGAACTTATGCTTAACTGATTTCATGGAGTATAATGATTTTTACTTGATATATTGATTTGGATATAATAAATATTCAAGGGGAGTAAGTGCTTTACTTAAAATATGTGAGATTTTAGTACACTTAATTGATAAATCTATGTGTTTCTATGCTTTTATAGATTCTTGAAGACTTGGGGGATATATTGAAGATGGTAAATATTGCCTAAGGCATGGGCGATATATGTTTATATCACTTAAGGCTTGAGAGATTTCCTAGGAAATCAGCCAAGGCCTGAGCGATATCTTCATATACCGTTCAAGGCTTGGGCGATATATGAAAGATTTGGGTGTATAAGATGTAATCCGACCACGGCTTGGGTGATAAACTCCTAAACCGCTCAAGGCGTGAACGATATCCTCCAAAGGATCAAAGATGGAGATAAACTCTTAATCCGCTCAAGCCATGAGCGATATCCTTGTTTATCGCTCAAGGCATGAGAGATATCCTTGTCCATCGCTCAAGGCGTGAGTGATATAAGCCTAAATCGTTTAACACTTACACGCTATCCTCTTCCATGGGATATCAGACAAGTGTTGGGTGATATAATTGTTCATCGGGCAAGGCTTGGGTGATATCCTCATTTACATAGTATATCACTTGTGTCTTTACCTGATATAGAATTTGAATCGTTTTTGTCCATGTGTCACTTTTTGGTCTAATCGTTCTTTGACACATGTCTAACTGTTTTAATCTATATAAAGGGTGTCTAGATTCATTTTTACATTTACCTTAGCAATTTTTACTCCAAACTTCATCTTCTATACTTCTTTGTTCATCTTCAAGGACTGTGCGTACCATCAAGAACTATTCATCTTGAAACTCTGTTGAACTTTTGGACTGTATTGAACTCATAATCATCAAACTTGGACTTAATCTCATTAATCCTTGATTAAACATACTTGAACTCTCATCCTAAAAGGTTTGTGTTGAATCGATTAACTCAGATTTCATTTAGGTTAGTTTGATTCTCGAATGTGTGTGTTTGTGAGTTTGTGTTCTTCATAACTCTAAAGAAACCGTTCATTTCTTTTACTTTGATTCTTAATTTTTTAATTTTTTTTTGTTTGTGGTTGAATTTTTTAAATTTTTTTTTCCAGATTTGTGTTGTGCGTGATTTAGATTTGAGAGAGAACATTTTTTGAGCGATATAATATGTTAGATCTAAATTTTTTTATTAAGCGTTTTGGAAGATGCTTGTGATGAGAGATAAAAACTGAGATATATCTTGTGTATTTCTATTTTGAGCGATTTCTGTGAATTTTTGAAGGTTGTAGTTCTTGAGCGATATCCTTAGTGATTTTTGTGAGGTTTAAATTTGTGTGTTTTGAGCGATATACTTTAGGTTTTCATGAGAGTTGAAAGCTTTATGTTGAGTGATATCTTTTGAATTTTTTTTGTTTTGTGAGTTTGGTTTTTTTTTCTCTAAATGTTGAGTGTTTTAGATGAAAAATCAAATAATTGAGAGATTTATTTATTTTCTGAGCTGAGATTTTTTTTGAGCTAATTGTTGAGTGAATTTTCTTTGATCCTGAGCAATTTCTTATTTTGGCAGAATTTTTCTAAGTGTTGGAAAGTTTGAGGGTTGATAGATTTTTTTTTTTAATTTTGGAAATTTCTTTTACTATGGATCTAATTTTAACTTTTACAGGTTAAAATGGCAAGTGTTGAACACCAAGATTCTCATCATTCTGATGATGAACACCCCATCTCTTCTATCAGATCACAACCACCTTCATTTTCTTAGTCAGTAAATGCCATAGATCCAAATGAAATCCTATTTCCAAAAGCCTTATACCTTGACCTCAAACTCAATAACCATCACTTAAACCTTGACATGAAAATAAAATTCCCAGTCATGATGGAGATATTGAAAGGCCACATAATTTCATTTGCTTTAATTGTAACTGCAAATGTACCGCTAGTCTACTTACAACAGTTCTCGTACACCTTATCATACATCAAAGATGGCAACCAGTTCTACTTCAAGGGACATGTAGATAATTTTCTGAGCAGACTAACCTTAAAAAGATTGATGAGGATTCTGAATCTTCCTAAAGCGAACTTCTTTCCAGGGAAAGAAACTTTTGATGACTTTGTTTCTGAGGAAGAACTATGTGCTGATATCAAGTGGTTTGGATATTCCGGTGTCCTCGACAACCCGACACAGTTCAGAAGAAAGTTTCTACCATCAGTTTGGCATCTTGTTTTCTCAATACTCAACAGATTCCTTACTTCCAAAACCTCCAAAGTTGACACGTGCAACACAACTTTCTTAAGATTCTTCCATGGTATGGTCTTCAACAAGCACTACGACTATACCGTCATCATCTAGAACTAGCTTGCAGAACTTGTTCATGCAAATAAATTCGCCTCAATAGATAGAAAGTTCATTCCATTTCAAAGATATCTGTAATTGGTCATCAGGTCCATCATGCGGTCAAACAAAGATATTCCTTCAAGGATAGATAGACTGTTCGGTCCGAACATGTGATGCAGTTTCTGAGAGCACATATGGAAGTGGAAGATGAGAGTCTTCAACAATAGGTTGGATTTCTAAAGGATCCTCAGAGAGCGATTTATTTACTGATATAGGTTTAGTGACTAAAGGAGATTTAGCAACCAAAGGGTCAGTATTTGAAGTAGAAGGGGGTAAGTGACTAATGAGAACGACAACAATCCCTAAAGAGGATTCAACTTCATTACTAGTCACATTTGAAACGATAAATGGATCATCGTCAGCTTTAGGGAGGTCCGTGTTCGGTTGATTGCTGAAGGAAGCTTCAGGTTCTCTATAGTGAGATATCATCCACACTTTCCAAGAAGAGAGACATCTGGTTCTTATAGAGATTAAAGTTGTCTCTGATAAACCGGAGAGGTTTGGCAAGGGAGCCATTGTCGTGAAAGTTTGTGCTAGTGTTTTGGAAAGCCATTTTGAAAGGTAAATAAATAATCTAGAGAAGAAGAGATAATAAAACACCAATAAAACAACAGTATAACACAAAAACAAACACTGCTCTGATACCACTTGTTGGTCCCAGTCGGATCTAGAAGAGTTTATAGGTAACAGCTTGTAGAAGGGGAGGATGAATACAAACACAACAACTTTCACTTTTGAAAAACTTATATTGATAAATAAGATCAATACAGATTTTTACAGATTGTTTGCGGAAGAGATATGATACAGAACCTATCTAAACAATCAAAGATATACACAAAATTACAAATAGCAAGAAGAAAAGACTTGCTACAAGAAATAGGTTAAGAAGTAATGTGCTCTTCACTTGTTACAGTGGGTATTTCTCTTAGACAGATAGTAGAGAAAGAAGTATCTTCTTGGGTAAGATCTTTAAAGCAAGGATGCTTGGATTAGAGAGATGTGTGTAACTGAGAAAAGAGAACTACTCAACTATTTATCCTCATTGCATTAAATGCAATTCAGAAGGTATAGAGCACGTGACAAGCTTTAAGAGGTAAGTTTGTCCATTGCTGCATTATACAGTCTTTTGGCCGTATATGAACAATCTTCTTTCATAAAGTAGGTAAGCACATTTGGAGACAATTGAGTGACTCTGTACAATGCTTTACTTTGAAAGGTATGAGTTTGTTCTTTGTGTGCAGAAGGACAAGACAAGAACTATCTTGCTCAACAAGATTCATTTGATCGCTGAACACTAGAATGACGCTGAAGGTCTCATCAGTGTTCGCTGAATCTTGCGTGGATTTCACACTTGTGTAAACGAGCTTGTTATCACTGAAAACCGCTTCGATCACGAACTTACTGGTCTCTAATCTTCAGCTTCTATCTTCGATATCGTTGAAGGATCTGTGCTGTGAGTTTTGTCTTCTTGAAGGATACTGGTCTTTGAACGAATTACAATACACGTTCAGCGATCACTGAACAGACTCAGTGATGATCGCTGAAACTGAATACATATATAATACACTTCGATAGATAAAATGGATCATCATCAAATCACTAAAAGAGATGATCAACATACTATCACCCAAGGTCACTAACATCGATGGATCACCAAGTAATTTTAATTTTTTAACGGAAAAAGACTTCTTCAGAAATCCGTCGGTGTTATGAAAATACCTATTTTGGAAAATGCTCTTTTTTTTGAAGATATTGTTAATCCATCAGAAATTTATGACCGATAAATATCCCTAAATGAAGGTTTGTATTCTTTTGTTTGAATAACAATAGTGATGCTTCCAATATTAAAGGCCTATGTATGTCCATTTCACATCTTACTCAACTGCATTTCATTTTATGTTTTGTTTATTTTCATTGTTTTTTATTGTATTTTTGTTTCTTTATGTTTGTGTATGTTGGATTTCTTTTCCATCATTGTTAGTTGGTATATTTCTTTGTCGATCGGATGGTTTTGTAAATGGTATTCGTATGAAACTTTTGTGGCTTTGGAATAATAGATTTAGTTAGGTTGGTTGGTTGGTTGATTTGTATTGATATGAATCATTAGTGAAGCTTAGGGATTAATTTTTGGATAATCAATTAATATATTATGAACCATGTCGTTATTTATGATTTGATTTCGTAATTGAGAACACAACTTTTGATTGATGTTCTCCTATGAAAAATAGACGGGAATGTTGGTCGAGAATTATCATATGACTAGATCCTTTATGTTTCAATCGGTTTGAATTACACAAAAATAGATAGGATTTGTGACACAAGAAATATGAGAATTAGCAACGACTTTTATCGTTGTTATAAGTATATTTATCGTCATAAACAGTTTATAGTGACAACCTGTCATCGTTATAGCTTGTGACTAAAACATGTTCTTGCTAAAAGTGCATCATCAAAGCTCATTTTTCTTGTGGTATCAATTTCTAGGGTGATATGAGTGCTCCTTAGACACCTCCGACTTTATGGTGTGGCAATAGGAGCGCTATCTAAGCTCATAATGTTAGTCTTTATGAATGGACATAGCACATGATTGAGATGGACTCCCACTTTATTCATGAACACGTGGTTAACAAGTAGTGGCGACCCAGGAAATTTTCGTTACTAAGGAACAGTTGAGCGGGGTCCCATGCATCCCTACCCTCTTAGTAGGTCCACCCCTGTTAACAATACCGTTCGCGTACTTCCTATCTTTCCCATTGATTAAATTGTATATGCATTCGAGAAAGCTAATCCATGTGGTCGCTTTTACCTTCTTGTGTGCAAACTTAGTTTGGTGTCTCATATGACATATTGAGTTTAAAACGGATTCCCAACAATAGTTACTTTCACCCTTGGATCACCGACGATTTTGTTTGTCTGTGAAAGTGCTCTAAATTGGCTATTTACAAAGCAGGTGGGATTGGTCGGCTCGCATAACGGGTTAGATATTCAGGTTAATAAAAAAAAAAGGGTAAATCAGTTAATTGTTTTTGTTAGTCATAAACTATTTGTAATTGCATGTGAATGCAAAAAGGTTATCTAATTAATAAGATCATTTTAAGATGTGCAATATGATGCAGTTCACTATTATATTTCATTCAGTTACCAACATATGGAGAGCTTATTTGTTAAGACACCATGTACTAATTAATTAGTACTTGAAATTGAGCTGTCCAAGTATGCTGGTCGGATGACTTTTATTTAATATGAACCACAACAATTGTCTTTTTAGATTTTGTTGGACTGTATACCCATTAACACTACAATAAAATTGATTTTATAAGATGCCTAAAAGTAAAAGCGTTCTAAAAAAGTACTTTATAAAACTTAAGTTTATAGGACAAAACCAAAAAACGTTCTATCTAAAAGTGTTACAATAAGTTATACGACACTTTTAGGTCTTTTAATAAGTTTTTTAGGACGTTTTTTAAATAAAGCGTCGTATGTGAAAAATGTGTACTATAAACACAAATGTCCGATAAAAGACGGGTTTCTATGACACTTCTCAAAAGGGTTCCTAACAAAATAACTAATAAGACACTTTATTTTAAAAACGTTTTAAAAAACTTGTTCAAACGCCTAAAAACGTCATATAAACCTATTGTAATGCTTTTAGATTTGACGTTTTATAGTTTGGTCCTATAAACCTAAATTCTATTAAGTATTCTATTAGAACCTTTAGAAATTCTAGATGTCCTATAAAACCAATTTTGTTGTAGTATTGTCTATATGAACGAGAGTCTTCAGTTTTGGGTCACATGCCTCGATTAGGTTCACCCATAGTCGATGTTCAAACCCATTCTCAAATAGAGATCGACCATTCGACCAAATAACTTTGTTTATGGTGGTTGGAGATTTTTCTCTATGAAAAAACATAACAATTGAATCAAATCTACACCTTGCTATGTGTATACATGTGAGAAAGAGAGCACATAACTTTAGTTCATAAATCTGCATTCTAGAGAGACAAAACCACCTATGACTAGGGTTCACAACAGTTATAGATGGATCCATTCCCATCTGTTTTTCAGTTTCTTAAAGAACCCATATGCACTTACTAATATTTACAAAATATATATATATATATATATATATATATATAGGTTGGTTATTATACAACCCTTGACATTTATGCAACAAATACAACTCAATCTCAACCGTCCATTTCATTTGATGAATATGTGATTTCATAGAAGTTTTGATYRTTTCCWAATATAAAGTATTAATCATAATTAATGAACTCTATTCATATTCCATAAATATTTAAATCATAATAAATGAACTTCCATCATTTCTATAAATATCTCAATTAATTGGGTTGCAAGGGTTGTACAAATACACAAGGTTGTAAAAGAAATATACCCTATATATATATATATGTGTGTGTGTGTGTATCCGAAAGAATGAACTACAAATTTTTTAGGGTTTTAAGTTTTTCTTATAGTGCATGTTTTGTTGCACCAAAATGAGATAGTTTTTATCAAATGTTATACAACACATACCGTTGGGTTTCATTTATGTTTGTGTGTATGCATAAATCTAGAAAAGGCACCTTGGGTACAATACTAGGGTAGAGGGGTACATGGGTTAGCTCTGATGAATTTTCCATGGTCAAATGTGGATACGTCAAAGGAACAAATTGACAACACAACAGAGGGGTAAGTCAGAGAATGGAGGTGAGGTTTGAAAAGGGTGACACCAGTACGATTCGTCTTTATGTGCATGGTTCGCTTCTCTGCACCTGCCCCTTTTAATGCCTTCACCATCTTACATCTTGTAAATTTGACAAACACCTCTCTTGGAATGTGGTTCTTGTTGTCTTTTGTTTTTATCCCCTCTCTCTCTCTCTCTAGATCTTTAAATTTGTTTAATGGAGAAATCAAAACAAAAAACCAAAAAAACTTGTGATCCCATTTTTGTTATCGTTAAAACTCAAACCAATCAAACACGACACGTAATTAAATCCCAGAAGGTTTAAGGCTGTGACATTCGTAAATTTGACCTCTATTAAAATGGGAAATTCTTAAAACCCTAAACTGTGTTAAGAAATAATGAAAGATTTTTCAACTTAAAAGAAGGTTTAGTTAAACTCCCATTTGAGGTCTTTAATGATGTTAAGATACTTGTACTTTTATGGAGGGTGGTATATGATGCCCTGCTGAAGAATAGGTGGCTTTAGGGACCTTTCAACCAAGTTGAGGATGTCTTGACAGAATGCCTTTGCTAAACAACGTAAATCATACAACAAATATCGTAGGCGCACACGAAGCAAGTCCTAAAAACAGTGGAAATTGAAGATTATTTTCGATATCAACATGCATAATCACATATTTCTCGTTTCATTCGTTTAACCTCCTTCCTATTGTTGAAGATGGATCCAAAATGTCATTTCTTCTTTGTACTCATTGTATTGTAGATGACAAGGGACCAGAAATTGAAGTTATATATCAAATGCTAGGAATTTGAACCACGACGACCATTGACTTGAACCATGTGATCCTTCTCCGGCATAAAAGGTAGCGTTATTCGAAGAAAATAAAGTCTATAAAGAAGAAATTTTAGGTCATAACGAATATCTACGAGTAATGCTTCTTGTTATTTAGTCCTGAAGGTTCCCTACCAGGTATTACACGCCTTCTTGGTTACACTCCGTTAACTAATTAACCCACACGAATATCCTACACGCTATGCTTTTAGCCCAATTATAGATTCAATCTATATATATACCTCGTGGAATATCTACCTAATTTCGCTTAAACAATTATATCAACGATGATATTTTGACTATCATTTGGCACTTCAACGAAATAGGTTTCTTAAGATGCCCAATTAACCATCCTTAACCGTAATAATAGGGTACGTAATGACACTTTAAGTTTATAAGATCATCATATGTGCATCATATAAAATAACGTCAACAAATTGTTTGATCGATTTTAAACAACCTAACAAGTTTTAACTACAAAGTTGGACAATCTAACGGGATTGCAACAATAACTATCGTCCCATTAACTTTTTTATAGGATCCTTTTCCCTAAAATTTGTCATATAGAACATCCTCAAAAGTGAATGGCTTACTTCAGACGTCTTATTAGGTTCCTGAATAGAGCTTATTAGGCTGTTTACCAACTTAATGCAATATAGAATTGCACAATTATGGATCCAATAACTAAAAAAGTCTCTTTCAATACTCTATCAACATCCATTATTTAGTTCAAATCATCGGGACAAGATTCGAAAGGAGTAGAGGGGTGGGGATGTGGGGGAGAGAGAGTGTTTAGGGTATATAGTATTATATCCTTTGAACATGTGTTCATGAACCACATCATGCAACGACGTAGGTATGTTCGAACTAGATTACATAAACACATAATTGCTACTAGTTTAGGGGGTTTTAAGGTTATTAAAACCAAAAGATTCTCGAAGGTAGTTTAGTGATGGAATATATGACTTAGAATAATTAGACAGAATCGTTTGAATATCGTCATTTTCGATCGCACCCCTTTTTTCTTTGTCTTTTAAATTCATCTTTTAACTTTTAAGGGAGTATAATTTTGATGCAAATCAAAAGTATACCAGCAGTGTACCCGTGCAATGCAACGGGTTAAATCTCGAGTCAAGAACTCAAAACGACAATGGTGTTTCATGATTCGTTTTATTCTCCTCTCGAGATATGGTGCAATCGTTTTATATGGTGCCACCATATCCAAAAATGTACTGTATGAAATTGGCGATTATTATAAGGAGATCTTAAATAATCCAACAGGCCACCACTAGTGAGCTTAAGAAACACAAGGATCCAAAAAAAGGAGTCAAACAGGTAATAAGTGAAAAGCAAAAAAGCAATTGCAAGAACAACTTGTCATATAAACTGAACTGCAAGATAAATTGCAGTATTTATAAGAATCTATTGTAGAAGTATGAAAGCAATTTTAGGGCCAATTTAGCCGAACGTTTATCCGGTAAGTGCTTAACGGTAATAATTAACACACTAATTTATTTTACCAAGGTAAAAGTGTAGTCCATCAACACGGTATCATATGCAACAATTTACCCCGTAAGCGCTTGCGAGGTAAGATTCGTCACCCTCACTTACCGGGTAAAACTCTCTATCCTTATCATTATTCTTATCGGATAACTCTCACCATGTTCATTCGTTATGGTAAATGGGTAAGCGTTTAGTAAACAACCCCTAATTTTTAATTGAAAATCCATGTCCGAACCTTAATAACAATCTTACTCGCGTTGCTTGAACCTAGAGTAGGACTGTACATAATGCCATAGCAAAGTCTTTGAAGCTTTTTATACTCCAAACAAACGATTACCATCTCCAGGTAACGACCATCCAAATTGTTCAATTGACACAAGCAATATAACCAAGGAAAGGTGATCATAAATCAATACATGGTTCTCACCATTTCTTTTTATTTGAACTACTATTCATAGGTGTGTTATTTATTAATGGTCTGTGTGAAAATTCTAGCTGGGAGATTATAACGGTGCGGGGTCTATATTATCATCACACTTTTCCCCGTTAGTAAGAGTCATCATCCTCATTTACCTGGTAAGACTCTTGGTCTTTGCCATCCAGTTTACCGGGTTAGATTCTCAGTCGTTGTCATGTTTATCTAATCAGTAAGTGTTTGGCAAACGACTCTGAAATAAATAAAAAATAACTAGAACTTATAATTTATACTACATAGCATAATGCATACTACATTTGTTATTATTTTCACACTTTGGTCTTCTGAATTTTGTTTACTATTTTGGTTAAAACTAAATAACTAATTATAGTTTTCTTACCTTTTAAGCTGTAGATATTGAAGTAAGGTTTTATCATATACTAATTTCAACTTGAAGAAAGGAAAACTAGAAAGAAAGGAAGCACGAGCTTAATCCAGGTTTTATCCTTCTATACCTGACTAATATTGCTTCGGTATTTTTTGCTTGATTTTCATAAGATATTAAACATGTTCCTAGATCACAACCATCTTATGCACAAAATAGAAAAAGAAAGAAAAGACAACAAGAAATTGTTCAATCTCAATGGGGATCGTTAAATCGATATTTTGTTAGGCATGAAAATATGTCTGAAAATTCCATTGAAAATGTGCTTGAAAATCCCACTGAAAATGTTTCTGAAAATTCCGTTGAAAATGTTTATGAAAATCCCACTGAAAACATGCTTGAAAATCCCATCATATCTTTCATAGTTTCATTTGCTTAAAAAATAGGCATAAAAGGGCATTTTTAGCATTTTCGCATAGAGCATCAAAAACACGAACCAGGAACGACACTGCTGAAGGGTTTTAGTCTTGCATGTTTAGAAAATTGGTATTAAAAAACATCTACCACAAAATTCTGGGACTCAAATAAAATCTAATATACAAGTGCTATACATAAAGAATACACAAGAATTGACAAAGTTGTCGTGTAAATTTTTTCATACTTGGCTCTAAAGACTTGAAGCTCTAGAAAATAAACAACCAACCCGCTGATGTGTGCCATGTCGGCTACCAAATCAACTTTTTGTTTACCGCAAACATGTGAAATGAAGCAAGATATTGTGACTTACGAACAAATAAAAAGGAACGAGAAACCCCTCATTTTTTAACATTTCATAGATGTAAAAAAACCTATTAGATAGGATTAAATTCCTAAAATGACTTTAAATGTGAATGTGATTGTGATGTTAGACTTTTGTGTATGTCCAATCCCACATCAAAATGGACAATTGAACATGTTTACTCGTGTTGGCTTGAGGGAATAATTGCTAGAGGCACCATTTGACGTTTTTAGGACATTGATTGGGACTGAGGTTGTCTTCTTCTCCATCTGTTTCTCCCTCTTTGTCTTGTTTTTTAATGTATTCTTGCTCATTTCTCTGCAACAATTATAAAAAAAGTCGACGATTGTAATATTAAATGCATGGAGATGCATCTATTTCTGCCAGTTTTTATCATTAAATAGGAGAACCTAATTGTAGGAATACTTACCCTGAAGGGCTTCCTCCAAAGAGTTGCAACAACAATTACCATCAGAAACCGAGTTAGAAATACCACAAAAGGAAAAAAAAAAGTCACAATGAAGATTACATTGGTTCACGTATTCTAGGCACGAACTTCCATCCAACAAGAACCTCACACTTGCTCTTGAACCTTGGGAGGAAGAGGATATGAAGCCAACTGTAAAAAGAGAGACACTGAACCGAGGCTAATTTGCTTTCAGAGCGTTGGGAGGGATATATTTGTGCATACTCTACCCCTAGCATTTTGTAAAGACTGTTTCTATGATTTGGGGTAACACCGTTGCAACAACAGAGACGACGAGGTCATGCTTTAGATGACAATCGATGTGTAACACCCTCAAATCTGGAAAGAGCGACCAATTTAAAATCAGTAAACCATCAAATAAGAATTAAGTCCTTATCTCAAAGTCAACATTTTGATTACTTACTATGCAATCTAAGGTTTTAACATCAATATATAATATTTAAAGCTTACATAAGTCTATAATTAGGAATGGGTGTTACTAAAACCTAGTACAATTGCTATCTCCAACATATGAAAGATGCCCCCGGATTGCTAAATCCTTCTCGTGACTCTAACTGGCACTCCTCCCATTACAACGTCACTAGTACCAACGAGAACCTGATGCACATGCTTATAAATAGAAATGGTTAAGATTAATGCCTAGTGAATGCAAGAAATTTTCATCTTAAATATTAAAAACGGTAAAACTGAAGAGATGTTATATAATCGCAATTTCCCAATTGAAATACATTTAGTACAAGAACAACATCCTTTTCAAACCCACCATTTTCATGGTGAAAACTCATTCATTAAAACACTTCTTTATCATGAAACGAAATCCCAATACTCACCAAATCAAAAATAAGTAGAAAATACCCATAGACAAAACTCGCCAATAAACATGGATAAAACTCAATACCCAAAACAACACCTTTCAGCGACGGGGGAGACTCGATTTCCATGGTTAGTGGAGAACATAAAAGCAGGCCACCATTCCAAGTTATAGAGCTCATACCGAGGATCAATGACCCATTCGATCATTCAATCGCGATTTGTAGTTCAAGACCCTCGGTGATCCCAATTACACTCATTTACTAGAAATTACAACATGTGGCTAATAGTTAGTATTCGACTTTCATAGAGCATACCAGGTTGCTCCGGATGACCTAATGCCTATTTCTAGCTACAATATGGGAATAATCATCTCATTAAAATCGACTTAGAAAATACACCATAGGGTCAATGGAAGATGTTCGACTTCAAGAGCCCGTAACATGAGGCCCCCCGATAAACCCACGCATATTCCTGGCCACAAGAGGGAACAACCGTTCCATTTTAAATCGATAAACACCGACTCATATGCCTATGGATACATAACATTACAGTCTAAATTACATGACCCCAAATGAATGACCATGGACTCAAAGCATGTAATATTTAAAAATGAATACGCTATATCTGCATGTAATTCCAAAAGCTTGACATAGAGCAAATAAACCAGACAAATGTCCCCCAAGACTCATCTAAGTCAAAACTCAGCCAAAAGCCGAACAACCCAATCGACTATTCAATAAAAGTCATCATAAACAATAAACGTATTTAGCCAACGTTTATGCAAACATATGCTCTAAATGTGTGATTGAATCAAAACTTATTATTGATTGGGACAAACCATTTTCCAATTGAAATCATACCATTTATAATCCCAAAATGTCCCATAACACAACATTATGCATTTTCCAAACCAAATACATTAAAATGCATTTATCACCAAATAATCTTCATTTATATAATAAATTATCAAACGAGCTCACACTGATGATTTATTTATCTACATTCAAAATTCTCAAATACGGGTATTTCATAAACTTAATAAAATTAAACTACCAAATATGCATCATTTTTTATAAATATCAAGTAAAACACATTAATACATCAGAATGGACTTTTTTAGCTTGTACATGGTTTTCACAATGCAACTTGAACTCACGTTGCTTGGTTAAGTTAAACCTAGGTTCCAAGCCCAAACATTCTGCTTTCATTAGTGAAGACTTGAGTCCATGTGCAAAGATCTCTACAAATCTTCTCTAGGCAACAACCCAAGTCTATAAATGTAATAAATACCAACCACAAGTTAGATCCAAGAAGAATCCCCATAATGGAGCTCAAAACACCGATATATGCTTACCTCTTAAGATCTTGAAACCACCTATCAAGGATCTTCAATCTCCATGTTAGCCCTTCCATTTTGCTTTAAAAAGCTCCTAAAAATGTCCTCCAGACCTCCCTAAATAGCCCCAAACTAAGAGAGAATGAAGGGGATGAAGTATGGGCAAAAACGTAGAAAAATCGGGCCTTAAAAGATGTTCTAGAGGCTTCCCGCAACCTTTTCTGTAGGCTAAGTCACAGGGCTACTCACGCGTGTACAAAAACTCCAAGTTTTTGAACATAATGTTGTGTTACTTGGCCCACGGCTTGAAGTGGCGGGACAAGTAGTCCAACATTTTGTTTGATCCTAAAACACCCCTTTCTCTATCAGAACTCTCCCGCACCAATTGTTTTCATGGTACGATGCACTCTACTAACTAAAAGACCTCCAAAAGCTCATAGAAAGAGCGTCAACTCCAAAATGTTGTACCCATAAAAATCGTTTTACAATCCTTCCAACCTTAAAAGGGATTTCCTCCTCGAAATCTAATTCCTCAACTAAACATTTGAATGCCACACTCAACAGTTTTCCTCTGTTCCCAAATGATTTTTTTCTCGTAATAGTCAAGCCTTGACAATAGCGTTCCCTAGAACAATAAATATCATGCATTCCTACCTCCCACATACACGTGAACTACGAAAGGTATATGGGATAAACCATGAATGCCCCACAACAAGGAACACAAGTCTGATAGATGGATCATCATTTATCCCTCACCAAGAGGGATAAATTTAAGGACGAAAATGTCGAACAACTAAAATTCCACAAACCAGCCGACTCATTTCCGTAGGAATGTCTCTTACATACTCGGCCTCAGTCGAGGACTTGGTTACCTTCTAGCCAAAATTGCTATGTCGGGCTTATAGTGATTGATAGGCAGACCATTCCCAACCTCCAATACATTATACCACTATCAGGAGTGGACAATGAACCTTGCTGGAGCAATTTCCAACAATACGATATCGGTTGTCTCTTAACCTTAGGTAATTCATACTAACCCAAGAGTAGCTTATGACCTCAATGACTCAGTTCCACAAGTGCTACTCAGACATGAACATATCCTCAAATTTTCTCGAAAATTTCTATCACACAAACATATGCTTCTCTGTTGCATTTCAAACTGTGATAATTTCCGCAACAATTGATCAAGCTGCAAACAGTCATACTTTTCTCAATATAGGGTACCCAATGCTACTACTGCGTCAATAAATTAACCTCGACTATTCAAAGTCTTCTCAATAAAACGATATCTACATAAAGTCCACCACAAACATTCCCACTAAATTTATGCAATAATCATTACCATAAAAGATTCTTCGTCTTTTCCTTGACGAAGTTCCCAACATTCATTTTAGTCCGGTTCAACACAATTTTGAATTCATGCACCAACTATCACAATGCATGCCAACCGTAAGGATTTCCAAAAATTCCTAAATCAAACAATTCTTTCCATTAGCTTGACATTCTATCTAAGATCATACCAAACTCACTCCCAGAGGAGTTGATCATCTTAAACCAATCGATTGGATTACTTGTACATCATCCTCAAACAATGTTTATCCCGACACCAACATCGACCCCAATCAAAAGGATCTCAATCACCTATCCTTAATAACCAGCTAATCACCTTAGAGTTACCACATATACAACAATTAATCCTTAGGATTCAATAGAATTAAAACAAGTACTCCAACGGTTCTTGACCACATAATCAAAAGTCGACACCTAATATTATTAAATGACCTTACCATAACAGTTTGCACACCAACCAACGCCCCATCCCTAGCTTGCATTGTGTTGATTCCCAATTTTGACTTAAACTTGACACTTAATTATAGGAACTAGAATCCCAAAATTATACAATCCTTAAAAATGGATCACAAGGTATTTCCCAAACGCAAGGACCTACCAAGATGGCATACCACTCACACACAAAATGATGTCTACCCAACCATCCATCCATTCTAATCATTCCAAAAGAAAAAGTCGCATAAATTCCAACCCATGTATAAAAAACTGAAAGGTTACTACCTTAAGAAACTGGGATGGCACTTAAGTCTAATACTCAAAATCGTGCATGTGTTGGTTTCCCAAAATGAGATCTCGAAAATAAAAAATCAACCACAAGTCGGATCATCCGATGCTTCAATTTCCAAGGACTTCTCTAGTCCTTACATACACTTCCTTTCATAAAAGGGTTTAAAATCCACACATCGAGTTCAGGGTTGTTCAGGTACAAAACTTAACAAATATGCCAATTTACAACTTAAAAGATTTACCAACATAAAATCTTTATGATCAATCTTATGCATGGATAAAAATTATTATCGTAAACAGGTAGTCATGCAAAGTGGCCACAAATGCCATACATATAAAACCATCTTGAAAGTTGCATGATTGTTAATCAAAGTAATAACGACAACAACGAAAATATGCTCAACAAGAGTCTTCAAATGAACCGTCCCATCATACACTTACTCATGCATGTATGTAAAATAATTTCATGCACTAAATAGTGTGCAACAAAATATGTTTGCACCAAACTTAGAAGAGAATTCACAAGACTTCAAACTTCCAAGATTTTCTGTTTAGTCACAAAACGACAAGAAATAAACTTACCCAACAAAACTTGCATGTGTCAATTTATCGAAACTGGTAAAATGGTATGTGCATGCGCTTTGGTTAAGAAATGTATAATTTATGTTGGTTTCAAATTTGTAGCCAAACAACATGTTTTCATCATATTCTAAGATACTGGCTAAAATGTCATAAAGAAACCTCCAAATAAAATATGTATGCAAATTATATGCAACAAAATAGTTTGCACAAAAACTCAAGGGAAAACTACCCAACTGAACACCATCAAAATCTTCACATCTAATCAAAAAACCGGATAGGATAAAATTCTCAATAAAACTTTATATACAAACACACACAATAAAACAAAAATATGCATTTCAAACTTTCACCCGTAAGCCACCAGACAACAGACTAAAATCCAATAAAACTCATATGTAGCCATATGTAGTAAAGTAGTGTCATGTATTTCAAAACTTGAAATAATTCTCATATGCATCAACTTACTTATCCAAAACTGATAACAAATATAGGTGTGGTAAGAAATGGAACAATTCCTCTCAGTTTCAAATTTGAAACTATTTAACGACGTGTTCTTCATAATTTGCAATACCAAAAAAATAGTACGAAGAAAACTTCACACAAAACTTGTATGCAAATTTTATGCAACCAAAATAATTTAGCAAATTTCAAAATATGGGCTACACTCTTATATGTGCCGTAACATTCTCCAAAATTAGTGACTTGACAAACACAAAAGTTTTCACAAAGCATAATATAATTCTTGCAATTTATTTCAAATAAATAAAATATCGTCCATGCATTTGGTTGGGAGCCGAAGTCTTAAAACCATTATCGCCGGGTCTACCAGTCATAAGTCTGACATTGGAATGCTCAAGTATATTAACGCGATAATCCACAACTAAGTCGATTAACCTTACAAAGTCCTTACCAAAATAATGATAATTCAAGAAGCTTATGGTTCAAATTTAACCAATATCTCTAACCCACAATGGTGAGGTTAACGTAATCACCATACTTAATGGTCACTAAAAGTGACGACACTACGATCATTGATTATTCTTACGATTATTTGCTGAGAACTCACTCACTAACCAATCGATCACCATAGAAAAGAAAATTCAAGCACACACATGTAGCTGTAAAATCATAATAACACTCACCAGGTATAAGCATAAATGCGCCATACATAAGCATCCTTGTTACCATCCTCACGATTCCCGATGCTAGTGTCTCTATTTACCTCAAATTATCCTATCTTAAAGTGCCTAATAGTACATTCTCACTTTCATTCACTTAGAAAAATGCTAGTTTGAGTCTAGTATTCTAAATCAAAACCAAAATCTTAAGCTTAGTCTCTAATACCAACTTGTAACACCCTCAACTCTAGAAAGAGTGACCAATTTAAAATCTTCAATAAACCATCAAATAGAAATTAAGTCTTTATCTCAAAGTCAACATTTTGATTACTGATATGTGTTAAGAACTCAACACATAATGCATCTGTTTTACGTCTTTTTAGTCAAAATTAGTTTCCTTTCATTCCCATAGTGAGTCATTTTGATTTATTTCTTTATACCTTTGTTATGGAGCTAAAATATTGTGGTTAAACTTGTTGGGACACAAAGATACAAGCTAACAGAGAATTTTTGCTAAAACAGCCTGATGCTACAGCATTGCAGCAACAACCACCTGATACGTGCACGGTTTTGCTAGGGCTTAACGATTAAGCTGCTGACTTTTGGATGCTGAATGGAAGACAGCTGGAAAACAGCTGGAAGATTTTTTATCAGGGATTTTTGAATTAAGATGTCATCTTGTACTTAAGATTCCCTTTTATTGACTTTTGGACATTATCTAGTGGTTAATATCTTTGTTGTTTTGTGCAAGACTTTGTGTATAAATAGGGGGCTTAGCCTTGTGTTTTAGACACACCATATAACATATTTCTAAGATCAAAATCAGCTTGTTAGGGTTGATTTTGGGAGAAACTTTTGAGAAATCAAAGTTCTTGAATTTAAGCTTTCATCTTTTAATTTCTTGTTCTTTATTTTATGTTCTTTTACGTTTATTGTCATTTACTTTCCGTCATTTAATTTCAGCAAATTTACATTCTCGTCATTTATTTTCTCGCAATTTACATTCCCGTCATTTACTTTCTCGTTATTTATTTCCTCGTTATTTACTTTACGCAATTTACGTTTATGTCTTTACTTTTCGTCCTTTATTTTTTACTTTCCGTTATGAGTAGCTAAGCTTTTATAGCTTGGGTGTGARACGGAAAGGTGAGATTTTCAAACCAAACAAAAGTAGCTAAGTGTTTTCGTAAACGACGTTTCATTGTTTCATTCGAGTTTTTATAAAAACCAAGCACACTTCTTGACGGGTTGATCACTTTGAAAGTGTTAAAGTGCAATGGACTTAGAGATAAGCCATTAATAAGAACGTCAACTTGAATGACATAAGAGGTAGAGAAAGTTGTCGACAAGGAGACTTGTCATTTATGTTTTTCAAAACTTAACTCCCAACGGGTTGGTCACTCTTCGAAAATGTCAAAGTGTGATAGATTCAGAGATAAACTATCAAGAACATGCTAACTCGAATGATATGGGAATCRACTCRAGAGAGTGACTTTTAACAAAGAGATTTGTTTATCCATATATTTTGAAAACACCATCTTGTCACTATCCCTGGTCCGGACACCACATAGAAATAGGGGTGGAAAGCTATAATATAGTGCAATGGTGAAGTCCGAGAGGAATGCCTTCAAAATAGATGGTGGAACTTAGTTTTGAAACACTGCTTGCTGTAGCATTCCTATAGCATTGGCTGCTGGAATTTGTGTTTGGGTCTCACCTTAAGTCTCACACCCTTGCTTCTTTTATATATTCTGTATTCTGTTTTAATTCACCTTAATATCAAACAAAAGTCTTCAAAATCGTCATCTGAAATCATCTTTTTCAATGGACTCTAATTTAACTTTGGCTACAATCTCCGTGGACGATAATCCGGTACTTGTACCACTTTATTACTTGGAAAGACGACATAGGGCCGTATTGTATACTTGTCTTGTGGCCCAATTTCATTAAGTCTAAAGGTGTGAGATAT
>NC_037534.1:8710579-8712117 GCF_001531365.2 Cynara cardunculus var. scolymus | reverse complement strand
ACTTGTACCACTTTATTACTTGGAAAGACGACATAGGGCCGTATTGTATACTTGTCTTGTGGCCCAATTTCATTAAGTCTAAAGGTGTGAGATATTGCCGACCAAGTTTTTGGCGCCGTTGCCGGGGATTGCTTCGCTAAAAGTTTTATTTTGAGTAAATTAAAAGATTTGATTTTTCTAGTACCGTTTGAATTGTTTTTAAAAGTGGTGTATGCCACGGTCACAACGCAGAGAATTTTTCGAATTTGATCCCGATATTGAGAGAACGTTTCACCATCGGAGGAGGGCTCAAAGAGCATTTTTTGCTCTACTCCCTCCCACCGAACATGGCGTTACCTCCCCCAATTATTCAGAAAATACCGCATTTGGAAACCAACCGCTGATTTTTGAACCAATTCCACCATTCCCGAACTTTCCACAATGACACCCACATAATGATAATAATTTGGGTAACGAGGACACATAATCGGACCATAATGAACAACAAAGAGCACAAACTCCGAACATCATTAATTTGGCAAATTCCAAAAATGGAAGGATCATGGGTTATGCTATTCCGGATTTTGAGCAATTGAATTCCGGGATAGTTAGACCACATATGACCACTCTCCATTTCGAACTAAAACCGATAATGTTTCACATGTTGCAAACGAATGGCCAATTTGTCGGATTACCTTCGGAGGACCCACATTCGCACTTAAAATCTTTTATGGAAATCACTGATGCTTTCCTGATCCCGGGAGTGTCAAATAACGCTCTCAGACTTACTTTATTTCCTTTTTCATTAAGGGATCGGACAAAAACATGGTTTAACTCTTTAACACCGGGTTCTGTGCCTTCGTGGAGTAACATGGCGGAAAATATTTTGCGAAAATATTTCCCACCAACAAGGAACGCTAAGTGATAAGTACCAATTTATTTGATACTTTTGCACTTTTTCTTCACTTTATTTACCCATTTTATTTTCCCAAATTCCACAAATTGAGTCTTTTCGGTTTGTTTTTCTATTTTTATATTGGAGCTAAGGTGATATGATAAATATGTTTACTTCTTGGATGTATGTTAATTTTTGGGGAAAATAGCCATGTTTATAGGTATTTGGCTAAAACATGCTTCAACACTCGCTGCAGGATGATCCAGGGGCGTTCTTGAAAATAGTACGAGAATCTTTTGGGGTCACATCCTCCCTTTTTGGCAGCCCATCTCCTGCAGCTTTTGAGATCTCAAAGGACTAATTAGAGATCTGATTTTTGACATCTTCTAGTTAGTTTTACCTTGCCCATGGTTTTGTTCAAAAAGGTGGGTAAAGGTCTTTACCCATTGGATTTTACCCTCCCTTCCTCCACTATATAAAGGGGGGAGGTCTAGCTTTAGAAGTATGCAATTTGTAAAGAACAATCCTAAAAACACTTGAAGTAGTTTGAAGGTTCTCTTATTTTGAAGTTATATTCGCAAGTATTTCTCTTTTCTTCTTTATAATTCCTTTTACGTTTATTTCTTTAGTCATCTTTTATTATCTTAATGCTTTCCTTATTATG
>NC_037534.1:8687040-8710479 GCF_001531365.2 Cynara cardunculus var. scolymus | reverse complement strand
TAAAAACTTAGCTACTCATAACGGAAAGTAAAAAAAATAAATGACGGAAAGTAAAGACATAAATGTAAATTGCGTAAAATAAATAACGATAAAGTAAATGACGGAAAAGTAAATAACGGGAAACGTAAATGACATAAAATAAATAACGAGAATGCAAATGACGGAAAAATAAATGACAAGAAAATAAATTGCGGAAAGTAAATGACGGAATGTAAATGACAATAATCGTAAAGGAACGTAAAATAAAGGGCGGAAAATGAAAGACGAGAAATTAAAGATGAAAACTCAAAAACTCAAGAACTTGAAGAACTTCACAAAAGATTCTTCACAAATCAGCTCTAACTTAGCTGATTTTGAAGTGTAATGTATGTTAATGGCCCYTTAAACAAGTGGGTAAACACTCCTATTTATACAAGGAGTTGAGCACAAAACAACAAAAACATTATCCAAGAGTTAATACCCAAAGTTTAATACAAAAAGGGATCCTATGCTAAATATTATCCATTGGTCCATAACTTTCCAGATTTCTAAAATCTTCCAGCTGGCATCTGGCTGTCTTCCATTCAGCATCCAAAAATCAGCAGCTTAATCGTTAAGCCCTTTGCCCAACCGTATGTGCATCAGATGGGTGCTGCTGCAGTGCTGTAGCATTAGGCTGTTTTACAAAAAATTATCCGTTAGCTTATATTTTCATGCCCCAACAAGTTAAACCACAATATTTTAGCTCCATAACAAAATAAAAGAGAAATAAATAAAAATGACTCAAAGTGGGAATGAAAGATAACTAATTTAAACTAAAAAGACGTAAAACGGATGCATTATGTGTTGAATTCTCAACACCTATCAATATTTCAGATAACTTCAATTATTTTCAGCCACTCTGTGTATCCATAAATAACTAGCAGTGAATGTCATCATCTTTTCCTCAGAAGTTTTTGATTCAAACTCTCTCAGTGATTTGATGATGACCCTCTATACTTAGTGAAAAATATTTAGTTTTGTTTCTATTCGGTTTCTACAATCATCTTTGAGTCTGTTCAATGATCATTGAACACATATTGTAAACAACCCTATAACAAATATTCCTCAAAGATAAAACTCACACAAAGAAACCTTCAACGCTGTCGAAGATAGAGCTGAAAATAGAGACGATCTATTCATGATCTGAAATGGACACTTAGTGATAACAAGAAGGTCTACAACAAGTGTGAAGTCTAATCAAGAGTAAGTGATAAATGAAGAATTCCTTAACCATTTCTTACTATCACTAATCAAAGAGTCTTGTTTAACAAGATTAGTTTTTGTCTTTTCCTATTCGCACAAAAGGACAACCCCCATGCTCCACACAGAAAGGTACATGTACAAAGTTACTTTATTGTCTTAAAACGCATTTACCAACTTTATAAGGTCAACTGTTCATATGCGGCCAAAAGCCTACATACCTGAAGACAAAGAACAAGATCTCCAATAGAAGTTTATCATGTGTCTTGTACTCTCAAAGTTGCATTAAATGCAATGGGTATAAATAGCTGTGAAGACTCCTCTTCTCAGTTATGCCTTCTTCCTCTAAATCTTTTCTCTCTTCTTCTTATTTTTCTTGTACATCAACTTAGTAATTCTCATATATTGTTTAAATTAGGTTTTACCATAGAGACGGATGTCTATGACATGGCCGAGGACGTCAAGATCCTCCTCCCTACGGTGGCAATTGTCTTGTACAAGATGGACCAGGTCTACCAATAAATTCCCATCAAGGAAGACCTCACCCACGACCTCTCTCCTGTCAGAGATGAGGTCTGTGAGATGAAGGAAATGCTGAAGACGATTCAATCTGAGGTGTGCGCCAACACTGAGGCCATCAACGCTCTAAACAGCAAGGCTGATACAGTGCAAGTCCAGCTTGCTAGGCATGGTGAGCTCCTTCAACAGATTCTAAAGCTTCTCCAACGTCTGGCCTTTGTCGCTGAACCTTTGTTCTCTGAATCTGATTACCAAACACTGGACCGGGTGTCCGAGTTCAATTTGTTGCAAGTTGAAGCTCTCTCAAACCTTGAGCCTTGCACTGAATACCTCTCGCAACGTCTTAATGATTGTACCTCTTCTATTGCTGATGACAAAGAGGGGGAGAAAGACCTGCCTAAAGAAATTGCTAAGGAAACTGATGTGGAAGCTGTTGTTACCGCTGAAGCTGCAGCTGAACCTCTAACACTTATCCTTCAATCTGAGGATGCCATCATCTATAATGAAACTGAAGCTGAGGATGACGACGACGACGTAATAGCTCCAACTATTAACGAAGACCTTCCGATCACCTATGTATTAAATGCTGGTGATGAGGAAAGTGATGAGGAAGACGATGATGATGAAGATCTTCCTCTCTCTTACACTGGACAGGACCTCCGAGATGATGATGATGATGATGATGATGATGATAATGATGACGACTTCATGATTCATCACCCAAGATCGACACCAGCTCAGATAGGTGTCTCCCTAAGGGATTCTACATCCTAGGGGGAGAAAACCAAAGGGAACCAACACACAACATGCAAAAATAAAGGTGTGACTGAAGAGGGCAATCTCTCTATCTTCTTCAAGAAGATAGACCCCACCAAGATTGTTTAGAGCTCTAGGTTTGTCCTTTTCTCCTTGGAAACTAAAGCCTTCGTTCTCCTCAATTGTTCATTAATCCCCCTTGGTCCTCCAGATGAAATGACTTCTTCTATTCCAACATATGGAGCTCTCTCTGACAAAAAGATGACTCATATGAGGAGTCAACTCGACCAAACCAGAGTAAAAATCCCTCTTCGTACCTCTGGTTGTGGTGAGTTCGACTTCCTCACAAATGTGAATGCGAGGAAGTCTTGAAGGCCGAGAAAGAGCTAAGAATACAATGAAAACAGATGACGGACAACTTAAAGCTGGCTAAGTCTCTATCCATAAAAGCTCTAGCCAAAGGGAAGCTGAAGAAGAAAGACCTGGCCAAAGCTCAGGCTCAGCTGCTCTCCCAAGCTGAACGCGATCATCAGAGAGCGCTGACGCTGAAAGATAATGATCAGAGATGGTTCAAGGAAAGAATAAAGAAAACAATAAGTCCCCACATGATTTCAAACGTCACCATCAATGGACGGATGAAGGATGGTGAACTTCTCATCTCCATGGTCATCTCTAGAGACAACCTTAACGTTGTCACCGAGTATCCTCCATATCTCGAGCAGTACGGCTACGATGAATGGTGGAGATTCAACAAGACATTTGACGTTCGAAGTCCAAGAACAAGCAGATGATTGAAGACATCCTAAATGAAATCTTCAAGAAGGTTTCAAATTTCGTTGTTGTCCCTCCTGTGCCCGAGAAGCTGCCCACAAGAAGAAGACACCTTTCAAATCCTGATGATAGACTCTCATAGGAATGAACATGAAACAAAATTCTCATTAGAGAAAATCCTGAATAATCAAAAGAAGGCAGATATCTCAAAGTTAAACTTGACACTGCCAGTGAAGGGTACTTACATAGCCAACACTGTGTTTGTGAAGCCTGAGTATGGATTAATTTTCGTTGACTATGACGGTGAATACAGCTTCCAACGTGTACCGAGTTCAACCTATGTCCAATAGACCATCTTGAGTATCTCATATCTTGTTTGGACAATGACCTAGCCGGTGAGGTGATGAATTGCAGGATCAGAAAGGAAATTCTATGATGAAAAAAGCTTGGAGAAGATGTGCCAGGGTATATCGACTTCAACGACTTAGAATAGTTATCTTTATATCTTGTAATCTTGTTTTCCTTTCTTATCTTTCAGTGTATAATCTATATGTAATAGGTCTACCAATCACTCACGTAACACTTGTAATTTTCCAATGATTAATACAAAGTATTCTTCAGTGTCAATGAAAAATATCCCTAAAAAGAGTAAAAAAGACAAGTATTTATGAGTTCCAATTCTCTTACATTCACTGACACCCTTCTAGTCAGTGAACATGCTTTTAGTTTCAGGTATCATTATTATGTTAGTTTATTTATGAACTTGTAATCCTTTACAACTTAAGAAATTTTACATAAGTAAACTGTATCACTGCAAAAGATCCAAAAATAGTTAAAAGGGACATGTATTTTATTTGTACATTTTTCTTACTATTATAACTTAGGCAATTTTCTTTATGTTGCTTTGTCATCATCAAATAGGGGGAGATTGTTGATCATCTCTCTCATTGATTTGATGATAATCCATTTTACCTATTGAAGTATAATATTTATGTTATTCAGTTTCAACGATCATCACTGAGTCTTTTCAATGATCATTGAACATGTATCATAATTCCTTCAGAGACTGTTATACTTTAAGAAGAAAAAACTCACATCATAAATCCTTCAGCAATGTCGAAGACATAAGCTGAAGATTAGAGACCATCTAGTTCATGATCTGAAGCGGTCTTCAGTGATTACAAGCTCATCTACATATGTGTAAAGTTTGCACAAGTTTTCAGCGAACACTGAAGAGACCTTTCAGCATAATCCCAGTATTTAGCGATCTTATGAAACTTATCAAGCATGATTGTTTTTGTCTTGTCCTCCCTCACACAAAGGACAAGCTTTCGATCAAAAGTTTGACACGTACTTTGGACCTTCTAAATTTCATTTAATGCAATAGATATAAATAGTTGAGTTATCTCCTCTCAGTTATAATTCTTCCTTACTAAGAAATTATCCAAGAAGTTACTTCTCTCACTACTCTTTGTCTAAGAGAAAACACCACTTTGAACAAAGTGAAGAGCACTTATATTCTTATCTTTATTTCTTGTAGCAAATCTTTTCTCTTTGCTATTTGTAATTGTGTGTATCTTAGATTGTTTAGACATGTTCTTTACCTTATCTCTTCAAGGAACCTGCTTCCCAGGGGGAGAAATCATCAGGGAACTAGCATTATACTGGAAAAAGCAAAGGAGTGGTTAAATACAATCTTTCCCTGGTTCTTGAGGCAGTTAGTGAATCTGAGGCTACAGAATCTTCCAGGTTTGTACCTGTTACCTCAAACACTGAAAATTTGATCCTTATCCTTTTATATTTCTCTGTAACATACCCTCTCAGTATCTCAACCCATCTCTCATTCTTGGAAACCCAAGAGGAAGATGAAGATGAAGATGAAGATGAAGCCTACACTCTAATACCTAAGAAGTCGTCTACACAACCTGAGTGTTCAGTAGTTGAAGAAGACCTGAGTATGGCTTAGCTGGTAAATCAGCTCAACTAATCCAGAGTAAAAATTTCTCTTCATACCTCCGGATGTGGTGAGTTTGATTTCCTTTAAGAAGCTGAACGTGAAGAATCCCTACATGCTAAATAAGTGCTTATTGAAGAAACATCAGCAACACCTCAAAGACAGCTTGGAGTCAGCCAAGGCTATAGCTGATCAGACACTAGCTTAAGAGAAATTCAAGAGGAAAGATCCACTTAGTGATAAAGCCAATTGTTACCAGAAGTTGAACATGAACGTCAACGGTGATGCAGCTTAATAATCGTGATCTCTCGTGGTGCAGAGAAAAGATCAAAAAAAGGATGAGCCCACACAAAATCACAAACGTCACTATCAGTGGTCGTTTGAAAAATGGTGCTCAACTTATTTCAATGGTCATATACCGAGAGATAAAAATGTTGTTACTGAGTATCCCTCCTTCCTCAATCAGTATGGCTTCTACGAATGGGTCGAGATTCGACCGACTATCTATAAATCCAAATCCGAGCACAACCTCTTATTGAAGAAATTTTGAATGAATTACTCAACAAGGTGTCGAAGATCATCGAGGTTCCTCCTCTGTCAAAGAAGGCCTCTCGAAGAAAGAACCTTTCTGAACCTGAAGATGGTCCATCCAATCAAACGAGAATGAAACAAAATTCTCCGTGGATGAACTCTTCAAGGATCGAAAGAAGCCAGATATCTCAATGTTGAATCTGTCATTACTTGAGAAGGGTCCTTATATACCCAACACAGTACATGTGAAACCTGAATATGGACTTATGTTCATTGACTATGATGGTCGATACAGGTTTCAACGAGTATTTGAGAATCTGACTATTATGTTCATTAACTATCATTGGCTAAATAATGATCTATTTGGAAAGATGATGGATCACAAGATTCGAAAGAAAATGCTCAGAGGGAAGGTGCTAGGAGAAGATGTTTCAAAGTACATTAACTTCAGCAATCTAGATTAGACAAATCTTTCAGTCTTGTAATATCTTGTACTTTTTATCTTTTCTTATCTGCTCGCATTCGATGCTGATAGTTTGGTTTACAATGACCTGATCCTTATGATTTTCTTCAATCTTAGTCAACTCTTTGATCTTAGAATGGCATCTCTCTAGCTGTTCTTATAAATCAAAATTAAACTTTTCAGCTTTAGATTTTTCATTCAGGGCATTGTAAGGGTCCACCGTCAGCGTATCTAGTGCAGATATGCTATCAGAGGTAGAAGAAGAAGGAGGAGGGTCATTCATATTACATACTTGAGTAGAGGTTGACGGAGAGGGATCACTAGAGGATGAAGTCTCAAATGGTTCATCCTTGACATCCTTGGCCATGAGACAGAGATAGGTCGTGTCTTCCTTGTCCGAGGATGATTTTTCAGATGAATAAGCTCAGTCATGTTCTTCAGCGACAAGACCTTTGCCTTTACGTTGTAGATTTTTCATCTTCTTGTATTTCTTCTTTTGTTTCATATATTTGTCATCTTTAGGTCTGAAGGATGATGAGAGGTTTGAAGATGGGTTCACAGCTTTCTTCGACCTGCATTCACTAGTAAAGTGTCCTTCGCATTGACAGTTGTAGCAGTTAGCTGAGGCCTTGTCAATAGGATTTGACTTCGGCTTGTCAGCTATGGTCAGGTAAGGAGATATGGGAAGTTGTTGTTTTAGCAAACCTGCTGAAAGAGTTTAAGGGCCAACGACTCATCAAACTCTGATAAATCAGCATCTGTAAAATTCTCAGTGTTAGAAGGATCTAACTCAGTGATAGCAACATAAGAAGAAGAAGAAGAAGAAGAAAGAAAGAAGAAATAGAAGGGTCAGCTAAAGGGTCTTTAGAGATGAAAGCTAAAAAAGAGCTTTTCATTTCTCTGGAGTCTTTTAGAAGATCCTTCTTCAGCTGACGGGATTGCTCATGATTAAGCAATATCCCATAAAGAGAACCGTGGGAAAGGGAGGACATATCCTTTGACATCTTGAGACACATGGTATAATTATCCAATGATTCTGGCAAATATTCAAGGAACTTTGTCAGAGTCTCTGAGTTGGAATATTCTCTTCCAACTATCCTAAAATCAATAAGTAGACAATTAAAGCGTTGATGTACTTCAGATAATGATTCAAATTTTCCACAAAGAAAACTTTCATATTGTACTTCAAAGTTTATCTTCCTCGATTCTTGTACTTTAAAAGTACCTTCATATTTAACAGAAAGAGTGTCCCACATGGTTTTCGAGGTTTTAAGCTTCATCAAGAGTGGTAAACCTCGTCAGGAAGAGACATGGATATTATAGATCTTGCTCGAGTATCTAAACCATTTTCTTCTTGTCTTCGTCACTCCATTGATGAGGGAGCTTGGGAATCTGTTGTTCAGGAATTCCGGCAGTCGTAGCAGTATCAGGAACTGTTGGAGAAATTGAAAATGAAACATAAAGTCCATTTTCAATGTAGTATGGAATCTTGGAATCCACACCCTCTAGGAAAAGAGACATTCGATTCTTCCATACACCAAAGTTGTCTCTGATGAACCAGGGAGGATTGGCAAGAGAGTCATTGTTGTAAAAGTGTGTGCTCGTGTTTTGCAAAGCCGTTTGAAAGGTAAATAAATTATCTAGAAATAAGAGATAATAAAACAACAATATAACACTAAAACAAACATTGCTTTGATACCACTTATTGGTCTCAGCTAGATCTACAAGAGCTTATAGGTAACTGTTTGTAGAAGGGCAGATGAATACAAACACAACAGCTTTCACTTTTAAAAAAAATTATATTGATAAAGAAGATCAATACAAAACTTTACAGATTCTTTGTGGAAGAGATAAGATACATAACTTATCAAAACAATCAAAGATACATACAAGTTATAGAAAGAAATAAAGAAATAGGTTAAGAAGGTCTTGTGCTCTTCACTAGTTACAGTGGAAGTCTTTAGATAGAGAAGACGAAGACTTGCTGAGAATAAAGAGTTTCTTAGTTATCTATACCCATTGCATTAAATGCAATTCAGAAGGTACAAAGCACGTGACAAGCTTCAAGAGATGAGCATGTCCTTCATTGCAAATATACAGGCTTTAGACGTATATGAATAGCGCCTTGCACAAAGTAGGTAAGCATGCTTGGAGACAGTAGATGATCAATGTACGATTTCATTTTCAGAACATGTACATCGATGCTACTACCTGGGCCATTTTGCAACCTGCCAAGCCTTAACTTTGTCGAATCTCTCTTGCCTAGCCTGCTGCTGGAACATATCTTTTAGATGGTTAATCATGGTCGCCAACATTAAGCAAGCGACCTCGTTTGATTCAGTCAGACGTTTTTCATAATTATCCCGAACCACCCGAGTTGCTCTGGCAGCAGGTGCCTCAGGGAGTGGTTCTTCTATGGCCCTTTATTTCTTCTCCATCCTGAGAACAATTCTCAGGTTTCGAAAACAGTCTATATAATTCAAGCCCGTGAGCTTGTCCTTTTCGAAGAGACCTTTCAAACAAAAGCTTGAAATTGACGAAATCGTGTTGTTTGACATCAATCAAAATAGAAAGAAATTATTTTAGTGACTTGAATTAAATAATCCTTGTCATGGATCACAAGTCCAGATTGTAAATCAACCATATTAAGACACATGACATCTGGCACAAGACTCTCGGATATCGCGGACGTCACAGATAACATTCCTAAAGTCTAACCATCGTGTTGGCTTTAGACCTTCCCCACGCTGAAAGACTATTAGTTCAAATGCGTGTCTTAAATGGGTAGTTGTGATTTACATTAAAAAATGGGTTTTTGTTTTTCTTAGTTAAAACATTTTGAACTGTTTTCATTTTAGCATATTTCGTTTTAACCATTTTAAAACTTTTTCATAAAACTCATTTGTGATAATCGGGTTTTGGTTATCACCTGAGGTAACTAATACATGATTATTTATTATATGTTACATGACAGCATGATAAATTGTTATATTTTATCATGTGAATATGTGAATTGTATGCATAATATGAGTATGCATAACTAAGAATAAAGTTGAATATATGTATACATGATATTATATGCATAAGAATGGTGGGAGTGCATACATGAGAAGATATATATGTATGCATGCACATGTGAGGCTGTTTTAGCCGCCTTTCCAAAGAAGGAAAGGAGTATATATATGGCAAGTAATTCCTTCTCTCAAACTCTTGCCATTTCAAAAACTTGGAGAGGGATTTGGGGCAGTGTTGATCGGTTTACTTGTTGACTGAAATTTTGAAGCTTGGTTTCAAAATAATTTCAAAGGTGAGTTGTTGAAATGTCTTTTAAAAGCATTTTGATTTGTATACTGATTTGAGTTATGAACAAATACCCGGATTTGGCTTTAATCGGATAAGTGACACCCGGATTTAGGGTTTAAAACCCTAAAATTCAAAAATTTGAGATCTATGTTTTTTTAAATCCTAAATCGAAAAAACATTTAAAATTAACTTAATTTTTCAAAGTTAAACCTTAGGAGGTGTTTGGTTCACAGAATGGAATTTGATGGAATTGGAATCCTTCAAATGAATTTGACTTTGAAGGAATTGGAATGGAATTTGATGGAATTTGACCATGCATTTGGTTGGTAGGAATTGGAATAAAATCTCTCAATAGAATTAGAACAATTGTCTTTATTTGGACTATCCCACCTATCGCCCCGCCCACACCTACCACCCGCCATGTCACTACTGTCGTTGTCACAACTATCACCCCATCCCCACCCCACCACCTCAATCCTGCCCCCACCACTCCTGCCCTACCCCTGCTCTATAGATGGGGGTTGTTAAGGTAGGCAGGGTGGGTTGGGGCAGTGGGTGGTAGGGTGGTATCTATGACGACTATAGTGGTAGAATGTTGGTTAGTGGTGGGTTGAAGTAAGGTAAAGTGGGGCGGGGCAGGACGATGGGTAGGGGTAGGTGGCAGGGTGTTAGTTGTGATTGTGGTGGGATAGTGGTCGGGTGACTGGGGCTTGGGAGTGGATGGGTATGACGACAACAATAGTGGCATGGTGTTAAGTGGTGGGTTGGGGTAGGGTGTGGTGCGGATGAGTGGAGGTTATGAAGGCGACAATAGTGGTGTGGGGGTCAGGTTAGGGACAAGGTAGGCGACGGGACAGGGTGGTAGGGATGGGTGGCAGTTATGACGATGACAATAGCGGGATGGTGGCGGTCAGGTGGTTGGAAGTGGGTAGGTATGTCGACGACAATAGTGACATGGTAGTTAGTGGTGGGTGGGGTAGGATCTGAAGGGGGTGAGTGGTAGTTGTGACAACGACAATAATGATGTGGTGGTGGGGGTTAAGTTAGGGTGTGACAGTAATGGCAGTTGCATGGTCGTAGTAGGGATGTGTAGTGAGTGACTGGGGTGGGTGGGTGTGATGACAACAGTAGTGGCATGATGGTTAGTGATGGGATAGGGTGGGTGGATGACGGCAACAACTGTGGTGTGATGGTGGTAAGGGTTAGGGGTGGGGCATGATGAACAATAGTAGCATGGTCGTGGTGGATGGTGATGGAATTCAATTCCTTCCATTATGCCAAGGAATGATGAATTCATTAATTTGTAGAATTCAATGGAATTTGAAAGATTTCATTCATTTCAAGAAATGAACCAAACAAAGGAATTGAAATTTAGTCAAAGGAATTTGTCATTCCAATTCCGTCAAATTCCTTCGAATTCTGCAAACCAAACGGCCCTTAGAATATATGTGTATGTTTTATACATTCAATTTTCCTATTTTAATGTACAACAGCACACCCAAAAACAATTCAAAAAAACGATTTCACATGTACGTGTACATTGTAACCGTGGCTCTAATACCATTGTTTGGTTGTGATAAATTCGAAAACCATAAAATTAAAATAAAACAGCGGAAGCAAATACAACGAAATCACAACCCTCCAGAGATCTGGTTAGAATCTTATACAAGTAACAGAAAGAAACAAATAGGGTGATTAGAAAGACCTTTAGATGAAAGTTAAAAATCCAATAGTAGGATTTTCTCTATCGTGTTAACACCCCAAAGCTCCAATTGTTCGTAAACAGCAAGAAACCATCTTTCTTTTCTCGTGCGAATCGCCAACACACACCACACTCTGATATGATTATGTGTGTGTATGAAAATTTTCAGCTACGCCTTAGAGTAGGCGCTGATTTTCAGATTTGAGGGATGAGAGAACGGCCGTGATGATTTCTTGCTAATTAGGTTTAGGAGATTAGCTTTATATTTGGCCCAATCTCAAAAACCTAATCCTAATATGTCATGGCCAATTCTAAATAAAGCCCACAAAAGGTTTAGACTAATAACTAATTAGTCTCTTTAATAATTAATTAACACTTTAATTAATTACTTATTAATCCCTCAAATGTTGTTTCTTTCTTTTATATTAATCGAACTTTATGTACGACCTAATAGGATTATGCTATTAACTATCTTATTATGTATATGGGCATATCTCTAACAATTTTACTACCAATAGATTAAACACTATAATTTCTTGTTGGGTTCATTAAACTTGAAAAATTATTAAATCTCGAAAAGTAAAACAAGTCTTTCAAGATTGGAAGAAAGTATATATAATCTTGGGAAGTAGGAAAGATTGTACCACTATAAAGCCATAAAAATGTTCTTGAACTAGAAACATGTACACAATAAAACTACACCAAGATACTCTCATTTAATACTTATGTCCTATATTACAATAGATTATAAAAAGTCAGTCGTTTTTTATAGGAGTAAGAGCGTGTTTGGGATTGCTTATAAAAACAACTCATTTTCTTATTCTGGTGTGACACCGATAATAAGCATTTTTAAGTATTTGGACAAACAACCTATACCGGTGCCAAACCGGTAATAAGAAGTTTTTGATTAAGTTAAACTCTTCTGACTTATAATAAGTTGATAAGTGTTTTTGTAGAAAAGCATTGGTAGTTTCAAATGAGTAATCTCAAACACCTCCTAACTCGTTACATGGATTTGGATGCCGAATTATACCTTCAAGGCACTCAACATGATCATATTATACACCAATCTTCATAATTTATAAAAAGAAGTTCCTCTTTAGCAAAGTTATATCCATATATTTTTCATATACAAGTAGTGCATATTCTATCAAACAATATTCATCATTCATTATTTATGTTCTTATCATGTTTATCTGATTCATGCACATAGAACCTCAACATGATCACCCCACCATCATACAAATTTCCTCAATTGCTTTTGAAACATATAATAAAACATCATCTAACAATTAAGATACTCAACTAGTTTCTAGATCTTAATTATAAGCCAATACAAATGTATTAAGCACCTTAATTTGTTGTTGGGTTCATTAAGCTAGAAAAAACTAATGAATCTCAAAAGTAACACAAGACTCTTTCAAGATTGAAAAAAAAAAGGTGTATACAATCCTCTAGAAAAATAGCAAGATTGTACCACTAAAAACCATACATAAATAGGTCATGCCCCCATGTTCTTGTACTAGAAACATGTAGTCAATTAAAATAACACCAAGATACCCTTATTTATTGATGCATAGTGATTGCTTGGGAACAAGAAACACAGACCAATCGCATTAAACACTTAGATCTTTGGAGTAAGCAAAGACTCTTTGTTCTAGGATTTCTATATATGTCAAATTGTATAGGATTCCTCCATGTGTAAGATAGTGAGGGGGGCCACCATGCACTATGTGGGGTGTGGGGTGGGGGGCGGTTGAGGGTGAGGGTGATATATATATATATATATATATATATAATGAATCTGTATACATTACATATATGGTTGAAAGAGGAGTTGGAATCCACTTAAAAGAGGGGTCGATGTGAACAAAACACATGGGAGTTTGGGAAAATGGGACACTAAACATTAAACTTGGTCTTGATAGTTACTGGATTTTGGACATCCTCGTCTCCCTTTCAGACGTGTAAAGGTGGGTGTCCACTAGATTCATTCATCCCACTCGAACCTTCATCATTGGTGCTCTTATATAAAACTCTAACCCTTCTTTTATATCTTCAATTATTGCTCTCACTTTGCCTTTGAACTGTGTTC
The DNA here is from genome assembly GCF_001531365.2 of Cynara cardunculus var. scolymus. Classification (NCBI taxonomy): domain Eukaryota; kingdom Viridiplantae; phylum Streptophyta; class Magnoliopsida; order Asterales; family Asteraceae; genus Cynara; species Cynara cardunculus. The sequence continues at coordinate 8,697,164 of NC_037534.1, read as the reverse complement.
TAAAGGAGGTGTAATAATGTGTTCATCATGTGAATTATATATATATATATATATATATATATATATAGCTTACTATACAAAATTGTTTTGAATTGGTCTTGTTTTGGATCTAGAAGTCGAGTGTCGTATTCGACGAGTTGGATGGCAAACTACGTTCTTAAGGCGGGTTTTCTAGAAAACCTGTATATATTAAACCATCGTTATGTGGTTTTAAAGTTGTTAAATGCGATGGAATAATAGAAGTCTGGAAACCGAATAAAGGACATGTTTAGGAAACTAGTTATTTGTTCGTATACAGTATTTATAACAGATTTTTCAAATGTAAAGGTAAAAGATCAAAAGCTGCAAACAGAAAATTACATTATCTCCAAGCGTGATTCTCTATTTTGGAGATTACATGATTAATTATATTATTAAAATATTCGATAAAACTCGTTAAATATTATTTTCTCTTTCATAAATAATTATTTTTTGGAAAAATCTTCAAATTTGGAGATTTTCATTCATTTTCTCATACTTTCTCCATTTTCGAGAAGGTTTTGAGGAATTTGTTGAAATAAAAATCCTCAAAATCTCTATTTTGTAGAGGCTGTTGGAGATGCTTTAATAAACTAGTTATATTTCATTGCAAAAATGGTTGATAAGGTATATGACAATGTAAAATAATATAAAAGAACATATTGAAAAATTAATTGGAAAAATATAGGAGGATAATCCAAAATAAGTTGGTTGTACAACAAAATCGGCTTTATAGGTAACTTCAGGGTCATAATTTAGCATGTTAAATTTGTGATTTCAAACTATAACTCATCTCAGTGTCTCTCTAATTTTTATCAGAAGAAAAAAATAATACGTCTCATCGTCGCCTCTGTAATTTGTATATATGTATATATTTTTTTTATCTCATTTTGCAATGTAATCAAAACTTTTAGGTGTAACAGGACCTTCAAAAAAATTGGAACGTCCCTGTTAAGATAACCAAATATGTCTAAATATTCTAATAGATTGGTTTAGGGAGTCTTACATTTGAGTTATTGTGTCGTAAAAAATTGACTCTTTGTCACTACAACAAAATCCGGTTTATAGGACACTCAAATTTAAGTGTCTTAATAGACCTATTTATAAGACTTAGTTTATAGGACCAAAAAAATAAAGTGTCATATCTAAAAGTGTTATAATAAGTTTATATGACGTTTTTTGACGTCGTAATAAGTTTTATACACTTTTAATATAAAGTGTCCCATAATCAACTTTATGGAACACTATTTGAAAAACTATCCTATAAAAACAAGTGTCCTATAAAAAATTGAGTTTATAGGACAATTTCTCAAAAGTGTCCTATAAAGTTGCTAATACGACATTTTGTATTAAAAATGTCTTCAAAAACTTGTTAAGACGTCTAAAAGCGTCATATAAACTTATTACAACACCTTTAGATATGACACTTTATATTTTAGTCCTATAAGTCCTATAAAATGGTATATTGGGACACTTAGAGATTATGGACGTCGTATAAACTCAATTTTATTATAGTGTGTATTCTTTTAACTTTTGGAAACCTCCTAGAAATTGACAAAAAAGGAGAAAACATGTCTCTCATTCATGAACGCATGTTTGATAGATAACCTACAAAAGTGTAATGCATAAAATTGAACACTAAATCAATGGGCTCATCGCTAGGCTGGTCCTTCAATCATTAAGAAAATCGGTGTAGGTCAATACTGAAAATCAATTTCAATTCACTACAACAAAATCGGGTTTATAGGACACTCCTGATTTCTAAGCGTCCTAATAGACCTCATTATAAGACTTAGTTTATAGGACCCAAAAAATAAAACGTCCTATGTAAAGGCGTTGTAATAAGTTTATGTGACGTTTTTTGACCGTCGTAATAAGTTTTTTATGACACTTTTAATATAAAGTGGTCTCATTAGCAACTTTATAGGATATTATTTAAAAAAATGTCCTATAAAAAATTGAGTTTATAGGTCACTGTCTTAAAAGTGTCCTATAAAATTGCTAATGCGACACTTTGTATTAAAAATATCCTAAAAAACTTGTTAAGACGTCCAAAAACGTCATATAAACTTATTGCAACACCTTTAGATGGGACGCTTTATATTTTGGTCCTATAAATTAAGTCCTATAAAACGGTCTATTGAGACACTTAAAGATTGGGGGTGTCCTATAGACCCAATTTTATCGTAATGTAACCATGATTAAATCAGAAATACACTATAGAATTCAAGATACTACAATAATGCAGATTGAATAAAAAACCATATATTATACAGATTTCCTCATGGATAAAAATATTGAAGCTATTGCCTGGAATCACAAAAGTTGAGCATTTCTTTTCTTCTTTTTAAGTATCATCATATTATATATTTTTTATTCAATAAATATAGCAAATTAATTTAAAATGCTTTTAAACATACGATAGAAACGTAATTTATTATTACAGTACACACTACATTAAAATTGGGTTTATAGGACACCCCCAATCTTTAAGCGTCCCAATAGATCGTTTTATAGAACTTAATTTATAGTACCAAAATATAAAGCATACTATCTAAAGGTGTTGTAATAAGTTTATATGACGTTTTTGGACGTCTTAACAAGTTTTTTAGAACATTTTTAATATAAAGTGTCACATTAGCAACTTTATATGACATTTTTTAGAATGTGTCATATAACCTCAATTTTTTATAGAACATTTGTTTTTGTAGGACAGTTTTTCAAATAATATTCTATAAAGTTGTTAATTGGACGCTTTATACTAAAAGTGTCCTAAAAAAGTTATTACGATGTCAAAAAACGTTATATAAACTTATTACAACACCTTTAGATAATAAGACATTTTATTTTTGTGGTCCCATAAACTAAGTCTTATAAAGAGGTCTATTAGAACGCTTAGAAATTAGGAGTGTCCTATAAACCCGATTTTGTTGTATTGTATGTAACAGAATCTAAAATTTAACTTAATCTTTTATTGTAAAACAGAATCAAAAAACTGATTTAGAACGCTTTCTTTATAATATAGAATCTGACAATGATTTAAAACATTTTTTTCTTTATAAATAAGAATCTAAAACTTGATTTAAAACGGGTTTTTTTTTCAAACGGAATCTGAAAGTTAGGCATTCATTATTATTATTATTATATATAAGTACGATACGTTATTTTAATTTAAAACAATTTATTTTTTTTCTATGAAAGTCCTTATCAACTTATTATAAGTTAGAACGGTTTAATTTCTTTAAAAACTCCTTATTACCGGTTTGACAACGGCATAAGCTGTTTATCCAAACACTCAAAAATGTTTATTACCGGTGTTACACCGGAATAAGTCAATAAGTTGTTTTTATAAGCAATCTGAAACACCCCTAAACTAGGTCGGATAAAGTGTAACGAATATAATCTGGTTACGATTAATTAAAACTTAAAGTTCATTAAGAAATGAATAATGTTGAGTGTTTATCATGTGAAGCCATGAGGACACAACACGACCACATAATGTTTGATATGATGGAGCATAAAAAATGGATTAAAAAAATGAGATGCAATGGGAATATGATGTGATTCTAATACTTAATATAAAAAGCTGCGATACGTGTTGAAAGCAAATGGGTTCATTGGCAACATCGACGAAACACGTGTAGGAATCGGTCCCCGCATGGGTGGTCGAGCAAATGCCAATAACCATAGCCCACATATATATATATATATATATATATATATATATATATAGGTGGGTTATTATACAACCATGACATTTATGCAACCAATACAACTCAATCTCAATCGTTCATTTTATTTGATTAATATGTCATTTCGTAGAAGTTTTGATTGTTTTCTAATATAAAGTATTAATCATAATTAATAAACTATATTCATCTTCCATAAATATTCAAATCATAATAAATAAACTTTCATCATTTTCATAAATATCTCAATTTATTGGGTTGTATTGGTTGTACAAATGCAACAGGTTGTATTTGAAACAAACTATATATATATATATATATATATATATATATATATAAAAGGTTGGTTTCATGTGAGACCAGGGTTTTTTATGAGACCCGTAAGACCAATTTATATTCATTGATCAACTTTATAAGTTAATGATCTAATGATCTAAAGTTGCACGATGGCAATTTTATGATTATTGAGAAGTCTCGTCGCATTTATGAATGTTCAGATTATAGATCTAATCCAAGAGTTGATAATTGGTCTTACGGATCTAACGAAAAAACTTTGGTCTCACATGATACTATATATATATATATATATATATATGTGAATTCTTTATGATCCACAAGTTTACGAGTTTAAGTTACTGGTGAATATTATATTTGGACGTCGATGGATACCCAAACCCACTCAGGTCAAACAAGAGTCAAATAAATATGTTGAATCCTTATACTTTATTCCTATTTATTATAATGTAACCAAGTTTCAGTTTCAGATATATAAACAATAGGGTTTGTGAGAATTTACTTTAAGTCTTCAGTGGGTTTCATAAAATGGGTTCCAAATAAATCAAATGTTGAGTGAATCATCTGATGAAAAGTAACATGAATAAGATTTTAAATTAGTTAACAGGTATGTCCAGTATACGTTTTCAAATCTACATATTTGGTCCATATAATTACAGACTTGGCTCAGAAACTTTATTTTTTTTCTTTACATTTTTACCCTTTTTAAATTAAAAAAAAAACTACCAAAATAATTTAATATATATTTAATGTGTTTTTCTTTTTTGGTGCAAAAGAGAATCATAAGTGTAGGGATTGGTGAAAAGGGTGCTCATAATGAGGTCAAAGTTTGGTATGGGTTGATATGCAAAATGATAACAAGGTCACATGGGTATGCATGAGGAAAGGAGGTGCCATCTTTATGGGGCACAAAGGAGTAGTTGCTATTTGGCAATGGGTCAATGTTAGGATTCAATCACACACCAAATCTTACTTTGCACTTTGGAACAAAAACAAAAAGAGTTCATAAACACATAAAAAGACAAAAATGTATAGTCGTTTAAGTCGTGTTAAATTCGTATACCCGTGATCAGAATGCAGGGGTAAAATGGTCAAATACGGGGTGTCGAGTGACCTAACCGGGAGATTTTGAGTGATACGCAATTCAATGATGTAGAAGAAGAGACGGACGGATTTCTTGTAAGAAATAAGTCGGGTATTTGTCCGTTTGTCGGACCAACTCATATTTATACAGATAAAGAGGAAAACCATTCTTGCCTTTCTTTTCTTCCCGTACTTTTATCCCCAAATAAGATCAAGATTCATCCCAAATGAAGGGGAAGAGGGTTTTCACAATCTATTTGTAGCTTTCATATGGGTTGGATGCAAAATACACTGCAACGAAGTTAGGTTTATAGTATGCCATCAATTTTAAAGCGCCCTGATAGTCATATCTAAAGGCATTGTAATAAGTATATAAGACTTTTTTGAGTATCTTAACAAAAAATTTAGGACACTTTTAATTTAAAGCATCCAATTAGCTATTTTATAAGACGCGTTCGAAAAAATGCCTTATAAACCCATCTTCTTATAGGACACTTGTTTTTATTAGGGCTGACAACGGGTAGGGTATGGATAGGTAAAAGTTATTCCGTTACCCAATCCATTTAAAATAGTAGGTAAATAGAACGGGTAATTATCAATGTCATAAAACTCTTATCCATATCCATACCCTACCCACTAAGATAGCAGGTAACGAAATGGGTAGTGGATAAATGGTAAAAAAAAATCATTTTGAACTACAATAATATTGTTAAACATCAACATATAAACGAAAAATAAGTTATTTAAGATATAGTCTTTATTCTATATGTAATTTGTTCCAATAAACATTGTAATATATTATAATATGATATATTAAACAACAATATAAAAACGACACCATTTTTTTTCTTATATTTGCTTTACCGACCCCGTATTGTTTCTTATTTGATTATTCTAATTAACTCTTTTACTTGATGAATATGAAAAGAAAATTAAATTACCAATTAATGTCCGTTATATGACATATAGGATATTATTCTAAAAATATATTAATATTTAACTTTATATATTTATGTCTGTATGTGTGTATATATATATGTATAAACGGGTAATGGGTAAATAGATAACAAAAAATACTTTATCCAAACCCTACCCACTAAAATGTCAGGTAAAGGGGTAACGAATAAGTGAATAAATGGATAAAATTTTCTTTATTCATACCCTTATCCAACGGATCTAAATATAGCGGATAACGGGTTTACCATTATCTGTTGTTGTTAGCCCTAGTATTCATAAGACATATTTTTTCAAATAGTGTCCTAAATTACCTAATGCAACGGTTTTTATTAAAAGTGTTCTAAAAACTTGTTAAGATACTCAAAAATATTCTATAAACTTATTACGACGCCTTTAGATAGAACATTTTATTTTTTAGTCCTATAAATTAAATTGAACTTTATGACTTATCTTATAAACCCAATGTCATGCGATGCGACATATTAATTCCTATGGGCTCATACTCTTCCAAGTTACAAGTTACAACTAATATCATTTTTGGCCCAAATGATTTCATCAAATAACAAAGTGTCTCCATTAGCTTTTTGGATTGTTGTAATTTTGTCTATTAATGTTGTGAAACATTTCTTAAATATGGACTTGGGCCCTTTAAGTTGTGGACTCCTTGGCTTAAATTGGTCAAGCTTGGTCGTAATAGTTTATACACTTAGGGGCCGTTTACTAAACACTTACCCGGTAAGTGTTGATCGGGTAACTTTCCTCGTCTGATGCACATGGCAAGGACCGAAAATCTTATCCGGTAAGAGCGATGATAATGATAGAGAGTCTTACCCGGTAAGTGATGGTGAGGACTCTTATCAGGGTAAGCGTTTACCGGGTAAATTGTTGCATAGGATACCGTTTTAATATACTACAATCTTATCTGATAAAATAGATTATGGTGTTGACTACTACCGAAAACGCTTACTGGGTAAGTATTTAGGTAAACGGCCTATCAGTCTCATAACGGTCAAAAAAGGTCCCTTAATAAATACAAAAGTTTTTAATTCGTTTAACGGATTACAATAGAAAGTATAGAAGAGTACACTTGGATAAAACTCGTTTCACCTCTTTAATTCAACATAGATCCTATATTTTCCTCAAAGAGTAGTTAAATCATCGTATTGTTAAGTGGCAATAGAACTATAAAATGGCTAGAGCGTGCACTTGGAAAGTAAATGTATAGTCCATCTAAAATAAGGTTGCCTAGAGAATCAGAAATGTAAGATTCTAGCGTTGTCGTAATTCATGAATAACTGATTGTAGATATTGCATCTTCTTATAAAGTTATGAACTACGAACAAGAAATTGCAATGTTATTTTGAATTCGAAACGGATAGGGAGCCATTTGCTTTAAAATTAGAAATCTTGCCTTTAAGACATTGTAGGCACGCTCGATAAAGTTTCTGAGTTGCATAAGCATGGCTGAACCTATCTTCTTTTGTCAAGGCACGTTGTCGTCGAACATCAGCTAGTTAATACCTCGTGTTGTATATGGAGTTATAAACCCAGGAGTATTGACATAAGCAGCATTACAAATAATAATACTTATCCTCAATTTAAATGTGAGTATAACTGCATTCTGTAAAAGGTATAAGAAATGATAGACATTTAACATTAAGTAAAATATATACATACCACGTGGAGGAAATGGAAAGCCAGAGATTGAACTAAATGCAATTTCTCTCAACACTCTACCATCATGTGTTATACATAGACAATAGGGGGATGGTTAGTGTCAATCCCCCTCCAACATCCAACCATTAGTCAACCACAATATTAAGAGGTTTTAGTCATGGACGGACCTAGTATAGTGGTTATGGTGGCACGTGCCACCATTTCATTTCTCTGTCATAGTGTAAAAAAATTTAGGTTCGTGGAGGTGCAACCGTATATATTTTGAAACTACAAAAAGGACATAAGTTTTCTTTGGTATAGTTGGTTTGCAAGGTTTTCTTTCATTTTAGACCCGAGTTCGAAACCCGTTAGTATTATTTTTCTTAGTTCTTAGCTTTTAATTTCAGGTTTATAATGTTTCTGAAAAAGAATTGCAATAAAAATCTTGAACAAAATATCTCACATATTAAAAGAAATGAACTAACCAACAGACCAATTATGATGTTGTAAAAAATATTTCAATATTTGTTTCTTATAGTCAAATGGTGCCATCATTAAAAAATTTATAGTTCCTGTCACAGGTTTTAACGCAACTACTAAGAAACAAACAAAAGGCCACCTTAGTTTTCTCCTAAATAACGTATGTAAATTGAAGTTTGTTTAATTTTCTCCTATATTATAAAACTTAGTTAAGTTGTAAGGTGTTGAGTTCAAGTAGGTGCGTTAAAGATTGTATTCAAGTTCTCCATTTTAATATGTTTTGTAATAGTTAGTTTAAAGTTTTCCTAGTATAAATAGTGTTTAGCTTTGTAATTGTCATTTAACTTGTCATTAACAATTCTGTAATTTCAGATTAGCTGTAATTCTCTCTCAAGCAATACAAGAGATTTTTGGTGATCTATTCTCTCTCTTCATCTTGTTCATAAATTCTTGAAGATCATGATCAGTTTTGTATGAATTTGGACATTTCAATTGGTATCAGAGCAAGCTGCAACAGTTTTATTAGAGGATTAAACGATTTTATCAAGAATTTGCACGAATTTTAGTAGATTGATCGATCTGAGTTTATGCTGTTCTTCGTTTGTTCTTAGAGTTCATCGTTCCAGAATTGAATTTAGGCTTAAATCGCTTGAATTTTGGTTGTTAATTGATAAATCTTACATCACTGGCAATCTGATTTAGAACAAATTTGATTCACATTGTTTTTTAGTTTAAACAAGTTTTGAATCTATTTTGATCGATTTTTGAGTTTTTCGAAATCTGCTGATGTTCTTCAAAATTCATATTTTTTCATGTTTTGATCCAAATTTTTGGTGAAAAAGTGTTAAAATTGTGTTTTTGCTTGAATATTAGTCCGGTTAACTGTTGATCGATTTAGGTGAATATCGCTTAAAGCTTGTACGATTTAGACTTGTAATTTTTGTGAATTGAATTTGATCGGATTAGGTTAAACCGGGTAAGTCTTGATCGGATTAAGAGGTAAATCGTTCGTCTCTTGTGCGATTTAGCGAGCGATTTAGGGAATCCGCTTGGTAAGTCGTTTATGTTATGTGCGGTTTATCTTGTGAATTGTGCGATTTAATCAAAGTCCGGTTGTAACCTGAGCGATTTAAGTGTAAGGTTGAGCGGTTTATTCTGCGATTTATATTGTATTGTTGAATGTTTTGAATGATCGTACTTTGATTTTGACTTCTTGAACGGATTTGTGAACGGATTTGTGAACGGACTTTGACTTTCTGTGGTGATCGATTTAAATCTTTGACTTTTTGAGCGAATTGACTTTAAGCAGACTTGTTCGTACTTTGACTAGTTGACTTAGTTGACCTTGACTTGTTGACTTGTTGACTTTTTACGTCCGGATTGTATTTTGAAAAATTTGACTAAGTGTTGAAAACGTCTGATTTGAGATTTTTCATCCAAATTGATTTTTGTGCCTTGTCCGTATTGAATTTTGCCTTGTTCGTATTGAATTTTCTTAATTGCTTAAATTTTGGCAAAGTGTTGAAATTCACCGGATTTCACTTCCAGATTACGTGATAAGTGTACGATTTAAAGTCTTTTGTTGTCCGGACTTCTAATCCGGATAACTTCTTTTAGTTGAAAATTTCAAATCTTCTTTGTCCGGACTTCTAATCCGGATAAGCTTGACCGGATTTCTAATCCGGATAAGCTTGTGAGCTTAAATTTTGTCTAAGTCTTGAATGTGTGCAAATTATTGTTTGAGATTTATCTGATATATTTTTGAATACTTATCCTTTAATACAAATTTTGAACTGCAATTGATCCTACACCATACTAACTGATAAAATGAGTTCAAGAGAAGCAATGCCTATTGGTGTTGATCCTCTCTCTCAGTGATTTGATGATAATCCCTTTTTCCTTTCGATGTATTTCTGTGTCTGTAATTTCAGTTCCAGCGATCATACA
>NC_037534.1:8667411-8686175 GCF_001531365.2 Cynara cardunculus var. scolymus | reverse complement strand
TTAGTATTCTTGTAGACCCTTTGGGACCAACAATTGGTACTGACACCAAGCCACCAGTGTTGTTTCGAGGAGACTACAATCAATGGAGAGATAGATTTCTTAATTTCATAGAGAGAATGAAGGAAGGTGATCTGATTATGGATTCCTTGATGGAAGGTCCTGCTGTATTCTACCGAGAGACACCTGCTGTTCCAGAAGAAGGCAGACCTGCTCAGAGAATTATCAAGGAGAAATTCAGATACACTGCTCAAGAGAAAGAAAGAGCCCATGCTGATGTGCTTTGCAAATCCTACATGATGCAAGCACTGACCAATGACATCTACACCAGTATTGACAGTCATATATCATCTGGTCACAGCATGTGGGTTCAGATTGAAAAGATGATGATGGGTTCTAGAGTGGGAACTCAATTGAAGATTATTAATTGCATATCTGCGTATGAAGAATTCAAGGCTAAATATGGTGAGAGCCTTGATGATGTCTATGATAGGCTTACCAGACTGCTAAATGAGCTGACAAAGAACGGAATCTCTAAAACTGTAATAGAGATAAATGTTAAATTCTTCAACAATCTTCAACCAGAGTGGAAACCATATGCTAATCATATCAGATTCAACAAATCATTATCTGATATTGATGTACATGAAATCTATGAAACTCTAAAGCAGAACGAGGAAGACATTTTGGAGATCCGAAATTCAAAGAAGAAGAAAGAAAAGAAAGTTGTTGATCCTTTAGCTTTCGTGTCTAAGAAGAAAGCAAAGAGTAGATCTGGGAAGCAAGTAAAGGAAGCAAGCCAATCAAGCGAATCTGAAGAAGAAGAAAGTAACAGCTCAGATTCAGACTCTGAAATGTCTGAAATAAAACATGTCATGGCGATGCTGACTAAAGCATTTCAAAAGAAATTCCAAAATCGGCCACACTCGAACAATCAAAGATTCTCGTCAGGTTCAAAATACGAATTTAAAGACAAATTCAGCGAGAAAAAGAAGTATGAAGAAAAGAGGTTCGAGAAGAAGCGGGAAGAGAAGAAGAAGTTTGTCAAAGACGTAGCTGACGAGCACACGAAATGCTACAACTGTGGCAAGCTAGGCCACTTTGTTGTTAATTGTAGAAAGTCGGTAACTCGAAATACCGACTACTACAAAAATAAATTTSTTCTCTCTAAACAAAGAGATGTCGGGAAAGCACTCATAGCAGAAGATGATCACTGGTTGAATCTGACAGACGAAGAGGAAGAAGCTGAAGATGTTGCACACGTGTGCTTGATGGCTAAATCTGATAATTGTTCTTCAGATGAAGAAGAAGAACATAGTGCAGAAATGAATGAAGAGGTATTGGAGCAATCATGCATTAAACAGATGCATAAAATGATGCTTAAACTCCAATCTTTCCAGCAAAAATTAAAAACAGAAAAAATGCGTTCAAATAATTTTGAAAAAGATTTAAAAACGCAAAAAGAAAAGTACATCAAATTATTTGATGAAAATGCTGGAAACTTGGACTGGACTAAATCTTTGTTATCTGAATCCAAATTATTTGATGAAAAATCCAATATCTTAAAAGCCGAATTATCTAATTCTAAGGAACAATATAAATCATTAGAATTAGTAAATGAAGAACTAATGGTTAAAATAAGTAAGCTTGAACTTCAAATAATTCAGTTAAATGAAAAACTGAAGTCTAAACAAGAAGTTCTATACTAAAGAGGACAAACTGATCAAACCATTTTTCTGAACAAATCAACTGAAACAAGATCTTTTTAACCCTCGGGAAGGATTGGGGTATGAAAATCCGAATTTTTTAGGAAAAGCTTTATATTATGCCCCGACTCTATATAAATTTGAATATCTTGATTGTGGTCCCGAGTTTTCGGTAAAATTTACAAAATCTTCTGATGAGGTGGAACAACGAGAAGATTACAATCGATAAAGAAAAGATAAAATGCAGGTTCCGTTTGATTATACAAACTTAAATGAAAGTTATAAAAATCAAGACTCTGCATTTTCAACAGATTATTTTCACAGTTATTCAAAGGCAGAGCTTGAATCAAAACCTGTTGAACCAAAGCTTTATATTCCTACCTTAATTTTAGAAAAACAAGTGGTTCAGCTGGAAAAGATTTTAACTGAAGAACGACTTTCATTTAATAAACAAAAACAAGAATTTTTAAATAAAACTGAAGATTTACAAAAGTCTAAAGCAAAAACGGAACATGTTGAATCTGAGTATTTTTCGTGCGATAAATCTTTAAGTGAAGATTCTGATTCAGAAGAAATAAATAATTTTAATGAAGAAATTAATTTTTCAAACATCTTGAATTCAGATGTTTGTTTAAATGATGAAATTGATCAGTTTGATTTTTCAAATAAATTACCTAGTCATGAAGATTTTCTTGTTAAAAATAATATGACTGGGGATTCTGATTTAGCTTCAGATTTTGAAAAGAATTTTAATCAAAAACCTGTTTCCGATAATGTGTATTATAAAAAGAATAAAACCAAAAAGAATTCGAGGACAGAAGAAGCTTACAAAGAAAAAAAAAAGTTCATCATTCAATTAAATCTGATGATTTTATTTTTCAGATTTCAGATAAAACGTTGAAGTTTAAGAAGATTTGGAGAGTAAAAGAAGAAGAAAAATCTTCAAGTCAACAGAAGAAGAATAATTTTACTAAATCTGTATTAAATAATTCGATATTGAATAATTCTGTAAAAGGATATTCAGTTGATGAATTTTTTGATATTAGAAATGGTAAAAATAATTGTTCTCCGTGTAGATTGAACGAATTACTTAAGTCTTTTACTTCTTTTAAATCTTATCATTTCATGCATTCTGCGTTTTCTACTTTATCTAAGAAATTGCATTTTAAAGAACGTTGTTCGGTACCTATAGTATACCACCAACGAAAACTGCGCTTAAAGGCCCAATACTAAAATGGGTACCAAAATCCAATTGATTCACTTTTGTAGGTTAACCGGCATGTGTGGTTCTTAGACTCCGGATGTTCTAAGCACATGACTATTAGAAAAGAATTGTTATCTAACTATGTTGAATCTTTTGGAGGTACAGTAAGATTTGGAAACGATCAATACGCGCCTATCCTTAGATACGGTGACGTAATTTTTGGGAACTTAATGATTAAGAAAGTGTCGTTTGTCGAAAGACTTGAACATAATTTGTTTAGCATAGGTCAATTTTGTGATAAGAATTTAAAAGTGTGTTTTAAAGCTGACCAGTGCAGCATCCGAACTACTGATGGTAAGGAGCTCTTAGCTGGAATTAGAAGATCAAATCTCTACACAATTGACCTATCCAATACACAAGTGGATACTGACGTCTGCTTGATATCCAAGGCATCCTTGAAACAGAATCTGCTATGGCATCGACGTCTTTCGCATCTTAACTTCAAATATTAGAACAAGTTGGTCTGCGACAACTTGGTTAAAGGCATCCCAGACCTAAAGTTTCATAAAGACCATGTATGCGACGCATGTGAGATGAACAAACTGAAGAAAGCTTCACACAAGCTGAAGACAGAGTTCAACACCGAACATTCTCTACACTTACTCCATATGGATCTCTGCGGTCCTATACGAGTCCAAAGCATAAATGGTAAGAAGTATGTGATGGTCATAGTCGATGACTATTCCAAATATACATGGGTTCATTTTCTGCGATCAAAGGATGAACGATAATTTCATTCTTGAAGACAGTCCAAAACAATCTGCAACTACCAGTTCAAAAAATCAGAACTGACAATGGAACTGAATTCAACAAAAACACACTCGGCTCATTCCTCGAATCCATCGGGATTACACATACATTTTCGGCAGCCTGGACACCACAACAGAATGGTGTCGTTGAGCGAAAGAACAGAACGTTGGTCGAAGCGGCACGGACATTACTTACCTGCTCAAAACTTTCATTATTTTTATGGGCTGAAGCAGTAGCAACTGTTTGTTTTACCCAGAACCGATCCCTCGTTCACAAAAGGTTTGGTAAAACTCCGTATGAAATAATAAATAAAAGAATACCTAATATCAAATTCTTTCGAGTTTTTGGTTGCAGGTGTTTTATTTTAAATGACAAAGAGAACAGAGGGAAGTTCGCTGCTAAAGCTGATGAAGTGGTCTTTGTTGGCTACTCTAAGACATCTGGAGAAACTTCTCGGACTCAGAAAGACAAGATTTACGAGAGTTCGAACTTGAATCCAAAGGGGGAGAATGTTGGGTTCAAGTATGTGCGTTAAAGATTCTATTCAAGTTCTCCATTTTAATATGCTTTGTAATAGTTAGTTTAATGCTTTCCTAGTATAAATAGTGTTTAGCTTTGTAATTGTCATTTAACTTGTCATTAACAATTCTGTAATTTCAGATTAGCTGTAATTCTCTCTCAAGCAATACAAGAGATTTTTGGTGATCTATTCTCTCTTTTCATCTTGTTCATAACTTCTTAAAGATCATGATCAGCTTTGTATGGATTTGGACATTTCATAAGGATATTATATATGTAGGGGAAATTGTTCAAAATAGTCATTTTATCTTCTTATCTTCATTTTATAGCCACATTTTAACCAACTGACCTAATTGCCCAAAATTTCACAAGTAGCATCTTTAACAACTTGTAAAATTCACTTTCCTTTTTAATATAATATTTGGGAAATTGTTACTTGTTACGTTAGTATTTTACAAGTAGCACTGTAGCAACTTGCTAAATTGGTTTTTTATGAATACAAAATGAATAGAAAAACAACTATAAAATGAATCGAGGAGTCTATAATTGCTATTTTGGACAATTTTCTTATATATTGTTTTTTATTTTACACCAAGGTACAACTTCGGTCGACCAAACCCTTCTATCTTAAATTCCTAGCTCCGCATCTACGGGATCCATGCGAAACATACGTGAATAGCATATTAAAGTCATAAATACCTAAAATATTCTGATAATATTAACCTCTACCTGTACCTCTATAACGAGAGTCTTGATCAATAGGCACAATTGCATGTATGAGAGTTCCATCTAACGCATCTATTGTCCCATCTTATTAAAGAAAATACAAATTATTAATAAGTATAATGTGATAACCGGGTATTCGGTTAAAAAGTTCGGGGTTGTTTTAGAATAAAGGTAGAAGTTGAGGGGCTTTGATGTGTTATGTGTTTAAAAAGTTTTAACTCCACCGCCTTAGGTGGAGATATTTGTGTATGTGTATATTTTAGTTTAAGTGAGAGGGTTCCTGGGTTTGAAGAAACAGAAGGAAGAAGAAGTAACTAATTACGTGATTTTATCTGATTAATTGTTGTTGTTTAAAGTCGTCATCTATTTGTGTTTGCAAGGTGAGTGTTCTTGAACGATTATGGAACCGTATGATTTTCGTACTTGGGTGTTCTTGAACGATTATGTTCTATTTATTATCATAATTTTAGGTTTTGATATGTAATTATCAACTGTCGGGAATAAGGGTGGCATAATCAGCATAAATGTATATTTTGTAATAAGGATGACATAATCAGGAGCTGGATAAATTTGTAATAAAGTTGACATAATCAAGAGTTGGGTAAATTTATAATAAGGGTGACATAATCAGGAGTAGGGTATATTGGGATAAGGGTGACACAATCAGATCTCTGAAGATAAGTCTGTAGTCTTCTTTTTCAGATCTCTGAAGATAAATCTGCAGACTTCCATACTTGACCCAAATTGCTTTAATAAAATCTTCATGATATTTAGGACAATTTTGATCCAAACAGTTAGTATTACAAATATGGATTTATAAACTTGATTTGATGATTTTCACCTTGTAATTGCATAAAGGGAATTTCTCACTAGACCTCAAGGTCTAACCCTCATTTTGTGTTTCAAAAATATGCATTACAAGACGGGCTCAATCTAAGGAAAAGGGAAAAGGGAAATTGTGAGATGTCTTATATGCTTACATGGGATATGGAAGACATCATGCTTATTTGTGGTCTTTTTGAAATACTTATTATATATACTAGTTTTGTATATGTAGCTTTTGCATATTTGGGACCGGATATGTAAATTTGTATTTCTTGATATATGAAATATTTGGTTATATACAAATATGATTCTGGGGTGTTACAGTTGTTTTGAGTATGAAGTGCATCCATAATTTATGTTTTCATATCTTGGATTTCTTTCATATTTTGATGTTTTGGATAGTAGAGTTCTATCCATAATTTAAATATTTGATTATTAAACTTCGTTCATGTTTTGGATGAGTATTGGATTTGATTTCATGTTAAAATGGGTGTCTTGGTCACTAAGTTTTCATCACAAAAATGGTGGATTGTGAAAGGATGTTGCTTTTGTACCAAATACATTTCAATTTGGAAATTGTGTAATTTAATTAGCATATTTTCAGTTTTATCGTTTTATATTATAGATGAAAATTATTTGAACTCGCTAGAAATTAAGCCTACTCAAGTCCTTATTGGGGTTTGATACTAGCGATATTGTGATAAATTGAGTGTGTGTTAGAGGCACGAGAAGGATCTAGCAATTTGGTGACGTATTCCACATTTGGGGATAACGACTGTTATTGGATTTTAGTAACATCCGACCTTGACCTAGTCTTTATGTAAGGCTTGTTTTACGATTGATGATGAAAAATATAGGTTTGTCATTTGAGGTAACTCAAGTATTGATTTATAGAAAGGGATTTGTTCTTTAAATGTTGTATTATTGGAAATCTTAAATTAGTCTTTTTTTTCCCAGAATTGAGTGTGTCACACTTCAACATAATCAGGTATTGCCTGACTCTTAGGGGCTGTTTGGTTCATGGATTTGAATGGAATTGAAAGGAATTGGAATGGTCAAATCCTTTGACCAAATTCTAAATACAATGCTTGGTTAATGGAATAAAACTGATGGAATCCTTTCAATTCCAATAAATTCCTTCACTCACGGATTTTACATTCCATGACAATACCCTTGGATTTCAATTTTCTTCTGACAAATTCCTTCCCTAATCCAAATTCATTCAACGTTGCGTCTACCATCTCATCTAATTGATCTCTGGTTCGATCTCCATCTGGTACGCTCTCGCCCTCTCTCTCTCTCTCTCTCGTAATTTCTCTATCTATACGAGATCGATTGACAACATATGTAATCAAGGAATCGATTCAAGATAACTAGCTATCGATATCACTAGTCCAATTCTGTTATTCAAAAATCGTAAAAGGTCATTTGTTGATATTTAATTCCGATTTCAAAGTTGAATTCCGTGAACCAAACAAAAAAATTCCAATCCGTTAAGTATTTTATTCCATTTTCATGCAACCAAACGCAATCACAAGGCATGGTCAAATTCCATCAAATTTCATTACATTCCCTCAAAGTCAAATTCATTTGATGAATTCCAATTACATCGAATTCCATTCTACGAACCAAACGCCCCCTTACTTTCTTGATAGTTTTATTAGAGGACTTAAGGCAACTTTGAAATATCTGTTAGAGCCATTAAACCTGGTGCTCTAGCTGAAGCGATAGAGTATGCTCGATTACAAGAAGAGAGTTTAGAAGCAGCCAAATTGTCCTACAATTCTATATCTCCTTTTGATAATAGATCACAACCATCTTCTAAGCCCTTGCATGGATCTATCTCCTGCATTCAAATTAAACCCACCACAAGTTAACTCTTCTAAGGCCATTCACAAACCACAAGAGATTTTATCAGCCACTGACATGGGGAAAAAATAACTTAACTAACGGTTCTTTTCTTTTTGTGTCATTTCTGCAACATCCACTGCATATTAAAATATAACCGGACTCATAACCATAATCAGTTTTCCTAAAAAAAGCTTTTAGTTTCCCAAATATACTTTTCTATCATGCAGCCTCAGTAGAAACATGTAATTCAGCAAACTGGGTCTTTTCTTAAAAATTTCGAAGTGTATTCTTAAACTGTCACGTTACCCTATTCACATTACAAAAGTTCCTCTTCTAACTATCGCACTGCCATATTTAGACAAAACTTATCTTTGAACCACATCCGAAAATTCTTTCCATTACATACTTTTAGCAATAATTGAACCTTTCGAAGACATCACAATATTCCATCGAACGATGCATCTAATTTCAGTACAGTTATAACCAAATAACCCTTTCATTCAAACACTTACTACATCAAAAATTATTTTCATTCAAAATATTGCTTACCAGAATAAATCAGAGACTTACAAGTCAAAAACACTTTATAATCACAACCTGTCTGAATAACAGTAACAGATAGTGTCAGGACAGTTTGATTACCAGAAGAAATAGCAGTCAAATTCATTCACTTCGGTTCCCTCACTAGATTTGAGATTTATCATATTTTTTGTTTCAATATTTTAGGGGTGCCCCAATAAAGATTTCAAAACAGCCCAAAGTTAACCAATCTCAGTGGTCATATCTTTCCGGATTATTTTCAATCGGAGAATCCGTCCCATCCGGATTAATGGATGCAACCCTTTCAAACGACTAGAATGGTTTGCCATTTAATAAATCATAGAATAAACACACTTTAATCAAATTCCCAAATATAATAAGGTATTCAAGTACAAACATGCACCTGTAAATAGTATTGTGTTACAGACTCCTTCAATTTGTTGAACCTTTTTTCCTGTTCGATTTCGATTTTTTTCCACCGAGGCTTTTTTTGTTCGATCTTTTTAGCAAGGTTTTGATCGATTAATCACCAAGGTTGCTTTCACTTTTCATATGTTTGTAGTAAATAGTAGTAGTCCATAGATATATGAAATACGTGAGTGAAATGAGACGTGGGGTTGTTCATTGAATAATATATGCATCAACGTGATGCCCTCTTCTTCTCTTTAAAACAATAAGAAATCATATTATCATAACATTTCAAATAAAAAGTATTTTGTTTTGTTTCCTTAAATTTGATGATGTCTTAGGGACCGTTTACTTAAATGCTTATCTGGTAAGCACTTCTTGTTAAGAGTCAGCATTATAATTTATTTTATTAGGTAAGATTGTAGGTTATTAAAATGGTAGCGTATGCAATAATTTACCTGGTAAGCACTTACCCAGGTAAGAGTCGTCACCCTCACTTAACGAGTAAGACTCTCCATCTTTATCATTATTCTTACCGGGTAAGATTTTTTACCCTTGCCATGTTTATCTAAACTCATTTTTTTTTGTACAAAATTATGCCAATTTAATTACATTAAATATATAATTATCATCATTTTACATTTATTATTAAGAAAACTGTGACAATTTACTGGGAAAAGACCATATAATTAAGCATTACAATAAAATCAGGTTTATGGAAATCAAAAAAACTTAATCGTGCTAATAAACCGTTTTATATGACTTACATTATAGAAACGAAAAATAAATTTTTTTCTCTAAAGGCGTCGTAATAAGTTTGTAGGACGTTTTTGTACGTCTTAATAAGTTTTTAATACGTGTCTCATTAGCAATTTTATAGCATGCTATTCAAAAAAATGTTATATAAAAACAAGTTGTCCTATAAAAAAAATGAGTTTATAGGACAATTTCTCAAAAGCATTCTATAAAATTCCTAATGAGATGTTTTATATTATAAGTGTACTAAAAAACTTGTTAAAACTCTCAAAAACGTCTATCAACTTATTACAACGCATTTGGATATGACTTCTTATATTTTAGTCATATAAAGCATTCTATTAGAACACTTAACAAGGTAGTATCTTATAACTCTACTTATCAAACCATTAATCGTCTGGTTTTAGGATCAAATCATTAATGGTTTATGTTTAGTTTCAGATTTTTAATCGTTTTATGTTTAGTCTATTTTTGTTCTTAACGTATATTCTCTGTTATCTCATTTATGCAAAGTAATCAAAAGTTCTTGATGTAACAGGGTCTCCAAAAAGATTGGAACGTCCATGGATGCACATTAGGATACCGAGATAAGATGCATCGGATCAATCCACGTACCATACATGATTCATAGATAAGTTTGAGATTAAAGGTGATTAAGATCCTCTTACACTTCTTTCCTTTTAACTCTACTTTATCATGCATCCACAGGGCTTACGTCATCATCTAAATTCACCCACTATCTTGATAATGTAGAACTTCTCGTTTATATAGCGATCTTGAATTCTGGCATTTAAATGGTGGAGACCATCACATTTGGGTTATATATCTAAGACCAAATCTTGGGCCATAAACAGCTTACGAGATAGTTATGTCCACTTTTAAGAATAACTACGGGTGTGGCCTGTTCAACACAGTTTTTCGACCACGGCCAAAACCATCGGCTTCGGCCGCTTCGCTGCCGACTACCAATGTGCCGGACGTCCCTAGAACTCCGAAAAGGCCTGACAGAATCGTTGCTACGACTTCGCCAAATCAACAAACAAAGGCCACCCCACCATTATATGTTCAACAAGTAGCTAGAAAAGGTACACCTGATGAAAAGATAGGATCACGAGGGTCGGAAATCGAACGAAATGATGATCGACACGGCTACTACCAACGCTATGGCAGAAACAATAAGGTTCCTCAAGGATCAACTGGGATATCTGGGGAACTTGAAGCCATGATCGATGAGCATCAGAGCTCAAAGAATGCTGGTAACATGATAATCTATGGCAATTTGGGTAACTTACGGCAAGGGAATTTAAACGATATCAGTTATCATCCAAAAACCAAACGAAATCAGGAGCAATCGAGCAAGAAATCGAGCAAAAAGGATCAGAAATCAGGAAAAAACCCAACTTCTTTGTGTAGAGCTCTTTCAACAAGAATGGATCCTGAGCAGTTGAAGATCATGGGCAACGAAGATTACAAAAACGGACGATTTGCTGAAGCTTTGTCACTTTATGAAGCTGCGATTGCAATCGATCCCAAAAAGGCGTCATACAGAAGCAACAAAAGTGCGGCCTTAACGGGTTTAGGTAGGCTTTTAGAAGCCGTGTTCGAAGCCAAAGAAGCGATCAGCATCGAGCCCTTCTACCAAAGGGCTCATAATCGTTTAGCGACGTTATATCTAAGGTCATCATACACGATATAACTCTTTTACACGTAAATTTTATGACCATTGTCTATTTTTTAATGGGAAAACTCCATTATCGTCACTGCTGCAGATTAGGAGACGCTGACAAAACAATACATCATTATAAACAATCGGGTTCAGAAGCTGAACCCGACCTGATTACAAGAGCCCGAAATCTTCAGGTGCACCTTAACCGGTGCATCGAGGCCAAGATGCACAGAGATTGGAACACATTGTTAAAAGAAACCAATCTAGCTATATCAGCTGGTGCAGATTCTGCACTAAAGGTAACTACATAGATCAATCCCATACTACAACAAAACTGGATTCATGGGATCATATTAATGGTTCCATTAAGAGGGTAACCTTTTAATCGTTAAGAGGTGAATCTTGTTTGGTAAAAAAAAAAGGTCTGCCTCTTAATGGTTCTAAAACCTTCTCAATGATTTTGTATCATGGATCTCCCTTAACCATTAAAAGCCCTAATTTCATTATACACAATTACCAAACAATTATATTTCATTTTGTACTATATCATGAAAGCCTTTTAATCATTTTGACTACTTAATCATTCTGCACAAAACCATTCAACAATTATCAAATAACCCCCGATATGACTAAAGTCTATATCATCAAGCAATTGTATTGTCAGTGTTTTTTAAGAGTGTCTTATAAAAAAACTTAATAGTATACTTTATTTAAAAAATGTTCTATCATTGATTAACTTTTACAATATATACTATATTGTAAAACATTTGATAAAAACTCTTAAAAATTATTTTTTATGTATGAAGGACTGTTTATTGATGCATATTACTTAAAATTCAAGATTACAAGTAAATTGTGCATAAGTATTAAAATTTCATGTTTGAATTCATGTAACTAACTGTAGATAAAAATAATCAAACAAAGGATAAATATCTCATTTTAAATATAAAAAATCTAAAATATAGTTAGGATAATCATTAACTTCTAACAAACTACTTGATTATTATTTTTATAAAATATTATATTATTAAATCAAAAATAAAAAAATAAATTAAAAAAATACACAAAAAATGAGAAATTTTAAATAGTAAGTTTGGTACTAATATCAATATTTTTCTTTCAATTTTTTATGATATCATCATATTCATATTTTATTCAAAAATAAATATTTTCACTTTCTCAAAACCACATAAAACCGTATTATGACATCGACTGAGACAAAAAAAGAATAAAACGAAACATTAAATCGAGATGTATCTCGCTGCATTGTACGAGTACCATTCTAGTTTATTATTAACACAATCAACTTCATAAATTAACATTGGGTGTTTTTATATATTGAAGATCTATGCATTGAAAATGGAGGCGTTGTTGAAGTTGCATAGGCATGAGGAAGCAGATGAGGCGTTGAGAAATGCACCAAAGTTTGAAGTAAATGACTGCACCAAGTTTTATGGTCCGATCAGCCATGCTTATTTTCTGGTTATAAGGGTTCAAGTTGATCTAGTTGCTGGCAGGTACATTTCCTTTTTTATTTTTTAAGTACTAGTAGTTATCTGTGCAATGTGGTGGGAGCATTGAATTTTAACGATTTTGAAGTTTTACTGGTTTTATTAGAGAAGATTTAACGATGATATAAGTTACACTTGGTCTTTACATATTAATACAATTTCAATAAATAAGAGTTATAGTTCCAATTACAGTCTATCGATGAAAAAAATTGTATGACAGTTTAAAATCCGATATATTTAAAATCCAACATATTTAAATGACTCCACAAATGTATTCGATTTACAATAAGAGCAAAGAATCAAGAGATCGAGAACGGGAGCAAGAGTTCTAGAGCAATTAAATGGGAGATAAATGAGAGAACTTTTAATAACTCATGGTAAATATCAGTTTGAATTTCACCTTGGAGGATGGGGAGAAGACATAGAGGTATGAGTGAAATGTATCAAAAGTATCTTGGGAACATGAAAAAAAAAAGTAACAATGTGCATTGATAACTTGTACTATATGTTATTTTAATTGTAAATTAAGAGATTTTAATACTGAATACATAAAATACTAGTACTTAATGCATTATGAGTTGTTTTTAAGACTTTTAAAACTTTGTGTATAAATATATAGTACTTTGTGCATTAAAGATTATTTTTAAAACTTTTAATAAATCTGATTTATAAGGTAGTATAAATATAATATTTATATACACAACAAAACTCTCGTACACTTATCGGCTTTAATAAAGTGGATAAGCACTATGATAAATCACGTTTATGCAACAAAAACGTCTTAGCGGCCGCTTAATTTATACATTTTAGTTTATAAGATCAAAGAACCGTGCCACTAATGTAAAAGCATTACAATAAGTTTGTAAGATGTTTTTGAACGTCTTAATAAGTTCTTCACGACAAATGAAGTGTCAGCATTAGTTTTTTTACATGACACTTTTAAGAAGTATTTTGTAAACACGTCTTTTTATAGGACACTTGTTTTATAAGCCATTTTTTTAAATAATGTTATAAAAATTTATTGGGATGCTTTATTTTAAAAGTGTCCTGATTTTGTTGTAATATGAATTTTGACCCGTTTAACTCAGTGTTACTATGCAACCGAGCCGCTTGTCGAACCAAGCTCGGTCAATTCGAGAAAGCCATCGAGGATTGCACTCTAGCTTTGAACATCCGACCCTCTTATAGCAGAGCAAGACTACGAAGAGCCGACTGTAATGCTAAGGTGAACCATATATGCATCTCTCTCTCTCTCTCTCTCTCTCTCTCTCTATATATATATATATATATATATGTGTGTGTGTGTGTGTGTGTGTGTGTGTGTGAAGGATCGTGTAGAAAAGAGAGTTAGTCAGAAGCGTAAGAAGGGATCTGGACCCTTGATCATCTTTAATATCAAATCCACCCATGAATCACGATTGCATATCATCTTAATATGCATCCAAAGATCAAGATCTCTTCTTACGCTTTGGACCTTAACAAAGTTTCAAAATTTTCTAATCAGTGTAACAAAGTTCCAATATTTCTTATTTGTTACTAATTTTGACAACAACTTGTTGATCTTATAACGTACAATGACATGAGTGAGCTTGTCAAGTTTATTGTCCACTTTACTCTGAAACATTTCATAAACATGTATCCATATTAACATCAAATGTTACAAAGTTACCAAGTTACCCGTCAAAATGATAAAAAGATAGAAAATCTTGAAACTTTGTTACGTCGACTGTAAAAAAATGAGATGTCGACATTTAAGGTTCGTTTACCAAACATTTACCCGGTAAGTGTTTATCGGCAAAATTCAACACTATCGCTTACTTACAGGTAAGATTTTAGTCAACAAAAACTGCATCTTATGCAACAATTTGCCCGGTAAGCGCTAACCATGGTAAGAGTCGTCGTCCTCACTTACCGGGTGATACTATTTGTGTTTGTCTTACTCTTACCGGGTAAGATTCTTGGTTCTTGCCTTATTCACCCGGTAAAGTAATATGACTTGATAAACACTTACCCGGATAAGTGTTTGGTAAACGACCCTTAAAGAGTAGATTATTTTTCCATTTCACTTAATTAATAAAGCATTATTTTTTTATTTTTTATTTTTTGTGTTTAATTAAAGCAGTTAGGAAAATGGCAAGCAGCCATAGACGATTATAAGTTGCTAGCAAAAGAAGCACCAGAAGATGAGGAGGTGACCAAAGCCTTGAGAGAAGCTAAAGAGCAACTGAAGACACAATGAGGTGATAAAAAAGCATACAAAAAGGTACAAAACAAAGGGGTTTAATCGACGGATTTTTCTGTCTGGAATTTTTAGTACGGATTTGTGACGAATCATCGATGGATTGACGATTACAGACGTAATCACGATCACCGTTAGTATAAAGTCTCTTTATTTTATAGTATGTAATGTAAAAGTTGTACGAAATAAACTGTTTTTATAGAAATACGTTTTGGTGGTTCCTTTTGTTTTACCACATTACTGTTTTCCAATTGATAACGAAATATAAATTGCGGAGCTAGGTTGTTTTTATATGTTATATATACTTCTTCGGTTAGTTATACCTAAATATTTAATAAGAGGACCAGAATTTATCGTAAGAGGAATGGCAAGGACCAACAATATTACCAGCAAGATAAGATGGAATATATTTATTAATTATATTTATGTGTTACATATACTCGTTGGGTTTGTTTTATCATATTATATGCATAAACATATAAGGTCTGGTTAAGGGGAATATCGTAATAAGAATTAAAAAGTTGAGAAACACCCTAATAATCATTCATATTTCTATGATATACATATGTGCTTAGACACCAGGAAACATATTCAATTACTCGATACAAATAAATGGTTATCAATGGCTTTCTCACTTTTTCATTTTTTTGTGTGGAGATTTTCTCTTTAACCCCTCTCTCTCTCTCTCTCTCTCTCTATATATATATATATATATATATATATATATGGTTAGGTTCCGATGGAAAGGAGAGTTATGTTGATAAAGATAAACGGGATCTCCACCTTTGAATCAATCCTAATTGAAGATTAACACTATTGAGATCACTGGATCAACTCTCTTCTAAGCACAATTTCATAGGCAGACATGAGATTAAAAGTGATCAAATATGGATATCCCTTCTTACTTTTCTCACCTTAACTTTTTTTCTCACACGATCCTCCCTCATATATATATATATATATATATATATATACACACACACACACACACACACGTAAATTGCATTAAAATGTAATATACTTTGTCTTGGTTCCTATTTTGGATTACCTACTTTTAAACCCTTCATTTTGATACTTAGGAAGTAAATTTTCAAACTTTTAAGTACCTAAGAGTAACTGATTACCATACTGATGTGATAACTCCACATTTTTTTGATAATGTGGTAAATGATGTGATTTTTTTTATATAAGTATAGGAGTTGTTTACCAAACACTTACTCGAGTAAGTGAACATCAAGTCTCATTACCTTACCGGATGAATATGATCAGGATCTAGAATCTTACCCGGTAAGAACGAGACAAAGATCAAGAGTCTTACCCGGTAAGTTAGGACGACGACTCTTATCACGGTAAGCGCTTACCAGGTGAATTGTCACATATGATACCCTTTTATTGAACTAAAATTTTACCCAATACCTAAATGATAGTGTTAAATCTTACCGGTAAACACTTACTGGGTAAGTGTTTGATAAACACCCCCTTATATTTGAAATATGTTTTACTTTAAACAAAAAAAAAATTAATTACGAGAAAACCTAATCTTCCTATCTTCATCAAGTAACCCAAGTTCCCCATCATCTTAGAACCCATGTTTCCCAACCTTCTTCATCTTTGTCATTTTCCAAACTTTATAAATTACAAGAACTCATATTCAAAAACTCATCATATTATCCGGATTCAAAGATGTAACTTCAAAAAAGTTACAAGAAAACCTAAAGTTCCATTCTTCACTTTAGAACCCAGTTGCTTGTTTATGCAAGTTGACGGAGCGGGATGACACATGTATCGACGATGGATAAGTATCATATGAGAAAAAGAGTTAAACTGAGAAGCGTAAGAAAGGATCTGGACCTTTGATCACTTTTAATCTCACACTCACCCATGACCACAAATTGTAACACCCCCCCCCTACGCAGCCTAAGACGGGGTTGTATTGTACAATCTGATAATCAGATCAAAACTCAAAAACATGACAAATCTGAGCGATACTAAGATTCTCAAAATAACATTTATATTGAAAAACGAAACTTAAAACATATGTACCACCCAAAATACTATCGTCTAACTATTCCCAAACATAGGTATACAAAAACATGGAACTTATGACTTCCATTCCTAGCTTAATATTGATCCCTCGTCTCGGCCCTAGAGTGGTACCTGAAATTGTCGAGAAAACAAAACACTTGCTGAGAAAACAAAACAAACCTCGGCTGAGCAATTTCGCTTAGTAGACGGATATGTATATGAATATATAATATCAAGGTAATCACGGCAGATAATTCATAACATAATATCAAACATTGAAAAGATTTTTTGAATAAATTAATGAATCATCTGTGTTGCAATAATATGTTGTCTAGTCAGATGATCAGTCCGATTAGACTTGGAATGTCAATGTAGGGCACAATTCTACCCATCCCCCAGTAACCAGTTTAAATCTGGTATTTGGTTCTATCCAGTAACTAGGCATATTCTGGTGTTCGGCTCTTGATTACATCCTACATCCTTATTTGACTTGGCCTAGCCTTTACGAAAACGCCATGTTTATCAATAGCCACCATGGAGGCATCTCGACATCCATGGCCCAAGTGTTGAGTCTAAATCAAAAACAATAAAACTCATGTCGCTAAATCAATGGTTCCATCAATCTTAAAACTAAATCTCAATTCTCATAATAATCAATTCAACCAATAATGGATCGTAACATAATATTCAAAACAACGAAAACGGTTCAGGGAATAATCAACCGAAAACATATCATAACTTTAAAAAATTCATTTCATTTAGGAATCATGCAAATTACGTTTAGCACGAAGTCATAAAGCATTAAATCAAACTATTTCATAACATGCTCAAATCATGAAGCAAATTCAATGTTATAGCATAAACCAAAACCTTAAAACGAAGATAAAGTTTCTTATAAAGTACTCAGAGCCATTAGGCTCGGAGTCACATCTATCAACATGGATGGAATTTCCAGAATGTACCTAATTATCCTTGAGTAAAGGGAATAGGATATTTGTACCTTAATTAGCCCTTTCCTGACTTCCGATCACCTCAAGTGACCAAAATGCTTTAACTTTGATATCTTCAACTCTTCCTTGAATCTAATCAGCCCCAACCAAATGCATACACTCGAACATATATTGAACCTATCAAAACAAACATTAAAGTCTAGTAAAAGTTACCTTGAACAATCTAGCTTTAATCTTCCAAAACCAAGTGTAAATCCTTTCATTTCTTCACAATTCTTGCTTCCTCTCTCTAAGAGCTCTCTCTCTCTCTCTCTCTCTCTCTCTCTAAACTAATTTTGATAGGTTTAAGAAATGAAGAATCAGGAACATTAATCTATCTCAATGATAAACTATGATGTTTAGGAGACTTTCTATTCAACCCCCCCCCCCCATTCATGTTTTTCTACACTTTACACTCCTCAAGTCTTTTCTTTATACTTTTACCCTAACAACCTTAGGTACCCCAACAATGAAGCCATTGACAAGTTTCTAGATGACATTCACTACGACTGGCCGCTGAAGAAAGACTCTGATTCAGAGCTCAACAAGTCTCTGACCAAGATTGAGAAGAACCGGATGTCTGCGGTCTGGAAATACCTGTTCTTTCACTTTATTCAGTGCATCGGTGGGAAAATCGGGGGGCCAAGACCAAGCGAGTCGGGTAGCACTGAATATTGGCTACTCGGTCATCAAGAACGTCAATGCTGACTTCTCTTAGCTTATCTTTAACGACCTGATGCTGAAGCTGAGCCAATAGGAGAAGGTCATTCAGTACACCAAGTTCCTGAGTGGGATTATAGCCAGAATTTTGAAGCATCACCACCCCGCTTAGAGTGACCTTCCCGTTTGTAGGCTTGGATCAAGGGTTCTTGATCACAAGTCCAAGTCTTCAGTCTTCTTCTTCTTCTTCTTCTTCTTCTTCTTCTTCTTCTTCTTCTCCTCCTCCTCCTCCTCCTCCTCCTCCTCCTCCTCTTCCTCCTCCTTCTCCTCCT